>NC_138867.1:133940489-134373359 GCF_965194805.1 Balaenoptera borealis | reverse complement strand
GCTTCTTTTCCATGCAGAAGCCTGTGGCTAGCAGCCCTTCCAGAACCACAGGGACTAGGGAAGGGAAGGCTCCTCAAGGCACCAATGCTGGACAGACCAGAAACAGCAGATGTTCACTTTGTGATTATTAAAGTTCCATTTCATAGGTGAGGAAACAGAGTCCCAGGGTATCAAATGAGTCTCCTGGTCACAACCACCCCAATCTGAACTGACTTCAAATCCGTTTCTTAATCTCTTTATGATGCCCTCATTCTCTTATTAATTTTAAATGAAGTGTTTGCTGCAGTCTCTGCCTTGCAATTGTAACCGGTGAGTTTTGAATTCAAACCATCATTTGAATTATGATAGTTGATCTGGTCTGCACCTAACCCTAGCCCACCCCCTTTCTTCCACTTGCTTCTTTCCTTTCTTTCTCTCTCTTGTTTTTTTTTTTTTTTGTATATTTCTAAGAGAACAGCTGAGGAGAGGCAACCCAACTCTTACTTAATTAGATTCTTCAGTTTACATTTTCTTCTTTTAAAGAATAACATTGTAACATTTACAAGTGCTGAATTTTTTAATACTGAAGTATCCACCTGCCAGGATGCCAGAGTTTAGCTGGGAAGCTCAGTGAGAGTTCCTGTGAAGATAAGACTGAAGAATGGTTCTCTTTACCAGAATAGAGGGTGATGCCTCAGGCTGTGCATCCTAATGTCTAGGTAAATGAGCAGCCTATCATATTTCTTATCAAGATTAAAACTTTAAGCAGATGCGGCATGTGTCAAAACAGAAGAGAAAATACCAGTTAACGTCTGAGACATAGAGAAAAGTGTCTTTGGTAAACTATAATTTCTTTTTACATTAGGGAAGAGGTATATTGCTTTTCTCCATTTTAATGTGTCTTTAATGTATTTATTTGTAAATGTAAAAATAATAAATGCACATTTGAAAAAGTTTGGGAAAGTATATAACAGTGAATTAGAAGGAAAATACACTAAGAGCTTGAGGGATCTTTCTAGGCCTTTTTTTTTTTTTTCTATAAATGTGTCTACATGGTTCAAAATATGCTCGTGCTTTAATTTTGCATCATATGTTTTTCAGTTAATTTTACACATAAAGTTGTAAGATTTGCTGCTTACTGTTTCACATCATTCATGTTCTTAAAAAACATGGTTTTTAATTATGGTATAGAATACTGTAGTGTAGTTGTACCATGATACTTTATTATTTCCCTGATGCTGGACCTTGGTGTGTTTTCCAGCTTTTCTCACTGATAGGCTGCCACGAATACATTTAGGACTAAATCTGGTGCATTTTCTCTGTGAGTTGCTGTTTATTTCCTACTTCCATGATAGGCGTGTGTAGTAGGCATAGAGTTTATAATAGAGTTTTATAAAGAATAGCTTGAAGATGTTATTTATATTCATCTAATTCCAACTCTGAGGCCATGTTCCTCTAATGCTGACAAAAACAGGGGAACTTGAAAATCAAGACATTGTTGACACAGGGGAACTTTGTTTCAGACGTTTCTCTAAAGGTCAGAGGCTTATGTAGAAATACCCATCCAGATTTACCAGACCTTATATTTTGTTATATTTGCTTTAGCTATTTTGTTTTTTTAAGAAGCCAGACCATACAAATATAGATCGAGCTCATTTTTCACCCTACCCCTGCCCCCGACCAGAAGTAAATACAATCCTAGAGTTGCTGAGAATCCTTCCTATCCAACTATCCATATTTCTATATTTTTTAAAAACATATGCAGGTATTAAAAAATGGTAGATAGTATTCTTTAGTGTACTTAAATTTTTTATTTCACTATTGTCATCTTGTATATATCATCCTTATTTTTTGCTCAATGTTATGTTTTGGGATGTTTAACCAAGGATCTGTCATTTTAACTGCTGTGTACTATACTCATTGTATAAAAATACTACAATTTATGTACCCATTGACATATATTGATGGATATATTCTTCTCCTCTTCTGTTTTCCTATGACAGACCCATGCTTAGTAACTGTCTTCGTGCATGTCTCATTTTGATGTGTGCGGTTTTCTCTTGGGTGAGTACTTAGCAGTGGATTTGCTGTGTTAAAGGGCAGGTACATCTACAGCATTGTGATCTTTACTGCCAGCTTGCTTCCCAAGGTGAGTGTATCACATTACTTCCTACTGCCTGTGTGTGAGAACTCATCCTTGTTCACCCCTGTTATTGTCAGATTTCCTATTTCCAGCCAATCTGAAAAGTATGTGATGCTATGTATTTGTAGATTGAATTTGCACTTCCTGTACTCCTGGTGTGGTAGAGCATCTCGTCCTATATGTACTGGTCCTTATGGTTTCTTCTTCAGTGCATTTCCTTTGCGCTCCCCCTTTTTTCTTTCTGTTGGGTTGTCTTTTACATTTTATGAGTTGTTCACATTTTCTTCATGCCAGTTTTTTGTTGAGTAAATGGCTTTTAATATCTCTTTGCAGTCTGTGGCTTGTATTTTACTTTATGAAATTATTTGTTGCATAGAAGTTTTAATCTTTAAACAAATCAAATTTGCAAGTCTTTTATTGTAACCATTATCTAAGAAATCCCTTCTATCCTGTTGAAAGAAAACCACATTCTGATAGTTTCTGCTAAATGTTTTAAGGTTTGCTGCTCCCATTTAGATTTTCATCTATTTAAAATATATTTCAGGAAATATTCTGAGGTATAAATGCAATTTGATTCTATTTTTCCATACAGGAAACAATTTCCCCAACATCATTTATTGAATACACCATCTTTTCCCAGCAATTTGCAATGCCACTTCTGTCATACTGCAATTTTTCATTTATGTATGGGTTTGCTTCTGGGCTCTCTATTCTGTTCCTCTGGTCTATTTGCCTATCTCTGGTTCAAAAAAGCACTATTTTAATCACTTATAGCTTCAGAGTAACTCTTTCTCTCTGCTAGGGAGAGTTCTTCTGACTTGTTATTCTTCAAAATTGTTTTAGATATTCTTTGCCCATTATCTTCTATAAACTTTACTATCACCTTATCAAGTTCCATAAGAAACTCTAGGATTTTTATCAAAATTGCATTGAGGATTAATAGATTACTTTGGAAAAAATAGACTTTTTAATGATAGTGAATCTACCCATGTACTAACAAGGAATATCTTTCCATTTATTCAAAATTTTTATATTCTATGATAAAATTTGGTCATTTTCTTCAGGTAGGATTAATATATTTTTGGTGAGATTTATATTTAAGTAATTCACAGATCTTGTTACTAGGTTAAATGGGATAATTCATCCTATTAAATTTTCTAACTGTCTTTTGCTAATGTATAGAACATTCTTCTTTTTTTTTTTCATAATCGTATATCCAGGAAACTTGCTGAACTCTCTTATTAACTTTATCACAGAGTTACATTTGAATTCGTTTTCTGAATCTATCAGATAATGAAATGCTTTCTCTCTTTCTTTCTCCTCTTTTTTTCCAGATAGTATGGTGAGTTACATTGATTTCTTTTTAAATGTTAAAACATTTTTGCATAGCTGGAATTAACTCCATCTGATCCTGATATTTGCCTCTTCATATATTACTAGAATCAATTTGCATTTTTAAATTGTGGTATACTTAATATAATGGAAAATTCACCATTTAAACCATTAAAAAATATAAAATTTAGGGGCATTTAATACAGTTATAATGTTGTGCAACCATCACCATTGTCTAGCTCTAGAACATTTTCATCACCCCAAAAGGAAACCCTGTACCCATTAAACAGTCACATCCCATTCCCCCTACTCTTTAGCTCCTGGCAACCAGTAGTCTACTTTCTGGCTATATGGATTTGTCTGTTTGGACATTTTATATAAATGGAATCATATGTGGTTCTTTGTGACTGGCTTCTTTCACTTAACATACCATGTTCAAGGTTGGTCCATGTTGTATCATGTATCCGTACTTTATATGGCTGTGTAATATTCCATTGTATGCATATACTACATTTTGTTTCTCTATCAGTTAATGGACACCTAGGTTGTTTACATCTTCTGGCTGTCATGAATAATGATGCTATAAATTTTTGTGTACAAGTTTTATTTGAAAACCTCTTTAATTCTTTTTGGAATATATCTAGGATTTGTATGGTAAGTATATGTTGAAAGTATTGAGGAACCACCAGACTGTTTTCCCCAGTGGCTGCACCATTTTACATTCCCTTGAGCTGCGCATGACGGTACCAATATCTTCACAACTTCACTTACTATTTTCTATTTCTTTGAGCATAGTCATTCTAGTGGGTATGAAGTGATATTGCATTGTGGTTTTGATTTGCATATCCTTAATGACTGTGATGTTTAGCATCTTTTTATGTGCTTATTGGTGATTTTATTATTTTCTTAGAGAAATGTCTATTCAACTGTTTACCCATTTTAAAATAAGGTTGGTGGTTTGTTGATTTTCAGCTGTAGGTATTGTTTATATATTCTGGGTACTAGGCCCTTATTAGATTTATGATTTATAAACATTTTTTCCTGTTTTTTGGGTTGTCTTACCACTTTCTTGATAGTGTCCTTTGCATAAATGTTTTTAATTTTGATGAAGTTTAATTCATCTGTCTTTTTATTTTGTTGCTTATGCTTTTGGTGGCATAGAATTAGAAATATTTTGCTAAGAATTTTTGCATCTATCATCCTGAAAGAGATTTGTCTATAATTATTTTTCTTGTAAATTCCTTGTTATAGTTTGGAAATATAATAGGTTGTGCTGGCCTCAAAAAAAGAGTGAAGTTACCTTCCTATCATTAATATTTTCTAGAAAGTTTTGCAAAATATTGGAGTTATTTCTTCCTTGGATGTTTAGAATTCACTGGTGAAAACTTCTGGGCCTTGAGAGTTCTTGCTAGGAAGTTTTCACATAATAGATTCAATTTCTTTAAGAGATATTTAGTTATTCAAAATTTCTATTTCTATTTGTCTGCTTTGGTAAATTGCATTTTTGAGGAATTTCCCATTTCATCCAGATAGTCAAATTTATTGGTATAAAGTCATTCATAATATCCTCTGGTGAAGTTTTTCATGTCTGAAGACTCTGTAGTAATAACCCGTTTTTCTTTAAATATTGTTAATTTGTGTCTTCTCTCTTTTTTCCTTAATTAATTTTGTAAGGGGTTATCAATTTATTAATCTTTTCAGAGAAAAAACTTTTCTGATTTTTCTCTGTGTATGTTTGTATCTACTTTATTGATTTCTGTTTTTATCTTTATGTCTGTCTTAAGTTTGATTTGCTTTTCTTACTCTAACTTCTTGAGGTAGATGGTTACATATTTAGATTTCTGGATTCCTTCTTTTCTGTTATACACCATTAAGATTATACATTTCCATATAAATACTATTTTACCTATAGCCAACCACTCTCAAACTTTTTAAATCATAATTTTATTGAGAGATAAATCACAAAGCACAAGAGTCACACTTTTGAAGTGTACAGTTTAGTAGCTTTTAGTACATTCACAGTTGTGCAACAATCACCACCATCTAATTCCAGGATATTTTAATTACCTCAAAAAGAAGCTCCATATACATTAGCAGTCTCTCTTCTTTCTTCTTTCCCCTAACCTCTATCAACCACTGACTAACTTAACTTCTGTTTCTATAGATTTGCTTATTTTGGACATTTCATATAAAGGGAATCATGATATTTGGCCTTTTGTGTCTTGCTTCTTTCATTTAGCATAATGTTATCATTCATCCACGTTGTAGCATGTATCAGTAATTCATTCTGTTTTATTGCCAAATAATATTCCCTTGTACAAATATATACCACATATTTTGAGAAACTGCCACAGTGTTTTCCAAGGTGCCATCCCACCAGCAACATATGAGGGTTCCAATTTCTCCACATCATTACCAATACTTGCTATTGTCTATCTGTTATAGCCATTCTATTAGGTGTGAAATGGTATCTCATTGTGGGTTTTGGTTTACATTTCTCTAATGACTAATGATATTGAACATATTTTCAAGTGCTTACTGTTCATTTTTATATCTTGTTCAGAGAAATGTTTATTTGAATCCTTTAGCCATTTTGTAATTGAATCATCTATTCTTTGCTCCTTTTTTTTCTACTTTCTTGCCTTTTTTTTTTTTTTAATCCTCCTATGGTAACTTTTATTCTTCTATGAGTTCATCATTTGGTAGCTTTTCCAGAAAGGTCTTCTGGAGCAGGGGTCCCCAACCCCCAGCCCATGGACCAGTACTGGTCCGTGGCCTGTTAGGAACCGGGCCGCACAGCAGGAGATGAGAGGCAGGCGAAGGAGGGAAGCTTCATCTGCCACTCTCCATCGCTCCCCATCGCTCCCCATGGCTCGCATTACCACCCGAATCATCCCCCCCGCCTCCGTCCATGTGAAAATTGTCTTCCATGAAACTGGTCCCTGATGCCAAAAAAGGTGGAGACCACTGTTCTAGAGGGTTTCCCATCATCCTATATGTATATACACACACACACACATATATGTGTGTGTGTGTGTGTATATATATATATATATATATACATATATACACACACACATACACATACGCATACACATATATAGTGTGTGTGTACATTTTTTCCTGCTCTATGTCTAATGATAGTTTAACTGTGTAAACCATTTTATCTTGATAATTATGTTCCGCCAGCACTTTAAATGATACAAGCTGATTGTGTTTATATCAGTGTTATCTCCTTGTGGGTTATAACTCTTTTTTCCCTTCTCAGATAGCTTTTAAGATTTTCTCTTTATACGTAATTTCTGCAGTTTTATTTAAATGTCTATAAATTTATTTTTATTTATCTTGCTCAGTACTCTGAGTGTATGTTAAAATTGATAACTCTTGTTTATCTTTTATTCTAGAAAATCCTTAGTGTATCTTTTTTAATATTCCTTCTCCAACAAATCTTCTATTCTTCTGACACTCCAATTAAGCATATATTTGTACTTCTGCATCTAATCTCCATCCCTCTTAATACTTTAAGAATTACTCCTTTTTCACGCTACACTCTAGCTGAATTCTTTAATACTAATGTCCAATTTGCTGCCTCTCTTTTTGACTGTGTCCATTCCAGAGTTTATCTTTTCTATTAACTTTTTATTTCAGTCAGTGACTAATTTTTATTTCCAAAAGTTCTACCTGATACTTTCATAGAAGTCTCTTTTTAGCTTCGTATCTGTTTTTCCATTTTAAGGATGTTTTTGTTTTGAAGATAATCACTTATATGAAAATCTTTTCCAGACTATTCTATAATATTAATTCATCTGGATTGAAAATTTTAAGTTGTTGGCTTATTGCTCACCTATTTACTCTTAGTTTCATTCATATGTTTTGATTCCCCACCCTCCGCCCCCACCTCAGCTTCAGATTTCTGTTTTGGTGGTTTTCTTCGACTGAAATGATTTTTTAATCTGAGTTGTCTAGGACCTGAGTCTAGAAATAAGTTTTACATTACTTGCTAAGTCTTCTCCCCCAGAGCAACATCAGGGAAATATTGGATACTTCCAGGTGCTTGTAATGAGGCTGTATCTAATTCTCTTTATGCTGTAGGCAGGAAGCTTCTCATTACCTATTATGCTGCAAGCTTTCCCCCCTCTTCTTTCATCCTTCCTTCCTTAGTTTTAAGCAGTGAGGGTATTGCCCACAGACAGCCTCTGTCTGCTTCTGGTCCTGGGCATCAGCAACTCCAAAATTTTAGTCTCACATGCTTTGAATTTTCATCAGTTTCTGCTTTATGCTATGTTTATCTGGTTTTAGATATCACTTGATATGTGTTTAGATCAGAGTGTGGGCATTAAAATGTCAGCTCAGTACATCACATTGACTGGATGTTGAAGCATAGGAATCTTTGCTGAAGTGGGGGATTCTGGTCCCTGGAGCCCAGCCTCCAATCCCTGGTATGGCATAACGTGTTTTTGGAAATTTTGGCCTCTCCTTGGCATGGTGTAGTGTGAGGGGTCTGCTACTAGTGATCTCTGAATTCTCTGACTTCTGTTCCCTTCTTATTAACCTCACAGAATCTCTGTACTCTCCCTTCTTGTTGGCTTCTCCCTGTACCCTTTGTTTTTTTCATTAGAGTCCTTGATGGTCAATTAAAGAAGCCATCCTTAGTACCTAAAAAGAGTGTTCTGTCCTGGAGGGAAAGATAATATTCATACTCTTCCATCAGGTAAAAGAAAGTAATTACATTCCGTATGTCTAATTCACAGAAGAAAATGAAGAAGAACAAAGTAGTTGAATGTTCAGTCTTTCTAATTAATGAAATTAATGACCTCACTTTTCTAAGAACTTTGTTTCCTCTGCTGGAGTGCCCTTCTACTAGTCCTTTGTGTGCCTGATTTCTGATGAAATCTCAGCTCAGATATCACCTTCCTCAGGGAGGAGTTTAATTCTGTTACTACTATTACTGTTACTATTTCCAGTGTCTGGAAATTATCTGTATTACATATTTTTGCATTGCCCCTTCCCACTAGATTATAAACTCCATGACGATGGAGGCCATGCCTGTCTTATTTATTATAATCCCCAAACACCTTGAAGCATGGCCAGCACTTAGCACATGTTCATTAATTACTTGGCCAGTGAATGGATGGGCTAGTCCTGTCCCATTCAGAACTGGCCAGTCTGATGAGAAATAGCATACAGAACACTATGTGAGATCACTAGATGGGAGGACTAGTGGAGATCATTCAATGGACACCTTCATTTTACAGAGGAAGGAGGCAAGACTCAAGATTTGTCACAGTCACATAACTAACTAATGGCCAGACAGGAAACAAGGTTGATGTGCCACATTTTGAAGGAGCAGTGGTACTTGGGCCTGGAACCCCTTGCACGTGGTTGGTGCTCAGTAAACATAAATGCACTGAAGAGACTCTAGATCTTCCTCTGCTGGGCATGTAAACTGGGATAGTCACTGAGTCTTTCTGGGACTCAGTTTCCCCATTTGCAAGATGAAATATGTGTCCTGCTTATTTTGTAAAGTTACTGTGACAGTTAAGTTGGATAATTTAAAAGGATTATTTGGCAATTCATGTGAAGACCCTGTTTGGCAGAGGCAGGAAAAAAAAGCTTAAAAGAAAGGTCACTGCCTTTATGCCAACTGTACTCATTGTATAGACAAAGAAAGATTGATGTCCAAAGAGAAACAAGAGCTAAAGAAAGAGTCAAAGGCAAGGAGAAAGTATGAGGAAAGGCTGGTGGTATAAACTTAACATTATGGTGAAGGACTTGGGCACGGACCCCTTTCTGTTTCTCTGTGGAAATGTTTTTGTAACTCAGAATCTTGATAGAGCTGTCAGAGGAATGAAGTCAGTAGTGCAAATTTTGAAACATATGTCAGAGATCTGTCTGGGATACTGTGAAATCATCAAATTTTCATCAAAATGGAAAACAAAGACTAGGGAGTCGTAGGTGCTTTGGTTTAATTTATCCATTATTTATTGGTAAAATTTCCTGTTTCCTGGAGTCATGTGGATGTCATGGGGCAGGCTGGGTGCCTGAGCCACATGGGGTTCTGGAAGGAAATAAGACGGGTAAGTGGATGCTGTGTAGCCATCATCATGGTCTTAAGAGTGTGGACTCGGGACTGGATGGGGTCAAAATGGAGAAATAGCCACTGGAAAACCTGATTTGACCACTAGGAGGTCAGTGGTGACCTTTTTAGAGATCAACATCATATTAGACCTAGGGACAAAAATTAGATTGAAGACTATAAGTGTGCAAACTGAAGAAGGGAGTATAGGCTGTTTTCAAGAATTTGGGTGGTGAATTTTCTTGAGGTGGGCAGGGTCGAGAGAACAAATCTGGGTCTGTACGTGACACAGGAGAGATGAAGGAATATTTTTCCTTCAAGGAAAAGAGTAAACTATACACACAATGTTAAGGAAATCTAAAGAAAAGAACTGAGTGGGGATGGATAAGATTATTGAGATCAGAATTTCCTGGCATTCTTTATGAGGGAACCTGGTCTTAGACACCAGTCTAGCTCAGACACAGGTCTAGTTGACAGCCAAACCAATGCCCTTCCTCTGTATCTGTACCCATCACTCTATGTTTATCTCTTTTCTTATTAAGAAATATCATTTTATTGGAGAATACCTATTTGGCTAGAGAGGGAAAGATTAAGGAATATAAACTAGTTGGGTCAGATTATAGTATATGACAGATAATTCACTTTTAAAGAGTAGAGAAGAACCCCTGTGGTAACTGTCTATAGTACTGGGGAAGGGATTAATTATCGGGTTCTGAGGACCTTGGTGGGTTATCTATGATGGAGTCTATTACAGAGAGGAGAAGTCAGATGTTGCAGGAGGAATCATGAATTGCAGTATCATGGGAGCTAAGGAAGGTGGGTTATGAAGCCTAGAAATCATGAGAGGGATGGATTCAAGATGTATTAAGGCTGTATGAAACCACTTGAAATCAGAGAATATAAGGTCTAACTTGACAAAACAAACCTAGAATGTTGAGGCAGGAAGAATTTGGGGGAGTTTGAGGGATGAGAGTAAATGAAGAGAGCATTGATCAGAAAGAGTGTCCAGGACTGGACTGTATCAATTATTATCCTCACAATTTAAGGTAGCTATAAATTTCAAGTCGTGGTAAAAGTTTTCTCTGGGTTCCCCCCTCAAATCTCTTAAAAAGGGGAAGGTTTGGGCCCTTCCTCACCTGGTCCTTACTTGAAGTCCAGCAGGGGAGCCAAGTTCCTACAATCTTGGTGCCCAAATAAGGCTTAGATGTGTGGTCTGTTCTTTGATGTCAAATCCATAGTTGAGCTCTGTAACCATCACAGGGCCCAGAAGAACATTTTCAAAGATCTCATAAAAAAATGAGAATATGTGAAATGGAAGGAGAGACCACCTTAAATCCCTAGGGTTCTCTGTGTTCAGAGGTTTTTTCAAATTTGACCCATTGGTAGACTTGAAGAAATGGACTGAAAATTGAAAATTAATAATTTCTTTGGCTAAGCTTGAAACTGATTTCTGTTTGTCCATTTTACAAAATTAGCTATTAAAAAGTCACTGTACTTAAGAAAGTTTAGGAAAACAGAAATAAGCAACCATATTTATATCACCTTAACAATGTAACTTAAAAGTATTAGTGGTTCCTTTTCATCCTTAACAATACATATGTATGTTTTCACAGCTGCAGTTAGCTTTCATGTAATTATAGGTCTTTTTGACTTATTTTAAACATGTGATATTGTCCTATGGTTTCCAAAATTATTTTAATGTTTACAATATTCCATTGATTGAACGTGCCATGATTTATTTACCTATTGCCCCTACTGTTGGGAAAAAGGCAAATTCCAAATTAAAAAAAAAAAAAACACTGCAGTAAACAATTTTGGGTCTATACATTTTCCTTCTTGTCAATTATTTGTGGGGTCAAAGTATGTGTTATTAATTCTGTTTTACAGAAAAAGAGCAGATACTAGTCTTTTTTGAAAAAGTTTATTATACAAACATGAACACAAAAATGATAATAAGAAAACTATAGCTACAGTACCACCATCCAAATAAATCAGCTTGCTTCATTTTCAATTTCCCTAGAAGTCTTGATTCAGGTGTATACATCATCTTACACACTCAACATTATAATTTGCTTTACTGTAAAATCCTCACAACCCTTTTAAAGACAGCATGCTAGTCCATAAAGTTGAACTAACCATGATCTAAGTAGCCCTCCCTTTCAACTGGTTAGGTAGTGCTGCTAATTTTTCCCATCTTTAAATCCTGTTGCAATGTTTATCGCTGTCGCTAACAACTTTTTCCTATTCAAATATTGTTGCTTGGATGAAGTTTGAAGATGGGATTACTGGGCCAAAGGGTATGAAGAATTTTATGACTCTTTAAAACTACTGACCAATTACTTTCTGAAAATACATACCAGTGTCCACTCCACTACACCAATGCAGAGATGTGTATTTGTCTCACCTTTCCTTTTTGATAGAAAAGGTAGGCAAGTTCCTTTGTTTTTCTTGAAAAGCAGTTATTCATTCTGTGTTACATCTTCCAATGTCTTAGAATGGAAAAAAGAGTGTATATTTTTGTTTGTGTGGATTACATGCTTATTATTGGGTCATTTATTTAGTGATGTCTTGATGGTTTTCTTATTAATTTGCATGAGTTCCTATGAGCACATACTTTTTAACCGTTTCTCTTATTTACTGCTACTATTTTACTGTTTTAAAAAGAGTTCTCTGTGTGGCGTGGTGTGGGAGAAGCAAGAACTTAGAGAGTTGCATGTTTGAATGTGCTAGTCTTTCCTCTTGGCAATTTCTTTGGTCATCCTTCCTCAAATCATAGGTAGGTTGCTGGTCAATTTCCTTTTTTTTAAAATCTTTTCCACAGCTCTTCCATATTATGTTGTAATTGGCCTTTTTATATTTCTGTCCATCTCTAGACTCTTGAGATATTCACAGGCAAGGAGTGTGTGTTATTCATTTAGAAGAGAATAAACATTCAATAGATACTAGATGAACAAAAATATTTAACTCTGATCCACTGGAGGTATTTTAAGGTGGGAATCTGAAACTTCTTGCCAAAACAACTGCCGATCAGTTTTCCTAGTAACAATCAAATAATCAGTACTTTTTCTATTGGTTTGTAATGGCATTCCACCTACCTGCTTCCCTGGCACCATGTACACCTCATTATTGTTTATTTCATATCTGCAGCTGTTTGTTTCATTGTCAAGTTTGCCCACTTGTGAGCTGAATGAATGCAGAGATCACCATCTTGTTCTTGCTCTCTGTTCTGAGGTGCTTAAGAACAAATGGTAGATTGAAGTGATACATTGATATAAGACAAATTCGTAAATGCACTTGAGTCTATTTCTGGGTTTTCTGGTCTGTTCAACCATTTCTACTTAGGTACCTGGCACTGGGCTAGGCTTAGGTGATAAAATAATGAGGAAGCTGTGCCTTTGTTCTTGAGCCCTCATTCTAGTGGTGTGAGCAGAAGAATTGATAGGCTGCTTCAGTACAATGTAAGCTGTGATAGATGTATGTCCAGGGTTCCCTAAGAGTACAGAGAAAGGGCTGCTTGCTCTGTCGAGAACGCAAGTCAGAGAAACCTTCTGGGAGGGAAGATGTCTGAGCCAGATCTTAGAGGGTGAGCAGGGGTAAGCCAGACAAAGAAAGGAGAGGGTGTTTTCTAGGTAGGGAAATAATGCCAAGTACAATTGATCTGTGTTTTTATTTTTGAAACATTACTATCTTCATTATTGCTATGTTGTGCTTTTAAATAGTCTGTTAGGTTTTTATCATTTTAGTGGCTTTTTGTATGGAAAATTCCTTGCCTTTTTTAAAAAAATTATTTTGCCTAATAAAATTTAGAATTATTTTGTTTACTTCCCAGAAAATTTCTGTTGGGATTTTGTTAAATGTGCAAATTAACTTGAAGGAAATAAAAATCAATTTTAGTCTGTTCAGCTAAGAGTTAGTCTCTTCATTTCATATTTATCTCTCAAAAGTTTACAGTTTTTAGCCTAGGTTACAGCAGATCTCATGATAGTTTTTCTTTATGCATAAAGTTATGAATGTCTGTATGCATGAACATTATATGTAAAATATATGAGTTAATGTCATAAAAGGTATGTTTTGGATAGAATTTCCTAAATAAAACTATTTTACTTAAGAAACAAGCACAGGCGTTTGCTTTGTTAATTTGGGCTAATTTCAAATTGTACATGATTGAGGTTTTCTATTTTTCTTATGAGGAAATAACATGTTGCTATAACATTTAAAATTTTATTATGTGTCTCAAACTTTTGTTCTCATGTTTTTCAATATTTATCAGCAGTTTTGTCTTAGATTTTTGTTTCTACTTTTTAAGATGTAACATTTAGAATTATTTAGGCCATCTTATATTTATTATTGATATTTGCTCTTTCGTTGATTATTCTGAAATCTTAAGTTGAATGCTTTGTTCATTTATCTATGATAAGTTTAAATGCTTTTATCATTGCAGAAGACTGCTTTGGCCAAATTGCATAATTTGTAGTGTTTTTAATTCTTTAAATAGGCTGGGTTCCTTTCTCAAATCACTAATTACTTAGGGAAGTGTTTTTCAATCTGAAATTCCTGGGGTTTTATGTTAATATAAAACATACCATCCATTTCTGCTTTCAGAGAATATAGTCGGAAAAGTTTTCTTTAATGTTTTCATTTTGAGATTATATTTCTTTCTTTTATATGATCATGGGACAAAGAGAAGTTTCTTTGATGCCATGTGTAGGGGTGTGTGGGATTTTTTTAAATGCTTTTCCAACTTGTAAGTTATAAGATAAAGAGCAATTAGGTTTGTCAATTTTTTCCTTATTCTTATACTTCAAAGTTGTGGAGTTTTGGCTTTTGTTACTCTCCTGTTCAGTATAATGGTTTAATTATGTATAATCAGCAAGACAGGAACTTCATCATTATATATTATTAATCTTAATCTCCCCTAATACTTTTTACCATGAAGTCTACTTTAAAGTATTGATTTTCTTTTTATTCAAGCTTTATAGCTTAATTTTTGCCCACCAAGTCTTTCAATGCAATCCTTGACTTGGTCTTTTAATAGATTAAAACAGATGGTTTAATGTTATAGTTTCTACCTTGATTTAATATCTATTATCCTAGACATTGCCATTCCAAAATCTTACTTCCAATTAAAACATACCATCATTTGGAAGATCCTCTTCTCACATTTTATATACTCATTTTACATTCTAAGAGGTTCCTTGCAATATCTCACAAGGATTCTATCATTATGTTTAATTACTTGCGCCAGGGAGTCTCAAAGGCTGATCTGCTGTTTCTCCACTGATGGGTTAGGAGGGTCTTCAGTGGGGGCTGTACATTGATCCTGAACCACAAACGTTTAGTGTTATTGAGGATAATTAAAACCAGCATCCACAGACTAAAATTAACCTGTCATTGGACTTAATTGGAGAAGCTAATTCATACATGCTACTCACAAGCTTTTTCTGAAACGTGTTTATTTCTCTGTACTCTGATCCCCGTTCCCCAGCTCTGTATCCTGGGCCCTTTTCCTTGGATAAAGTGGGGCTTGGTTGCTAATTGAACTACAGAGTTTTTACGTCTTTTTCAAAGGAGTCAAGTTGGAGGAGATGTAAAAGTTGCTGATTTATACCTATTTGCCTCTTAAAAAAATTTCCTTCCATGGAGGAAAATGAATACAGCTCTTTTTTAGTTGCCCGGTATTTCATCTGTTTTCTAATTTTGTAGTAACAATTATGTCAATTAGTTTGACTCATCAGTAACAGGCTTTCCCTCTCATTAGTATTTCTCATTTTAGCTCTGCTTCAACATGTTTTTCACCAATGCATCTTGAAAGGTGATTTCTCTGATTTCATTCTCTTTGATTTAGATTTTTGGGGATAAGTTTTCCCCAAAAATGAAACCATATAATAAAATTATGGCATCTTTGGAGATAAACTGCACCCTGCCTGTGAATAAAATTTTTGTCATAGCCTTTTACCTTTGAGGATTCTGTAATGTTGCTTCAGCGTCATTTGTAGTCAGGAGCTAAATTTGATGACATGTAGCCTACGGTGAAAATACAATTGAGAAGGCACACAGGTTGTGTCATGTACTGGAGATGTAAAATTAGTCTTCGATTTCCTAGATGAGGAAATGATCTCTCTACCTTAACATGTAATTATGAGAATCTATTTAGGTATGTCATTACTCCTTTATAAACTTCAAAAATGAATATAAGCATTCTGGAGTCCCAGGCTGATAGGTAAGTAGGTAAATCATAGTATCAATACAATGTAGGATTATAAAAGAAATTAGAACAAATTAATGGGGGGTCCAAGGAAGAATGATAAGGGTGATAAGAGAAAAGATGATATGGGAATGGGATCTTGACGGATGATATCCTGTGATAGGGTGGTGCTACATGGAAGGGCATTCTAGGTGGACGGAATAGTATGTGCAAAAACATGGCACTCTGGAAGGCCAGGAGAGGTGAGAGGCTGAAATGGAGGATTGACTGTGGTGTATTCTGCCATGATAGGGGATTAGGGTTAGGGTATTGTGTGGAAGAGGATGAAAACTGGACCAGGGATGGGCAACTGGCTTAAAAGGTGGCTCATCCATAAGGCTGACCAGGAATGCTAAGGTAGCCTGATTAAAAATATTTTACCTGATAAGAGCAAGCAGACTGGCTTCTTCAATGATTTAGAGACGGGAGTGGTAAACTATAGCAAAAGGAGCCTGTCCAGGTCTTTAGGAAAGCAGTAGAGGATGGCTGTTCCCTTACCTTCACCAAGTGCTGGGGACTCCCCAATTCCAGGCCATGTATTACCTTATAATAAGCTCTCTTTTATAAAGCGGCCTGTGTGACTCTCTTCCTAAGAACCACAGTGGCTTAACTAACATGTTAGGCCACTGATCAAAGAGATGCAGAGGAGAAGTTAACCTGAAAATTTATTTCTGCGGCAGAGTCAATAGGAGTAACTGATTTATCAACTGTGAAAGTGGAATTCCCTAAAGAAGTGGACAAGGGTGCTTTCCTTCTTACCAATCATTATTTTTATTAATATATTTTACAAGACTGCAGTTGAAATAATATTAAATACAAATTTTTTTATACAGAAAGTGTAATAAAGTTAAAATAGTTCCTTGTAATTCATAGCATTATTGCAATGCTTACAAAATTTTTGCATAGAGTGTGCAAGGATTGATGTTATTCAAAACAAAACTAAAAAGCTCTTCTTACATCACACCCAAACCCAGAGAAAAACAACCAAATCAAATAAAAAAATAATCCAAAGGCTGAACTCAAGTGCTTCATGGGAATGGGCTTCCTTTTTCAAAATCTCCAAGCAAATGGGACTTGTATGACCTTATTTTTACTGTGTAAAGCACCAGAATCTGGCTTCTCCAGGAGTGCATTTAGCCAGTGCAATGATGGACGGTCCCCTACCTTTCCCTTCTCAAACACAACCTCCTTAAGAAATGTGTCTCTGCTTCTTCGTGGCCTCAAAAAGAGAGAAACTTGGTTGGGGAGGTGGTTAACAGATGGAAAACTCTGTTCCCCCCATCACCAAACACTGGATATAAATTAGGGTAGTTTTGTGTCCACCCCAAATTCAGATTTGCTGACTCTTCCTTCTACTTTGCCAGGATCTCTCCTCTCTACTAGGGAACCTGATTGCTGGCTCTGGTGATGTTAGTTCCATGAGACCCTTTAAAGGTACCCCTTCCTGATTTGCCATTTGGACACATATACCAGTAAAAGAAAATCCCTGAAAGACTTACCCTAAAGCAGGAGAGTTGACATTTTTTAGCTCATGCCATTACTAAGGTTTAAGGGGTGGTTGAGCCACAGGAGCATGACAGGACCCTGGCTGGCACTGGGGTTGACTGTGTTAGGAGCAGTGAGAGGCTGTGTCCACAGCCCTCCAGGGGATCAGATATGTGCTGTTGAGAAAGCACAGAAAAGCAGGTTGGACCCCACCCTCTGCTGCTGTGGTCACTCAGCTCTGGATGGGGGCAGGTTGACAGCAGGACCTGCAGGAGGGCATACTGGTTTAACCGTTCGGATGGTCCCTGGCTGAGTTAATTCTTCAAAACGATTTTCTCTTTTAACTCTTAGGGATCAAACCCTGATCCCTGGGCTTAGAAGATGAAAGTGCCCTAAAGCCACCAAGTTGTAAGGAACTTCAGATGCACTCATCTTCTCCATCAGTCGTTGGAAAGCCACAAACCTCTTTTCTGAAACTAGGACACCAGTGTCAAATGTACAGGTTCAAGGTTAAAGGGTGCCACTGTTGCAACAAGAATTGGCAGGTGGGTCCCATTTCCAACTCAGATCAATTGATAGTGATGGCCTGAGTGCTTTGGTGAGAAAAATTCTGCACATGGGGAGGGTGATAGGCCATTAATGATGACTGACAAGGTATGAGGTATGGGACTCAAACGATTATCCCAGTGGCCAGCTTGGGTCCTGAATGCCTAATGCTAATTGAATTCTTTCTAGTCTTATTTTCTTGTAGGGAAATAGGGATGATCGAGTTCCTTTCTATTTATTTGATTCTTTCCTAGAGTCTTGCCACAACTAAAAGTAGGGAAGAATAATAACCAAATGGTATCAAAGACCTCACCTAAAATAAGACATTTGTCTTTCAAAGTGAGGTATAGTGGAAGGAGAGGTATGTGAGCAGAAATGCTGATTTGTTTAGCTGCAACTATAGATCATTGAGTATTAAAGTTTTCTCTTAAATGTAAGGCTGACAACCCAGACATCTTCAAATTTGTAAGGACAAGAAGCCTGACTTACTTAACAAGAATCACAGACCAAACTTTTTTTTTTTTTGGTTCCAGATTCTATTACTCAGACAGATCTTCTATATTTTCACCGTAGGTATTTCTCTTTCAGTACTATATGCTGTCACAGATGAGAAACGATAGAAGGAAGGGAGATAAAAGTTTTATAGCTTGATCCACCCAAGAAGGACTATTCTAAAAACTGGTAGGAGACACTTCTTAACAGCTCGAAAAATAGTTTGACATGTTGGTGACTTCACAGCATAGTGGCCTGGAGTTAGACCTACATTCCAGCTCTGGCTTTTTCTAGCTAGTGGCTTTGAGCAAGTTTCCCAGCCTTTCTAAGCCTCAGTTTCAACATCTGTAGGTTGGAACTATAATGGAACCTAACTCAAAGGATTGTTTTGAGGATGAAATAAGTGAATGTGTATAAAACACTTAGCACAGTGGCTAGTACATAGTAAGTGCTCAATGAATATTAGTTAATAAAATATTATAATTGGAGAAATAGAATCCAACTCTTGCCATGTCTTAGTATAGGCTTTGGGTCCAAGGAAACCTCTTTGACCTTATGCAAAATTCATGGGTGTGATTCTTTTTGAGGAGAAGTTTCAGAACTTTGCTCAGATTCTCAAAAGAACCTATGACCCCCAAAATGTTAGGACCTCATAAATTACATGAATATGGGGACTAAAGAGGCACCAATGTCTTCTCTGTCAACAGATATCATCTTCCTGCCCTCAGACAGTCCTTTGCTATACTGCTCCTATGTAACCTCATGGATCAGCTTGGGATTTGGAAAATCTGAGCTCTCTCTGATTTCACCAAAATAACCCAAATGTAGAAGTAGGCTGCAAAGACAGTGGAAGAAGTGGGACTACTAGGCGAGTCTAGGAATGCAGAGTAGATGTTACGTAAGACAGATGTTTCCTTCGCTCTTCTCCCAAAGAGGGCAGCCTCATGCTTGTTTTATTTATCTGACCTTAGCTAATGTTCAGCGACGAAGCAAATCCCTTCAGTGCCTAGTGAGGGTGTCCAAACGCCTAATGAGGCATTTTGGAACACTATTCTGGTTTCCCATTGTGACAGCTGGATTTGGACTCTAAAAATACTTCTTGCCTATAGCAACTTTTCCTCTGTTCAGTTGCAAACCTCACGGAAGCGGAACTGGTATTACTACTTGTTGGGCAGAAGTTAAGGAGACAGCATTGCTGTTGGTATATTTGAGACTGTTTACTGATGGATTTAATAACATCGTTAATGCTGTTCCGACATCACATCTCCTGTTGCTTCCTATTGGACAGCTCTTTTTTTTTTTCAAGGGAAGATGCTAACTTCCTACTCTGTCAGTATCTATAAAAGGAAGGTGGGGGGGGGGATAAAACCAAAGAAACTAGCCCATGGAGCATGGGTCACCCCAAATGGGATGTTTTCTTTTATCCTTGTGCTCTAACAATGCTCAAAGGAGGACCTCCCACAAGTAATTCTTTTCCCTTTGCCATACAGACCTGTCTTGAGAAATTTCAAGGACTCTATTATGAAGAAAGCTTTTAAGAACCATAGAAATCACATTGCTTTTGAAAGTGCTAATGCGTGCGGTGTGCCTTGCCGGCTGAAGCAGCGGCTTCAGAGTGCTTTATCTCTTATCAGTGGTTTAGCTTTGTGAATGAGAAATTCAGAGGCAACTGTGTAATTTTAAATTCTGATTACCACAAAGAAAGAGATGCATCTGACATCCCGGTGCAGTAGCTTTGACTATTTTAATGGAAATATGTTGGGACTGGGGGAGCCTTCCAAGGAGGAGAAAGTGATGAAAGACCAAAAGAAAGACATTTTATCTTTGAGATAAAAGGCCTGTTTTCTAAGGTTGTTTCTTTTATTATGACTTTTTCCCCCCACCTGCTACTGGGGCACCATGCAAATGTATCATTCTAGGAACTGCTTTGTTATCCTTTTTGTGCCTAAGATTTCCTGGAGCAGAGGAAAGAGAGGAAAGGGGTTTTGTTTACAACTCACTTAAATTAGATTTTCACCTTTCAGAGAGCCTTAAAAAATAAGGATCAAGTGCTTAGATGGATATTTACCTCCTTGGTCTAAACATCAGGCTACCTTTTGCCTAAAATAAACAAAAGCAAGACATTCTCATGTAGCTGTTCCTGTGAAAGGCCAATTTAATCCTCTTTTAGTTGAATCCAGATAAAATGCTGAAGGACTCCTTTAACTAATGTTGATTAGGGTCTGGTAAATGGTGGGTATTTTTATTTAAAAAAAAAAACAAAACACCTTTCCTCCCTAACAGGAATACTCATGCTTACAAAGAATCATTCGTAACTGATGCTATTTTAACAATATTGAATATGAGTATAAAGCTTTGGATTAGCAATAGGGATGCTGACTGAAGGGGCAAATCTCTGGTAGGAACCTGCCTTACCACACAGAGGTAGAGACGCTGGAATTCAAAATAGATCTTTTTTTTTTTTGTACTCCTCCTACACCAAAGAACAAAGACCCAGATCCTTGGAAACAACATCAAACTGGCATTAATCTGGTCCCCGCCCCCCACAAATCCCAGCAACAGATTCATGAAACAATTCTACATTTTTTTGTCCTACATATTTTCAGATGTTCCTTTGAATATTTCTAATTATTTGTTGGTCCCACCAACCCTTCAGGCCTGATGTGGTTGTAGGAAAGCGAGTCCTCTGTGGGTGTGAATAACCGAGGTGACGGATGCCAAAAAGATATGTTAAGTCAAAAATACTCTTCAGAGAACCACGGAATAGGCATCTTTCTGGAATATGGGAAGGTGAGATGAAACCCTCTAGGCAGAGATTGCAGAAATAGTCTCTTCAGGAAAGAGACTCTAAATCAAAGGACCCCTGCTTCACTTCTTGTCACACAATGATGCTGACCAAAGGAATCCCCTATATTTATATATGAAGGGTTCTAGGAAGAACCTTTTGGAGGATCACAGCTTTCCTCTTCCACTAAACCCTTCCCTAATTCCGTCTTCCCTGTTTCCAAGAATCCTGTGAGCCTGTGTTTCTCAGACAAGTGAATCTCTTTTACATGCAGTGTAAGGCGGACAATCTTTTCTATAACCACATATTTATATTCCCAAGCACGCATGGAAATGTAGTGCTGTGGTCTGCTTTCTCTCCTGCTGTGTCCAACACAAATGAGGCTACAAATGACCTCTATGTCAGGAGTCAGCAAACTTTTACTAAACAACCAATTAGTAACTATTTTATGTTTTGTGGGCCAAGAGGTCTCTGGCACAGATATTCAACCCTGCTGGTCCAGTATGCAATCAGCCATACATAACAAGTAAGTGGACGGATGTGGCTGTGTTATAATAAAACTTTATTCACAAAATCAGGTGATGAGTCCCATTTGGTTTTGGGACCAGAGTTTGTTGACCCCTGTGCTAGAGTCAAGCCTCAAGCAATCTTTGGTCTATGGTGCTGGATATACAATGGAAATCATCCAAGGGAAAACTGACCTAAAGGAAGTTAAAAGCCAATTCAAGTTTATAGGCTCTGTCTCTTGGGTAACAGAAAGATACAGCTTTGTATCAAGTTTCCACCTAGACTGATGTCACCAAAAGGGCTTTTGAAAACCTCTTAAGACTAAACTTTAACAACTTATTGAGCAGATATCCGATAGAACTAGGTGCTAAACATATTTGGAGATCAACTTTTAATTTATAAAACTTTTCTGAAGAATATTAACATACTGGAACTTCTAGAATATTGAAAATTCATTTAAACTCTTTGTTATGCCACCCATGCTTAATATATTGAGAGATGTGATTTTCTAGAAGATATTGTATATGAGATTAGAAAGGATCTCATTTTTATAAATTAAAGGTATCAGATTTTAATGTAAAAGAGATTTTTTTTTTTCCAGAATTCAAGTAAAACTTTTTCTCATGACCATGGACAGGTATTCTAGTTGGAGGAAGTTGGGAGAAAAAAATGTACATTGAAGAACTTCATATGCAATTACTGAATTCTAAAGTCTGAACTGAAATACATAATTTAATTCACGCCAAACTTCCTGCTCATTACCTGGTATACCATAGTCACTTAGCACAAATGAAAATCAGAATTTTATATCATGTCTGTCCCCATAGGTGCTTGATTTCTATTCTTGGTTGCCATTATTCTTTTTATTCTATTTGTGATCTGAGTGCATTTAGGATTAATTTTTGCAAGTGGCATCACACCAGTCTTGTTTATTGGCATAAACTTTCCAAGGTGCTGATCTCAGACTTTCATTTAACGATTAGAACAAAGTTAGATGAAAGAGGTTCAGGGAACCTTCCATTTCTTCGTCATCCTTAGAATATGTACTTGAGATGACAAAATGCAAAGATGGTCTGTCTGCTTAAAAAACAAACAAAACAAACAAAAACCTTTGTCTTCAGGTATTTAGCCACAAAGGACCTTATAGGTACTACTGTTGATCTGAAAGGTATGGGGTAGATGCTCCCAGTCGCCAAGGAGGGCCTTTCCTGGCTTGGAAAAACCCTGGGTGTGGTACATGCAAATTCTGGCGGTGTGATCCTACAGGATGTAAATAATACTGAGCCAGAGCAATTGGATATCTCTTTATGGTTTTCCTTTTTAGACCCTAGTGCTGCACACTAAGCAATCTTACGGTCTCACCCTTGAGCAACCCAATTCTTCCGTACGGATATTAAGCAGGAGTGACGGGGGGGAGCCTGGGGTCCGGGAGCCAGCAGGGCCACTGGTCAGGCTAGAACCATCCCTCCTCCCCCCCACTTCTAAGTGACTAAGCAACACACAGCTTGCTTTTACCTTCCACATGTGCAAAACTCAGCCCGATGCTTGAGTGTCATCTCAAAAATACCAAACCTCTTATTCATTTCCTATGGCACATCTCCCCTCTGCTTGTGAAGTAAGAAAAAGCAGAACCCTGTTGAGGAAAAAAAACAACAAACAAATGCCATTCAGGCCTACAAATAGGAGTTCGTTTAGGACTGTGGGGCTACTGCTTGCCAAGTGGCATCCAGGATGGTCGAAAGCAGTTACGTCTCCCTTCCAGGCTCCTCGGAGTCCACATCTGTCAGCCACTTGGTTTGCCTACCAGCTTTTAAGATGCGCAGTCATTGTGAAACCCTTCCCCTCCAATCACTCAAAATAAACTACAGGTAACACAAGATAAATATAGGATGTGCTTCTCCTTGCTGAGTGCATTGTCGTAAGGCATAGGCACGTATCCCCCTCTTTGAACAGAGATGGTGTAATCCCCTGTCCCAGCACAAGAGCTGGCCAGGGTGACCCTGGAGCACGATGATGAAAGTGGGGTGATGGGAGGTAGCTGATGGCGGGAATTAGGGAGCTGCTTCCGCATATGGGGGAGTGGGTACCGCTGGGCCCCCGGCGACACAGTGATTCTAATAAAGACACTTGACTCAGTCTATATTAATTTTCAGCGAGCATTTCTGGGGGCATGTGGTACTTTAGATCTGTGATTCTTGGGTCACTGTTCTTAGAGAAAACAATGGTCAACTTAGGAAAATGAATATCCCAATACTGAAAAAATATATAAGAAGATTGAAGGCAGAGAGTTTGTGCATACCTTTAAAAATAAAACGCATGCCTCTAAATTACCTACCAGTCCCCAGAAACATATTTAAAAATAATTTGGTTTCCTACGCCACTCTTTGATTTCCATCTCCAAATAGCTTCTCTTGGGGGTGGGGGTTCCACTCGTAAAGATTTGGATTGACCTGATCATTTTCGGTAGGAGTCTGTTGGATAAAGTCAACAGGAGTGAGGATGTAACAGATTTTGAGCCATTTTTTCACTTTAAACAGAGACCTATTGCCCATTTATTCTTAGTCTGTCAGGCCATCGAGGAGCTTCTAGCCGACTGAGGAGCAACTATTTTCCTATTTTGTGCTGATTTACAGCTCCTGTTTTGACTGTGGGATAATACGTGAGTTTGAAGAAAGTAATAAGCTCACAGGAGTTGGGTGAGCCATTCAAACTTTGCTAAAATCCATCCTCCTAATTCATCCAACCACAAAAGCCCAATACGTTTGGATGCAAAAGTAGCACAGCCATGTTGAGTTCCTCTGTCTGACTTCTACGGCACTGCCCCATCCCTAACTTGAAGGGGGAGAAGTTGGCCAGCTGCACGAAAGCTAATAAAGTGTCTGCTTTTACTACAAGGGTCTCAGCCCTTGGGTGAGACTTGCAAATTCCCGCCATCACTGCCTTGTAATGACACTAAAGGAACAGACAGGCTGTTACTCACACATGTAGGCGGATATTCAGTAAGTGTCAATACACTGTGTGATTCTGCAGGGTCTGGGGAATGTTGGGTCCGAATTAGTGTTTTGATTTTATCATGTATGTGGTGGGGTTGCGATGGCAATGACAGTGGATATCACAGGGTCACCCATGGTTCCTTTTGTACTGAAACCTCATTTTATACAGAGGATATATATATTTATTTATATATATTTATATATATTTATATCACCCACACACGCAAACTCACTCACACACACGCACACACACACACACACACACACACACACAAAAGGTCTTTGATAGGCTTTCTGTGTTCTAGTAAAAATAGCTGGCAGCCAGGGTCTAAAGCCGAAAAAGGCCTGGGTGCTGCCGACAATGTCCATTATGCATCGTCTTTCACAGGCAGACACTCGTGTTTATCTGACAAGTGGAACCGGTTCCTGCCTGGGACAGGAATAATCTCCCATTGGCGCAGACACAGATCTCGAAGACCTTCTGCCTTGTTCCTGTGGGCGTGTAGGATCCATGAGGCAGTCTAGGTAGTTTGATTTTCGCAGCATCTAACTTAATCTAAAGAGAGGAAACAGGAAGGAAGAGTTAGAGCCTGTCATTTACCCTCTTGATATCCCGAAACAGGGGATGAATGTTCAGTTGAAATCAAATGAGCACCTACTATGTGTTTAGAATTGTTGGCACTGGGAATTCAGGGATGAACAAGACAGATAAAGTCTCTACCCTCCCAGAAGCTTGTATTCTAGCCAGACAGCGTTGCACTGGCAATGTCACGTATATATTAGCATTTCGTAAAAGTGTATCATGTAGAATGTGAATGGATTCCTAGAGTGAAGTAAATTTGGAAATGAGAGGGTAACAATTTTCTTTAGGATGGGACTTCTCAGACCCTAAATAACATCTATGTGCATGGTGGGCCTTCAAGAATATGCAGCACTTCCAGTCTTAAATGATGGTCAGGATTATAACTGATTCCTCCTGGGTCCACATTCTGATAACTGTAAACTGTATCTGTGATGTAGTCACTACTTCTGTGTGGTTTGGAGTCTGCAGCTGTCTACAGAGACAGTTTTGATAACTGAAAGCTCTATCTGACTAGCTCTTTTAAAACAAATATAGCACATGCCAAACCAATCGAAAGGCAGGCTTGGTACACAGAGGCAGGTGGAGACTGATAACCTGTACGTAGATATGGAAGGTGGAATACAGTTTTGCTTTAAAAACACATTTTTTCTCTTTTAAATAAAATCTTAAGTAGAAAAAATCACTTCTGAACATGATAAAGCCACTTTCAAAAGTTTGCATTCGAATCATATTTTCTTTGGGGATTTGGCTTACCTTGCTTGCGAAAACACGAGCAGCTATTCTGTTCACCAAGGCGGGACTGTGTTGGGTTAAGAGAATGAATGTTTGCAGTCTCTCATCTCTTAGCCTCTTGCTGCCTAGTTAAGTTTTGGCTTGTTCTGATCTGGGATAGCTCTTAGATCTGACTTTTCCATTTTCAATGAAAGTAGAAACATACAATGTACACTTAAAAATGTCTACCGGTAAACTAAGTTTCTCTTTAAATAGACGTGTGTGATATACAGCTTAGTTATACCAGCCAACTAAATCTTACTTTAAGGTGATGAGAGAGTTAGGAAATAGCATTCATTTTTTACAGACGTCCTTATAATTCTGTTCTTGCGATACATATTATTACCTCAGCACTTTTACAGATAATGAGTTATAACTTTTATGTGTTGTGGGTTTGGCTTATAATCGTGCCGTTCAACATATCTGTTCCAGAGGTAAAACCTTCCGATTGGCTCTTTTTGCTGTCACACTGTAGGATCATTACACTGTAGGATAAACTGAAGAGGCAAAGGGAGTGATGCGTCTTAGGAAACACTGGCTCCTTGGAGCTGTGTCTCTCTGGGCTTCTGTTCCTCTCATGCTTACCTCTCCATCTTTGGACTCCAGTCTCAGCTCTGTTCTGCAGGTGGCTTCCATGTTGCCAGCTTCTGCGTTTATTTCTACTCCTTTTGGGGCCTCCATCACCAGAGACCGGGTGGGGGACTCCAACCTGAAATATGCACAAGATTGAGATTAAAGATCCCATTTCACTGTTTTTAGTAAAGTTAGGAGGAAGTTGGTACTCTGAGCATTGAGACAACATTTCAGCATCTGATCAGGAAATTCTGGCTTTGCATGCCTGATCAACTTTATGAGGGTGGACATAACGTATCTGGGCTTTATCTTCACTGCATATCACGAAGATTGTACAGGAAGGTGTTCTAAGATCCTGGCTTCATTCTATCTTGCACCCAGTCAATTATGGCTTCGTTAGCATGATTAACCAAATTCTTACATAAGTTCTGTTTATTTCTAGAGTAAGGCAATCTCAGGTCTAAACTGAGCTTCCTGAAATTAGTAGATATTCTTTCCACGTTGCCCTACTTTCTTTGTCTTCCTGGAAGCAGAATTGGATAGAGGTTAAGAAAATAGACCTAGGAGTTGGACATGGCTGACTCAAACCATGGGGCTGCCACTGTATGACCTTGGGCAAGTCCTTCTTCCCTCCTCTCTTTTCCAAAATTTCTCAAAGCCTCAGTTTCCTCATCTCTAAAGTGCTTCAAATGGTGCCTGGCGCATTGGAAATGTATAATTAATATGTGTTAATTTTTACTATTACTGCTGTTACTGTTGTTATGATACCAGCAAATCGTAAAGAAATCTCAGGCCTTACTCAAATAGGCAACTGTCAAAAGAAAACTCAGAACAGATAAGTTGTTGCCAGCAGATAGAGAGAAGTGATTTGACTACAGAGGGACAGCATGAAGAATAGATGTTTTGTTTTTTTTTAAAATTATTTATTTATTTATTTTTGGCTGTGTTGGGTCTTCGTTTCTGTGCGAGGGCTTTCTCTAGTTGTGGCAAGCGGGGGCCACTCTTCATAGCGGTGCGCGGGCCTCTCACTATCGCGGCCTCTCTTGTTGCGGAGCACAGGCTCCAGATGTGCAGGCTCAGTAGTTGTGGCTCACGGGCCTATTTGCTCCGTGGCATGTGGGATCTTCCCAGACCAGAGCTCGAACCCGTGTCCCCTGCATTAGCAGGCAGACTCCCAACCACTGCGCCACCAGGGAAGCCCAGAATAGATGTTTTTTGGTGATAGAACTGTTCTGTATCTTGATTGCATTGGTCGTTATGCGCCTCCATGTGTTTATGCAAACTTACATAATTATACCCCCCAAGAGTGAATTTTATTGTATGTAAATTAAGTAAGTTGAGAGAAGGAGAATCAGCCACATTCTATGCTAATTATTAGGGCAAAAGAGGATAATGCTTCATAGAAAGATTTTTGCCTAACTCATTTTATGCAAAAAATATGAACTAAAACTCAACCATCCTCTAAATAGTCCAGATTTTAATATTATCACCAAATTGAACTGAATGAAGATCCCCTTCTCTGTTACAAAGAAAGTATCCCAACTTAGGAAGCATGGACCTCAGGAGTGGCCACCAAGCCACTCGAAATCAGACCACTTCTCTGCATTTTATTTCTCCACTCCTAACTTTCAGACACTTTGAACATGTTTAAAAGGAACATCATCCTCTCTGCCAACTGCTGACTCCATGTTCTGCTTCTACCAGCCCCCATGGGTAGGACATACACACCCTCATGGGCATCAGTAAGCGGTGGGCGGAGCAAGGCGATCTGTGGGGCGCCACCCTGAGCGATCCCAAGCTACATTCCACAGGTGCCAAGACAGGGCTCTTCCCCACTTCCCAGGTCTGGGTCCCTGAGGTGTGCTTCAGAGAGCAGGCTTCTCCACTGATTTCTGTGCTCCCCCTACAGTGGCTCATCCAGAGTCTTAAAGAGAGACAGCAGGTGTCTAGTCCTAAGCAAAGGATGGGCTTGAGCTTCTCTTTCACTCCTTCTTTCCATTCTGACCTCACCCCTTTGTGTGCGGCAAAAATCCCCTATCCTACCCTCTCGTCCTCACAAGACCTTCACCCAGTCGGTGCTGAACCGGGTGTGGTTCTACCTCGAACTGTGGTTGACTTCCTTTGCCTGTGGTTTTTCTCACTCTAACGTCAGCTCAAGGAAGGGGGTCTTGTTGCTAGAGTGGCAGGGAATGATGTCTGTGCCGCAAAGCCTTGTCTAGGACCTTAATCCAACGCATCAAGCTCTTCCTATAGCTCACGTCTAAAATCTGAAGATGGTTTCCCGCCATTTTCTTTGCTTCTCTCCTATAAGGTCTGGCTGACTCACACCCCTTATCCTAGTGTTGTGTAACACCTTCTGTTTTCACTACTATTGAGACCTTTCCCCTCATGGCATAAGCTTCCCTTCTGACAATACTGCCAGCTCTCTTCCACATTTGTTCACCCTCTTCTCCAGGGCACTGCCATCCTCCCCCTTCCCCAGGGGAGAGCCCTCACGCCATCTTCTCTGTTACCCTTCTTCCCTCCCTCTCTCCCTCCCTCCCTCCCTCACTGCATCAGTTAACACAGTTTTTAACTCACGTCTTCTCCCTACTCAATCTATTAGTTCATCTCTAACCTGGACTGTTGAAACCTCCCAAGTTTTGTCTCTAATTCTTCCTTTTACTTTTTTCCAGTGTACTTGACACATAAAGTGAAGTCAGTTGTGTGTACTTCACACACACCTGAAGTCAGTTTTGAATATGTCACTTCTCTTATCAAAACCTTCACACATTTCTTAGAAAAGATAGGAACTCTTGGACATATTTGCCCATTTAGAGCTTGAGCTGACCTATTTTGTTAGTCTTATTTCTTGCCATAAACGTCAGCTATGCTCTATTGAATACTCACTAGGTGATGGACACTGTGGAACGTGCTTTATATGTGTTATCTCATTTAATCCCCACAAAAATCCTATGCCTTTGGCACTCCTTCAGTCCTGATTGTACAAGCAAGGACGCTAAGGTAAATGACTTGCTCAGGGTTGCACACCTAGTAAAAGGGCAAAACTAAGATTCAAACCCAGGCATGTGGTCCAGTATTCCATATCACTTCCAGAAAAACTGGCCTTCTTTCCTGTCTCCCATATCTTCATGCCATGCTTTGTAATTCAATGTCAAATCTATCTTCATGGAATATGCACTTGTATTTCCAAAACTAGCCTCCATAAATAAGGGTAAGGTGGTAGTACTACATATGGCTCAGTGAGACATACTTCCTTCCCTACAATAGTCCTCACAACTTACTGAAAAGGTTGACATCAGTGACATCAAATTCAGGGTACGGTGAATGTGTTCATACTTGGTATGTAGCCTTCAAAGTGGATGATTCATACAAAAAGATGGTTGAGAGGGAAAAACTCAAAATAGAAAAAAAATGTTTGGAGCTTGGAGAACTTTATCAGATGGAGTGTTGGCATTTCAGTCATATGAATTCACTTTATTCTTGCCGCCTCCCATGGGCTTTGAAATCAGCAGGAGGGCTCCCAGGCCAGAGAAGTGGACTCAGAAATAACTGCTGCCTTTTCCCCTCTCACAGCCTTGGAAGTACCAGGATGACAAGGAAGGGGGCTACTCTGAAACTGTCTCCTAGCGTGAAAGGCTAAGATAAGGTAGAAATGACAATTTCCTGGCAGCAGAGACAAAGCAGTAACTGGCTTTGTGTTTCTTTTTTCAGAAATACTCCATTAATTATATTTGCATTCAAACTTTTCTTATGTATTTGATAACAGAGAAAGGTATATGCTACTAAAAATAATTGGTCCAGGAGTTGGTCTTTCATTTCATTTTAAATAGGAAGTGGAAAAATATTATAAGATGAAATCATACAAGGATCTTTACCTGTAGCTTTTATCTAGTGTTCATAGAAATGAGAAAGTCTCTGAAAACATTTCAGTTTCCTCTCAAAAACATGGCCTACAGATGATTATTGAGACTAGTTGAAAATACTTGCTTAAATTTAAATAGTTTTTAGTATTTCCTACCAATTCATTTTTTTTTTTTTTTTTTTAACATCTTTATTGTGCTTTGTGACCACCTAGAGGGGTGGGATAGGGAGGGTGGGAGGGAAGGAGATGCAAGAGGGAAGAGATATGGGAACATATGTATATGTATAACTGATTCACTTTGTTATAAAGCAGAAACTAACACACCATTGTAAAGCAATTATACTCCAATAAAGATGTTAAGAAAAAAAAAAGAATTGGCTTTGTGTTTCATACCTCATCTTAATGCCCTTTGTTCTTCAGGCAGACTTAATAGTTTGTTCACATGCTAAATCTTTCCACTGAAAAAAAAAAAAGCTCCTACAAGAGCCCTGTGGGGCCTGCAAAGAGTAGACAAAGCACTCTTGCAGTGATGTCAGTCAATTTCTGACCATAGATTAACAACCACAACACCACTGCTTAGATGGTTTGAGCAAGGAAAATGGAGGGAGGCTTCCTCCTGATTCGGGGAGCGCTGGTGACAACTGAGGGTCCTGTTGGCTCTTGGAAATGAATACTGCTCCCATTAGGAGCACATGCGACTCCCGTCTGGGAGGGCTGAAGAATCTGAGAATGGAAGAAAGTCTAGGAAAGGAGGTCCAAGGCTGGACCATGCCCTCCAGAACAGTGGTTCTCAAACAGGAGAAGCAGAGTCCCCTGGAGGGCTTGTTAAAACTTACGTTGCCGGGCTCCACCCCTGAGTTTGATACAGTAGGTTTAGGGTGGTGCCTGAATGCCTGCGCTTGTGACAAGTCACAGGTGATGCTGAAGCTGCTAGTTTGGGGACCACACTTTGAGAACCACTGCTCTAAAACCACGTCGTCACATCAGATGCCCACAGAGACTGGAAAGGTGATGCCAGTGAGTGACCCATAAGAAAGCTGTAAGGAAAACAAGAGTCTCTGCACAATCGTATATGGCAAGCGATGGAGGTGCTCTGGACAGGAGGCAGCTGCTATTCTAACCTGGCCGATTACTGCCAGGGCTTCTGATGAAAAAAAACTTTATTCCAAATCATTACATTTTTGGAATTGATGCAAAAGATTTCTCTAAATATAACTATGGTATCAAGGATGACATTGACATGAATCTTGTATAGTCACCATCCTTTTTTAAAAAAAAAAATTCTTACCTTTGTAATTCCCTGAGCTCTTCCTAATCCTAACCATTTCCTTCTCTCAAGAGTAACTGCTACTATGAATTTTGTTTACTGTTTTCTTGCTTTTCTTTATAATATTATATTACATTTGCCTCCTTAAATGATAAATTGTTTACTGCCATGTGTTTTTGAGCGTTATGCGCAGAATAATTCCACTTATGTATTCTTCAGTGATTTACTTATTTTTGGCCTCAACGTTTTGTTCCTGAGATGCATCCATGCTGTAGCGCAGCTGTAATTTATTCTCTTCCCCTGGGCTTATCACACATCATGGTTTTTTTGTCCATCCTTTTGTTGGACATTTGGATTGATTCCAAGTTTTTGTTTCTACAAAGTCATCTCTGCACATTCTTGTATGTGGATCCTGGTGTTCACTTGTAAATTTTCTTTAGGACACATAGGTGAAGAGTGGAATTGCTAGCTCCTAGGGTATGCTTATCTACAGCTTTATTACTTTCCCACTAGTAATGTATAGAGTTCTGTTTTTTCTACTTTCTTGCTAGCATTTGATATTGTTTGTTATGAAGTGAGTGTGAAATGGGATGCTATACTGTCTTTTAAATTTGCATTTCCCAGATTAGTAATGGAGTTAAGGCTCTTTTCATTTGTTGGTAAGCCATTTGGGATTCTTCTTCAGTGAAATGTCTTTTGTCTCTTTTAATTTTTTTGTTTTTTTGATTTTCTATGTATGAATTGTAGTCATGCTTTATATATTCTGAAAAATAATTGTTTAGCAGTTCTATGTATTGATAGACTCAACTTTGTTTTGAGGCTGTAGTTTATCTTTTCACTCTATGCTTAGCATTTTTGGGTGAAAAAGTTTTATATTCTAATGTCAACAAATTTATTATCTTTTCCTCTAGGGTTTGTGCTTTCTGTGTCTTGTCTGAGAAATCCTTCCCTACACTGAAACCATAAAGTTCTTCAATATTGTTTTTAAAACTTTTATGTTTTGCTTTTTCTAAGTCTCTAATTCATAGGTATTCATTTTTGTGTGTGGTCTGAGGTTGGGGTCAAAACAGATGCAGATGAAGGATCTCAACATCATATATTGAAAAGCCCATATTTAGCTCTGTCATAAATGATGTTGCCATACACTTATGGGCCTCTTTCAGGGTTTTCTGGTCTGTTTCGTTATTCTATTCATCTATCCCTGTAACAATAATTAATTAAATATTTTAGCTTACTATGATTTTAAATTCTTTACATTTCATAAGGCAAGTTCTCTTGCCTTGTTCTTCCAGACTGTCCTAGCTATTCTTGGTCTTCCAAATAAATTTCAGAATCAACTGAAGTTTCAACTGAAGGAAGACCTGTTGGAATTTTGACTGGATTTATGTTCACTTCATGATCATTGCATCTGTCTCTATTTTGTTATGTTTTCTTGGATGTATTTCAAAAAAATTAGACAGTCTTCTCTATGTGGATTCAGCATATCTCTTGTGGCTATTGAAAATGGTATTTCAGTAAAAATGTATTTCTCTTACACCTATTTCTTTTTCCTGTTGTATTGAGATTCAGGTTTTTGTTTGTTTGTTGTTTTTGGTATGTTGATCTTATAGTTAACACCTAGGTAAATTATCTTATTTTTCACAATTTGTACACAGGTTGATTTAGGTTTTCTTGGTGGGCAGTAATTATTTTATGACAGTTTTATGCCTTTTGATTTCTTATACTTTTTCTTTTACTTTTCATACTGTTCTGTCTAGGACTGTCCAATACAATGTGGACTAAAAGTAAGGAAACGGCAATCTTGCCTTTTCCTGAATTGATAGCAGTAGCAGTCATCTGAGCTGAGTTTGGAAACACGAGTTGGCTGGTCAACTTGAGCATGTTACTGACAAGGGGGTTTTGGGGTTATTTTCTGGTGGGACTAGCATGTCACTAAAGCAGGCCTTCTGATATATTAAAAAAAATTTTTTTTTAAAAGCAAAACAGAAGTTTAGATTTTAATCATATTTGTAGGGTTTCTAAGTCTTTGTTTTACAGAATTGCCTGTTTGCTTCAGCTGTCTCCCTCCCATCTCTGCTGTTGGAGGAGATGAGGACAGATCTGGAGTAAAAACACTTGTAATTTTGTGTCCTGGTGCCTATTCTCTGAGTGTGAAATATTCCCTTCCTTTGTTAAGATTCCTTAGGAGTTTTTGGTGTTTTTTTTCTTTTATAATAAAAACAAACCCCACCTTTGTCCCTAAAAAAAAAAAAAAAATTTATCATTAAGATTCTTTCGTTCTATGGTTTTTATTTTTTCCCGAAATACTTTTTATCGTAATGAGAGAGTTCCCTTCTATTCTTATTTTGCTAAGAGTTTCTATCATTCATTTCTGTGAATTTTATCAAGTACCATTCTATTCTTCATATATTGAGATAATATACTTCTCCTTAATATATTAATGTGTATAAAATTAAAATCATTGTATACATAGAAAAAAAAATGTGGTAAATTATATTAATTTTCCAATAATAATCCACTCCTAAATTTTTTGGTATTAGTTCAACGTTGTCATTATGTATCATCTTTTCTATCAATTTCTGAAACTGTTAATTTTTTTTAGGATTTTGCACCTGTGTTCATAAGTGAGTTTATCCTGTAATTTTTCTGTCTTACAATATATTTGTCAGGTTCTATCAGTTTTCTATATTTTGGAATTTTTAATGAAAGATTAGAATTATTTACCCCTTGAATATTTAAATCATTCATAAACCTTCTGGGCATGGAATGACACCTTATTTCCATTTAAAAAATAATTATAGGATTATACAGGTTTTATGCTTCTTCTCAGGTTGATTTTGGTGAGTTATGTCTTCTTAGTATTTTTCCATTTCATAGAAAGGTTTAAACTTATTGGCAAAAGCTTTTCATGATATTTTCATTTAAAAAAATGTCCCTAACATTTGTAGTTATGTCTTTTGTTGTTCCAAATATTTTTATTCACGTCTTCTTTTCCTCTTGAGCAGTACTGTCAATTATTCGTCTTTTCAAAGAGCTAACTTTTGCTTTTGTCAATCCTGTGTTATGTTTATTTCTTGTCCTTAAATTTTCCTTGTCTTTTGTTCTAAATAGAACTGCAGAATTATCCTAATCTAAGTTCTAAAAATGTGTTGCCACCTTAGTTAATTAAAATGTTCTGCCTTCTTAGTTAATATATTCATTTAAGGACATGTATATTTTTGGCAGCATACCAAAGGAGCATTAATATAGGTGTAAATGTTTCGTAATTTTAGTATAATTTCTTCTGTGGTAAGTTTTATAGAAGGATTTTCCTTAATTTCTAAATATGTAAGATTTTCTAGGATTTATTTCTATTGTATATTTTATTCATCAGTTTTAAACTGATAATATTATAGTTAAAAAACATTCTCTTTAAAAAAATCAATTATTTAAAAATTGAGGCTAGGTTTTTGGCCCAGTATATGTCAATTTTTATAAATATTCATGCCTGTCTGAAAAGAATGTGTGTTCTGCAGTTGTTGGTGCCATGTTCTATCTATGTCTGTTAACTCAAGATATTTAATTGTTCTGTTCAAATTTATTTATATATCTGTTTGATCTATCAGTTACTAAAAGAGGTATTTTATTAAATACATACCAGCTTAGAATTGTTCTGTCTTCCTTATTGTCTTCTTATCAATGTGTATAATGATTCTATTTCTTATAATGTTTTTGCCTTGAAATCCATTTTGCCTATTAGTATAGTTGTTCTCACTCTGTATTTTCCTTGAACGCATTTTTCTACTCTTTTAAATATCATCCATTCTGTATGGTTATATTTTAGATGTGTCTCTCATGTAATTAGATTATTTGTTTATTTCAGATGACTTTTTATTGAGGAAAAATTTACATACAGTGAAATGCACAGATCTTTTCATTTTATTAAGAAATAAACATTGTATATAAGGTGTACAACATGATGTTTTGATACATGTATACATTGTGAGATGATTCCCCCAATTAAGGTAATTAACCAATTCATCACCTCACATATTTACCTTAACCTTCCATGTGGTAAGAACATTTAAGATCTACTCTTTTACCAAATTTCAAATATATAATACATTATTATTTATTAACTGTAGTCACCACCATGCTGTACATTAGCTCTCCAGAACTCATTCAGCTTATAACTGAAAGTTTATACCCTTTATCCAGTTCCCTGTTAGTAGATATTTGGTTGTTTTGAGTTTGGGGCTATTTTGCACATGTCTTTATTTTTATATTTTTTTAACATCTTTATTGGAGTATAATTCCTTTACAATGTTATGTTAGTTTCTGCTGTATAACAAAGTGAATCAGCTATACGTATACATATATCCCCACATCCCCTCCCTCTTGCGTCTCCCTCCCACCCTCCCTACCCCACCCCTCTAGGTGGACACAAAGAACAGAGCTGATCTCCCTGTGCACACGTCTTTATGAGGATAAAGTTTTCATTTCTCTAAAATAAGTAGCTATGAATAGAACTACTAAGTTGTAGCATAGGTGTGTCTTTAATAAATGTGGTAAGGCAGTATCTAAAATAATCCCCAATGATCCTTGCATTCTGGTATTCATGCTCTTAGGTGATTCTCTCTCCTAGATGTGGGCTGGATATAGTGGCTTGCTTCTACACAAGTAAAACATTGCAAGAGTGATAGGATGTCATTCATGAAACTAGGTTATAAAAAGACTGTGGCTTCCATCTTGGGTTCCTGCTCTCATTCCCTCACTCAAAGGGATGCCAGCTGCCATGCTGAGAACTGCCCTATGAAGATGTCTGAGAAACTGAGGGATCCCATGAGGAACTAAGGCCCTCATTCCAATAATCTACAGGAAGCTGAGTCTTGCCAACAACCACTGGAGTGCATTTATAAATAGATCTTCCCCAAGACAAGCATATGAAAAGATCACAGCCCTGGCCAACAGCTTAAGTGCAACCTGATAATTGATCTTGAGTGAGAGGCATTACTAAATTGCACCCAGATTGCTGACCCACAGAAACTGTGAGATAACAAATGTCTGTTTTTTTAAGCTGCTGTAGACTAATACAATAAGAAAACTGCCACACTGTTTTCCAAGATAGTTGTGCAATTTTACATTCCTAGCACCAATGTTGATGTAATTAAAACTATTCCAGTAGCTATAAAATGGTTCTTCATTACAGTTTTCACTTCCCTGATGACTAATGATGTTGAGCAGCTTTTCACATGCTTATTGGCTATTCAAAGATGTTCTTTTGGGAGGGATCTATTTAAATCTTCTGTCCAACTTTTTTTTTTTTTTTTTTTTAACCATTGGGTTATTTGTATTTTTGTTACTGATTTGCTGTATATTCTAGGTAAAAAATTTTGTGTGTATATATCTCTGAAATTTCAGATATATTTTCAGGAAATTCAGATATAAATATCTCTGTGTGTATACATATACCTGAAATCTATCTATGTATCTATCTATCTATCTATATCAAGTATTTTCTCCCAATCCATCACTTAACTCATTTTTAAACAATGTCTTTTGATGAATGTCAATTTATCATACATTTTATGTTTAGTATTTCTGTACCTTCCCTAATAAACCATCACCTACCCCAAGGTTACAAAGATAGTCTCCCATGTCTTTGCTAGAAGCTTTATAGTTTCAGCTTTACATTTAGATTTATGATCCACCTTTAGTGGATTAGTTTTTAAGAATAGAGTTGAGGTTCACTTTTTTACCAGTAGGTTTATCAAGTTGTTCCAGCACCATTTATTGAGAAAATAATCCTTTCCCTATTGAATAGCACTGGTGCTTTTCTTGAAAATCAATTAATCATGTACATACAGATCTATTTCTAAACTCTCTACTCTGTTCTATTTATCTATTTGCCTAGCCTCATGCTAATACCGGACTGTCTTGGTTACCATAACTTTATAAGAAGTCAGAATCAGCTAGAGCAACTCCTTTAACTTTTGCAAAAGGAAAACAGATTGGTTTAGCTCTTCTAGATTTTTTCCTTTTCCATATAAGTCTTAAAAGCCTGTAGGGAATTTGATTGGGATTGTGTGAATCCGTAGATCAATTCTGAGGAGAGTCAATATCTTAACAATATTAAATCTTTAATGGATTTTCTTTTAAAATATAACAGTTCAAATATACTATTTTTGATTTATCTGTACTGTTAGGTATTTTGGTTCTGTGTTTTTTAATCTGGGAAGATTGTTTATTCAATGTTTATTTACATATTATATCTATGTATTGTCCACTTTACTTATTCCTTCTGTCATCATAAACCTCCCTTTTTTCTTAAAATCAAGAACATTTTTGACATGTTCTTTTAGTGAGGGTTTGCTGGGGCAAATCCTCAGTTTTGTTTTTCTGGAGTAATTTTTTTAAAAAAATTAATTTATTTATTTTTGGCTGTGTTGGGTCTTCATTTCTGTGCGAGGGCTTTTCTCTAGTTGCGGCAAGCGGGGGCCACTCCTCATCGCGGTGCGCGGGCCTCTCACTATCGCGGCCTCTCTTGTTGCAGAGCACGGGCTCCAGACGCACAGGCTCAGTAGTTGTGGCGCACGGGCCCAGCTGCTCCGCGGCATGTGGGATCTTCCTAGACCAGGGCTCGAACCCGTGTCCCCTGCATTGGCAGGCAGATTCTCAACCACTGCGCCACCAGGGAAGCCCTGGAGTAATTTTTTAATTTGCCCTCTTTTGTAAAAGGGATTTTCTCTGGATGCACAATGCTGTGCTGACAGTTATTTTCTCTCAGGAACTGAAGATATTATTCCTCTGTATTCTGGTTCTCACTGTTGTGGTTAAGAAGTCAGCTCTCACTCTAACTTCAATTCTAGAACTTCTTTTTTCTTCTTTTCTCTCCTGATGCTTTTGATTTTTGATGTTCTGCAATGTCATTTGATATGCCTAGATGTAGATTTCATTTTATTTACCCTACCTGAAGTTTTTTTTTTTTTGACTCTCTGAATTTGTACTTTTGTGTCTTTCATCACTTCTGGACAACACTCCGCTGATATGTCTTCGAAAATTGTTTTTGCTCCATTCTCTCTCTTTTCATGCTGAAACTTAGATTAGACATTCTCATCCTAGCATTCCTGTTATTCTGCCTCTCTTTTTTCTGGATGATTCTTTAGATATAGTCTCATGTTCGTTTAATTTTTCTTTGTATTATTTTTTCATCACATCCATTGGAGTTTTGCTTTTTGAGATTATATTTTCATTTCTAGAAATTCCTTATTGTGCATTTTCTAATTTGTTAAGCCATTTTTATATGCCTTTGGTTTTTACTCTTTCAATTCTCTTTTGTTTCTCAACTCATAGTAAACATATTATTTTATATTCTTTCTCTGCTAATTCCCATATCTGAAGCCTCTGTGCATCTAAACTGGCTGCCTTGTTTCCATGCTGCTCTCTTGTTCATGGTGCCTTGTTTCTGAGTATGCTTCATATTTCTTGCCTCTGTGGGTTCATATCTCTTGGGTCTTTATCTGCTGAAGTTATTTGAGACCTACTTTTAAGGTGATTTTTTTCTAGAGAGGATTTGTATGTGTTTCCATCAATCACCGGTGCCACATTCAGCTTGGGTCAAGTGTAAACTAATTTCTTTGCTGGAGGTCTTAGGACCAACCAGGTAATATGAATTCAGGCTACAGACAGAGGGAGGGCCAGTTTGAAGTTACCAGGCCTTGGAGAAATTTTTTTCTCTTCCTTCCATTCAGTGCTGAGGTTCAAGACAGGCTATTTCCCTTGCAATCCTCTGTGTGGAAAGGTCAGAGGAGGGCAAGACCAGGTAGGTGTATTCTATTTCATCCATACGCTGAAGGTTTGGTACATTGGGGTCCCAATTACATCTGTGGGATCTCTAAATAGACTACCTGTTTTCAGTGAGCCCTGAGATTTGCTTTGTTCCCATGATCCACCAGACCATAAAACTGAAGCTGAATTTCATCGAGTTTAGCCAAATCTGTAAAGTTACAGCTGGCCTCAATACTCAGATTACTTCTCTGGGTTCCTATGTTATTTTTGCTCTTGGACTAATCATAACTAATTTCCAGCTCATTGATGCATTTAAAATATTTTAAAATATTTTTAGCATTAGTTTTTGTTCCTTTCAACTAAAACAATTGGTCAGGATACTTAGACTATTGTACCGCTGTTCTCTAGAGGTCCAGGTTTCTGATTTTTCAAAAGATGGATTTGGAAATTGTACAGTAAAATCAACTCATCTTTAAACTTTGGCAAATTATTATTAGTTTTTCATTTCTCATGTCAAAAGGGAGTATGGTTTCTCAATGTTTCTATTTTTTTTTAATTCTTATTTTATATTGGAGTATACTTGATTAACAATGTTGTGTTAGTTTCAGGTGTACAGCAAAGTGATTCAGTTATACATATACATGTATCTATTCTTTTTCAAATTATTTTCCCATTTAGGTCATTACAGAGTATTGAGCAGAGTTCCCTGTGCTATACAGTAGGTCCTTGTTGGTTATCTATTTTAAATACAGCAGTGTGTACATGTCAATCCCAAACTGCCAGTCTATCCCTTCCCCCCACCCATTCTCTCTGGTAACCATAAGTTCATTCTCTCAGTCTGTGAGTCTGTTTCGGTTCTGTAAATAAGTTCATTTGTATCTTTTTTTTTTTTTAGATTCCACATATAAGTGATATCATATATTTGTCTTTCTCTGACTTACTTCACCTAGTATGATAATCTCCATATCCATCCATGTTGCTGCAACTGGCATTATTTCATTCATTTAAATGGCTGAGTAATATTCCATTGTATATATGTACCACATCTTCTTTATTCATTCATCTCTCGATGGACACTTAGATTGTTTCCATGTCTTAGCTATTGTAAATAGTGCTGCAATGAACACGGGGGTGTATGTATCGTTTCAAATTATGGTTTTTATCTGGATATATGCCCAGGAGTGGGATTGCTGTATCATATGATAACTCTATTTTTAGCTTTTTAAGGAACCTCCATACTGTTCTCCATAATAGTTGTACCAATTTACATTCCCACCAACAGAGTAGGAAGGTTCCCTTTTCTCCACACCCTCTCCAGCATTTATTGTTTGTAGACTTCTTGATTATGTCCATTCTGACCAGTGTGAGGTGATACCTCATTATAGTTTTGATTTGGATTTCTCTAATAATTAGTGATGTTGAGCATCTTTGCATGTGCTTTTTGGCCATCTGTTTGTCTTCTTTGGAGAAATGTCTATTTAGATCTTCTGCCCATTTTTTGATTGGGTTCTTTTTTTTTTTTGATATAGAGCTGCATGAGCTGTTTGTATATTTTGGAGTTTAATCTCTTGTCAGTCGCATATTTGCAAATATTTTCTCCCATTCTGTGGGCTGTCTTTTTGTTTTGTTTATGGTTTCATTAGATGTGCAAAAGCTTTTGAGTTTAATTAGGTCCCATTTGTTTATTTTTGTCTTTATTTCCATTATTCTGGGAGAAGGACTGAAAATATATTGCTGCAATTTATGTCAAAGAGTGTTCTGCCTATGTTTTCCTCTAAGAGTTTTATAGTATCCAGTCTTACATTTAGATCTTTAATCCACTTTGAGTTTATTTTGTATATGGTGTTAAAGGATGTTCTAATTTCATTCTTATACATGTAGCTGTCCAGTGTTCCCAGCACTGTTTATTGAAGAGACTGTCTTTTCTCCAATGTATATTCTTGCCTCCTTTGTCACGGATTAATTGACCATAGGTGCGTGGGTTTATTTCTGGGCTTTCTCTCCTGTTCCACTGATCTATATTTCTGTTTTTTGTGCCAGTACCATACTGTTTTGATGACTGTGGCTTTGTAGTATAGCCTGAAGCCAGGGACCCTGATTCCTCCAGCTCTGCTTGTCTGTCTCAGGATTGCTTGGGCTATTTAGGGTCTTTTGTGTCTTCATACAAATTTGAAGATTTTTTTGTTCTAGTTCTGTGAAAAATGCCATTGGTAATTTGATAGGGATTGCACTGAATCTGTAGATTGCCTTGGGTAGTATAGTCATTTTGACAATATGGATTCTTCCAATCCAAGAACATGGTATATCTTTCCATCTGTTTGTGTCATCTTCGATTTCTTTCATCAGTGTCTTACAGTTTTTAGAGTACAGGTCTTTTGCCTCCTTAGGTAGGTTTATTCCTAGGTATTTTATTCTTTTTGATGCGATGGTAAGTGGGATTGTTTCTTTAATTTCCCTTTCTGATTTTTTGTCATTAGTGTATAGAAATGCAAGAGATTTTTGTGTCTTAATTTTGTATCCTTCAACTTTACCAAATTCACTGATGAGCTCTAGTAGTTTTCTGGTAGCATCTTTAGGATTTTCTATGTATAGTATCATGTCATCTGCAAACAGTGACAGTTTTACTTCTTCTTTTCCAATTTGGATTCCTTTTATTTCTTTTTCTTCTCTGACTGCTGGGACTTCCAAAACTATGTTAATAAAAGTGGTGATAGTGGATATCCTTGTCTCATTCCTGATCTTACAGGAAATGCTTTCAGCTTTTCACCATTGAGAATGATGTTTCCTGTGGGTTTGTCATATATGGTCTTTATCGTGTTGCGGTAGGTTCCCTCTATGCCCACTTTCTGGAGAGTTTTTATCATAAATGGGTGTTGAATTTTGTCAAAAGCTTTTTCTGCATCTATTGAGATGATCATATGGTTTTTATTCTTCAGTTTGTTAATATGGTGTATCACACTTATTGATCTGCAGATACTGAAGAATCCTTGCATCCCTGGGATAAATCCCACATGATCATGGTTCATGATCCTTTTAATGGATTTGGATTCAGTTTGCTAGTATTTTGTTGAGGATTTTTGCATCTATATTCATCAATAATACTGGTCTGTCATTTTCTTTTTTTGTACTCTCTTTGTCTGGTTTTGGTATCAGGGTGATGGTGGCCTCATAAAATGAGTTTGGGAGTGTTCCTTCCTCTGCAGTTTTTTGGGATAGTTTCAGGGTAGGTGTTAACTCTTCTCTAAATATTTGATAGAATTCACCTGTGAAGCCATCTTGGTCCTGGACTTTTGTTTGTTGGGAGTTTTTAAATCACAGTTTCAATTTCAGTACTTGTGATTGGTTTGTTCATATTTTCTGTTTCTTCCTGGTTGAGTCTTGGGAGATTGTACCTTTCTACGAATTTGTCCATTTCTTCTAGGCTGTCCATTTTACTGGCATATAGTTAGTTGCTTGTAGTACTCTCTTATGATCCTTTGTATTTCTCTGGTGTCTACTGTAACTTCTTTTTCATTTCTAATTTTATGGATTTGAGCCCTCTCCCTTTTTTTCTTGATGAGTCTGGCTAAAGGTTTATCAACTTTCTTTATCTTTTCAAAGAACCAGCTTTTAGTTTCACTGATCTTTTTTTCTTCATCTCTATTTCATTTATTTTTTCTCTGACCTTTATGATTTCTTTTCTTCTACAACTTGGGGTTTTGTTTATTCTTTCTCTCATTGCTTTAGCTGCAAGGTTAGGTTGTTTATTTGAGATTTTTCTTGTTTCCTGAGGTAAGACTGTATTGCTATAAACTTCCCTCTTAGAACTGCTGTTGCTGTGTCCCATAGGTTTTGGATCATTCTGCTTTAGTTTTTGTTTGTCTCTAGGTATTTTTTCATTTCCTCTTTGATTTTTTCAGTGATCCGTTGGTTGTTTAGTAGCATATTGTTTAGCCTTCACGTGTTTGTGTTTTTTTGCAGTTTTTTTCTTGTAGTTGATTTCTAATCTCATAGCATTTTAGTTGGAAAAGATGTTTGAGATGATTTCAGTTTTCGTAAATTTACTGAGGCTCACTTTGTGGCCCAGCATGTGATCAATCCTGGAGAATGTTCCATATGCACTTCAATGTGTATTCTGCTGCTTTTGAATGGAATGCTCTAAAAATATCAGTTAAGTCCATTTCATTTTATATGTCATTTAAGGCCTGTGTTTCCTTATTGATTTTCTGTCTGGATGATCTGTCCATTGATAAAAGTGGGCTGTTAAAGTCCCCCACTATTATTGTGTTGCTGTTGATTTCCCCTTTTATGGCTATTAACATTTGTCTTATATATTGAAGTGCTCCTAGGTTGGGTGCAGTCATATTTACAATTGTTATATCTTCTTCTTCGATTGTTCCCTTGATCGTTAGGTAGTGTCCTTCTTTATCTGTTGTAACAGTCCTTATTTTAAAGTTTATTTTGTCTGATATGCGTATTGCTACGCCAGGTTTCTTTTGATTTCCATTTGCATGGAATACTTTTTTCCATCCGCTCACTTTCAGTCTGTATGTGTCCCTAGATCTGAAGTGGGTCTCTTGTAGACAGCATATATACAGGTCTTGTTTTTGTATCCATTTAGCCAGTCTATGTCTTTTGGTTGGAGCATTTAATCCATTTACGTTTAAGGTAATTATTGAGATATATGTTCTTATTGCCATTTTATTGATTTGGATTTGTTTTTGTAGGTCTTTTTTCTTCCATTCCTCTTTTGTTCTCTTGTGATTTGATGACTAACTTTAGTGTTGTGCTTGGCTTTCTTTTTCTTTTTTGTGTGTAACTATTGTAGTTTTATGGTTTGTATTTACCACAAGGTTTTGATATAGCAGTCTGTATATAAACAAGATTGTTTTAAGTCGCTGGTCTTTTAATTTCCAATGCATTTCCAATATCCTGCATTTGTGCTCTGCTCTTTGCACAGCTGCCGGTTTTGCTATCATATTTGTGTGTGGATGATTTCTTACCTTTACTCTGTGTTGCCTTGACCAGTGAGCTTTTCCATTTGTAATTTTCTTGTTTCTAGTTGGGACCTTTTCTTTCCCACCTAGAGAAGTTCCTTTAGCATTTGTTGCACAGTTGGTCTGGTAGTGCTGAATTCTCTTAGCTTTTGCTTGTCCATCAAATGTGAATGAGAGCCTTACTGGGTAGAGTATTCTTGGTTGTAGGTTTTTCCCTTTCATCACTTTAAATACATCCTGCCACTCCCTTCTGGCCTGAAGAATTTCTGCTGAGAAATCAGCTCATAACCTTATGGGAATTCCCTTGTATGATATTTGTTGCTTTTCCCTTGTTGCTTTTAATATTTTTTCTTTGTCTTTAATTTTTGTCGGTTTGATTAATATGTGGCTTGACATGTTCCTCCTTGGGTTTATGTTGTATGGGACTCTTTGTGCTTCCTGGACTTGGGTGAATGTTTCCTTTCCCATATTAGGGAAGTTTTCAGCTATTATCTCTTCAAATATTTTCTCAGGTCCTTTCTCTCTCTCCTCCTTCTGGGACCCCTATAATGCAAACGTCAGTACATTTAATGTTGTCCCAGAGGTCTCCTAGACTGTCCTCATTTCTTTTCATTCTTTTTTCTTTATTCTGTACCATGGCAGTGATTTCCACCATTCTGTCTTCCAGGTCACTTTTTCATTCTTCTACCTCCGTTATTCTGCTATTGATTCCTTCCTTCTAGTGTATTTTTCATTCCAGTTATTGTATGTTAATCTGTTTGTCTGATCTTTAGTTCTTCTAGGTCTTTGTTAAACATTTCTTGTATCTTCTTGATCTATGCCTCCATTCTTTCTCTGAGATCTTGGATCATCTTTACTATCATTACTCTGAATTCTTTTTCATGTAGATTGCCTGTCTCCACTTTACTTACTTGTTCTTCTGGCGTTTTATCTTGTTCCTTCATCTGGGACATACTCCTCTGCTGTCTCATTTTGTCTAATTTTCTGTGATTGTAGTTTCCATTCCACATGCTGCAGGGTTTTAGTTCTTCTTGCTTCTGCTGTCTGCCCCCTGGTGGACGAGGCTGTCTAAGAGGCTTGTGCAGGCTTCCTGGTGGGACTGGTACCTGCCCACTGGTGGGTGGAGCTGGGTCTTGTTCCACTGGTGGGCAGGGCCATGTCAAGGAGTGTGTTTATCAGGTGGCTGTGTTGGCAACTTATTGTTACTTTAAACTATGGACAGGCCAACTTTCTGAGAGCCAGATCTGGCCTAAGAGTTGCCCGTTTTCGATCGGGATTCAGTCAGATAAAGAGAACCTCTATGAGTGAGATGTATACAGGTTCATTAAAGCAATAGAACCTCATACGGTTATGGGAGCTGGGTAAATAGTCTGTGTAAGGCTGCTGTCTTTGTGTTTGATGCTGCAGTCCGGAGTCAGCAGGGCAGGCAGCTGGACGGGAAGATGGGTGTGAAATGAGGAGAGTGTGAGGATGAGTGAGAATCCACCAGGATGAACTGGTAGCAGTGCCAGTCTCTCACCACTACAAGGTCTCTGCCTCAGTGAAGGCAAAGCTGCTGTCCTTCTTCGTGAAACTAAGCATGTACCTGGCTCAGGCAATGGAGGAGAGAAAGACCTAGGTTGCCCCACACTAACAAGGGGAGCCAACAGGTGATCTCCAACAGCCTGGTCCTCTGGTGCCAAAGGAATATGACTGCTGTTTTACTCCCACCTTCCAATCCTCATGCAGCCTCCTTAACTCAGTGAAGGAAATTTTCAGGAAATATCATTCCAGCTTAGCTAAGTCCATATGATACAAACCTATCCCTATCATCCTGTTTTAAATGACTGTTTTGCCTTGAATACACTGTACTCAGTGGAACCAACTCCAACTTCCAGTACAGACTGGTTGAAATAAAATAAGCACCTGCAAAAAGTAAGGAAAAACTTGGGCTTTTCTAATTTTATAGGATTTACTTTTTTTTTTTTTAACATCTTTATTGGAGTATAATTGCTTTACAATGGTGTGTAAGTTTGTGCTGTATAACAGAGTGAATCAGCTATACGTGTACATATATCCCCATATCTCCTCCCTCTTGCATCTCCCCTCCCACCCTCCCTATCCCACCCCTCTAGGTGGACACAAAGCACCAAGCTGACCTCCCTGTACTATGCAGCTGCTTCCCACTAGCTATCTTTTTTACATTTGGTAGTGTATCTATGTCCATGCCACTCTCTCACTTTGTCCCAGCTTACCTTCCCCCTCCCTGTGTCCTCAAGTCCATTCTCTATGTCTGCATCTTTATTCCTGTCCTGCCCCTAGGTTCTTCAGAACCATACACAAAAATAAACTTAAAATGGATTAAAGACCTAAATGTAAGGCCAGACACTAAAAAACTCCTAGAGGAAAACACAGGCAGAGCACTCTATGACATAAATCACAGCAAAATCCTTTTTGACCCACCTCCTAGAGAAATGGAAATAAGAACAAAAATAAACAAATGGGACTTAGTGAAACTTAAAAGCTTTTGCACAGCAAAGGAAACCATAAACAAGACGAAAAGACAACCCTCAGAATGGGAGAAAGTATTTGCAAAGGAAGCAACTGACAAAGGATTAGTCTCCAAAATATACAAGCAGCTCATGCAGCTCAATATCAAAAACACAAACAAACCAATCCAAAATGGGCAGAAGATCTAAACAGACATTTCTCCAAAGAAGCTATACAGATTGCCAAAAAACACATGACAGGATGCTCAACATCACTAATCATTAGAGAAATAGAGATCAAAACTACAATGAGGTGTCACCTCACACTGGTCAGAATGGCCATCATCAAAAAATCTACAAACAATAAATGCTGGACAAGCAAGTGTTACTTTGAAATTCAAGCCCCTCATATCTGAAGTAGGTATTTAAATTTTATGAATGAAGCTGCTGATTTTTTAGAGATTTTTAAAAATTGATGTATTGTTGATTTACAATGTTGTGTTAATTTCTGCTGTACAGCAAAGTGATTCAATTATGCATATATATACACTTTTTCATATTCTTTTCCATTATGGTTTGTCACAGGATATTGAATATAGTTCCCTGGGCTACACAGTAGGAGCTGTTGTTATCCATTCTGTGTATAATTATTTGCATCTGCTAACCCCAACCTCCCAGTGCATCCCTCCCCCATTTCCTCTCTTCCTTGGCAACCACAAGTCTGTACCCTGTATCTGCTCTAGAGGACAGCCTATCATTGCTTTTCTGAGAGAAATGGCCTTCAAATGAGAATATCCAATCCATTTCTTAAATCTTTAGAGCAGAAGCCTAGAATATTCTGCTTAGATTTTTTTTCAGCTCAGGATTTAAAGATAGATTCCTACTCTAGAGATCAGAAAAGCAGTGATATTCTCTCATCTAGAGCAAAACCATTTTGAAGTTTGCTTTTATGAAGGCAAGCCAGACCATCACAAAATATTCTTTTGCATCAACCCTTCTTTCCCAGGGTAGATCTTGCTGATTTATTTAATAAACATATCATACTAGGCTAAAGGGACACAGAGAGGTGGCCTACACCCCAGAATGGTACAGGTCTTTAGGAATTTGCTCATTTATTTATTTATCAAACATTTATTGAAATCCTGGTATATGCAAAATGCTGGTGTTAATTGTAAACAAGATAGACCTGATCCTTATCCTAGTGAGTTTATCTGCTATTGAGGATAAGATACATTAAGCAATTATTTGCATATGGTGGTGAGGAGTCCCTGATGGAGAAGTATAGGGGATTATAAAAATTTGTAACTGGGGCCTGGGCCATGGGAAGAGTTGGGGTCTGGGAATGCTTATGGTGACATGTGAAAGATGAGTGTCCCAAGCAGAGGGGGCAGCATGCCTGAAGCGTTTTAGGAGGAAAATAGTTTTGTGGGTTAAAAGGAACTGAAGAAGGTTGATAGAGAATGTGGTATTAATAAGAAGAGGTTAGTCAGAATATGTTGCAGAATACGGTAAGACTAGAAAGGATTTAAAATGGAGAAGTGGTGTAGTGGGGTAAGAAGATAATGGGTAGCATGATCTGATGTCCACAATGCAAAGATTACTGCCATGGTTATTATTTTTTTGTCACCTTGACTGTGTCCATGGGGTGCTTGGACTTTTGGTCAAACATTCTGGGTGTGTCTGTAAGGGTGTTTCTGGATGAGATTAACATTTGAATCAGTGGGTTCAGGAAAGTAGATTGCCCTCCCTAATGTGAGTGGGCCTCATCCAATCAACTGAAGACCTGAAGAGAACAAGCATGCTGAGTAAGAGGGAATTCCTCCCGCCCTCAGACTGTAACTTACACCATTGGCTCTCCTGAGTCTCCAGGTTGCTGACTGTACATCTTGAGACGTCTCAGCCCCCATAATCATGTGAACCAATTCCTTATAATAAGTATTTTAATCTCTATGGATATATATTTCCTATTGGTTCTCTTTATCTCGAGAACCTTGACTAATACAATGTATAATACATTGTATATTATATTGTATGTTATACAACCCTGACTAATACATTATATACAATACATATAAATTTTATTCTATAGTATTTACTTATTATTTATATATTACTTATGTATTTGACTACAGAGTAGAAAGTGGATTAGAGGGTACAAGAGGATTGCCAGAAAAGGAGCTAGGAGTCTGGTTATGCAGGTGGGAGAAAACTCATTCCATCACCAAGCCCAAGTCAGCATCAAGGATGATTTCCAGCGTTGTGGCTTTTGTGAGTGGTAGACTGTATGGGTCAGCCACTGAGATAGGGAAGAGTATAAACAGAACACTTACAGAGCATACTGTGAGTTGAGTTTTACAGAAGTTGATTTGGAGGTGTTTGAGAACGTCAAGTGGAAATGTGGCCATACAGGGCTAGAGATAGGAAAGTGGGAGGCATATTCGATCATGGTTGGTGGTGTAGTTCTGTATTGCTGTGGCAATGGTACTGTTGTCTATACAGTCGAGAAGAGAGATTTGAAAACATAGTCCGAGTCGATGGAGTGGCAGCTGACTTGGCCAAGTCACGATGTTGGTGGTGTCCTCTGAAATCATCTCTTTCTACAGCTGGGGACAAAGGAAAGTCCTGACCACTGTCCCAAGTGCCCAGAGTCTGTTGGCTGCCCTCTGAGGTGGTTTCCCAGGTCCGGTGTGGCCCAGGGAATATGACAAGGAGAAAAACTGGTTGTGTCTCCTAGCTTAATGAAACCCTGGAGAGATGTCTCCTCTATCAAGCCACTGTTTCCTGGCACATTTCTGCATGCATGTGAAACCTCTTCTTCTCTGCTCACATTCCATTTCAAGGACCCGTGAAACATGCGGCGGTGATACTCGGGACTGTCATGAATCAGAAACCTCCTCAGAACTTTAAATGCTATCACAAGGTCTGTTTTTAAAACTCAGAGAATAATTTATTTGCTGTTCGCATTATCAGTTTGTTCTCTCTGTTTCAAGCTCATTTTTTGTTGAAATTGTTTTTGTTGAAACAGTGATTACTTATCCAGATTTCTCGCTTTCATTTCCTTCATCATAAGAATGTACATTAATCACTTCCAAACCTAGACAAGTTTTTAGATCATATTTTGCTCCCATCCTCAAAGAATGGAGACAATGGCTTTTGTTACTTTGTTACCTTCAAAATATCATAAAAACCGAGTAATATATGCAGTAACTGAAATAGAAGGTTAGCACCTGTCCTTCTTAGGAAATAGCAGATTCACACTGACACCAACACCTAAGATGACTGTGTATGTTCTAAGTTTGAGGAAAAATATAATACAAAGTTATAACAGAAAGGAAAACAATTTAGAAAAAATGGGTGGGAGAGGCTGTAAACTTCGTGGTGCTTTGGTCAATTAAAGTAGCTGCTTTTAGGGAGTTCTTGGATTGGCTGAGGTCAGGGGCTAGGAAATTTCAATTTGGTCAGAACCACATGGGGAGCTTTCAAAGCTTGGGTCACATCCCATACAAACTAAATCAGAATGCTGGGGCATCTATATGGTGATGGTTGAAAAGCACTGACTTAGCAGCTCTATGTGTGAGTTGTAGATAGACAACTTTTACTATGGAACCCTACCATCCTACTGATGGGAACAGAATAGTAACTCAAGTTGTGACCAGGGCAGCTAGTTGATAAATGAAAATCTGCAGTGCCTACTTAAGGGGTCCATTGTACTATCTGGGCCAATTGCATTTCTGTGTTGCTGATCCAGTGATACTACAGCTATAAAACTTTAGCCAATCAGTGGGATTCTTTTTTTTTTTTTTTTACAAATTTATTTATTTTTGGCTGTGTTGGGTCTTTGTTGCTGTGTGTGGGCTGTCTCTAGTTGTGGCAAGTGGGGGCTACTCTTCGTTGTGGTGTGCGGGCTTCTCACTGCGGTGGCTTCTCCTGTTGCGGAGCAGGGCTCTAGGCGTGCGGGCTTCAGTAGTTGTGGCATGTGGGCTCAGTAGTTGTGGCACATGGGCTTAGTTGCTCTGCAGCATGTGGGATCTTCCAGGACCAAGGATCGAACCTGTGTCCCCTGCATTGGCAGGCGGATTCTTAACCACTGCACCACCAGGTAAGTCCCTCAGTGGGATTCTTTACTCAAAAAGTGTGTATACTTATCGAACAATTTCCTCATTGATCTGAAGTTCATTAGCTCTCACTGAATCTCTAAGAGCTCAAAGTTGAATTCCTCTTTCAAGAAAAGTGCTTTAAAAATTGCTCCCATATTTTAGTTGGGCTGTTTGAGAAACACTAATGAACCAACAGCCATTCTGAAGAACCTGATTTGTATCAGTGTAATGGGCCATTTAAAGTAATGCTGAGTGAGATTTTGAGGCTAGACAATGTTCAGAGCATGGTATTGGGGTACCATCATGGTAAACAACGTGGCTCATTCTGTTTTCAACTTGAAAATTCATAATGCGACGTCTGACGTCAGTTTCCTGCAAACCCCTGTGACTCATCCTGTATTTTTGAGTTAGGCTTTTACACAGCCTGATTCAAAGGAACCTCAGAGGCCTCAAACGAAAGCCCAGTGTCAAGTTTCAGCGACATGTTGAAATTCACATACCATCAGTGAGTGCGTATTTTAAGCCCTGCACGTTGGGTGCTTTTCATGTATTTTATCCCATCTGGTATTCACTACCAGCCCCAGGGAGGTTCAGAGAGGTTAAATGTCATGCTCCAGGCCACGTACCTAGACAGTCGTAGATCAAACCCAAGCATCCCGATTCCTAGCCAGTATGTTTTATAATATTCCATGGTTTGGGGCATTGAAAATTAGTTCCATGTACTGGGTGGAAGTCTCATCCTGTAACTTGCTATGTAATCTTGAGCTTCCATAGTAGTACTCCACATTTATAAAGACAAGCGTCCTAGTTATTCTGAGGTTTCCTTTATCCAGGCTAATGAGGATCTTCAACGAGAACTTCCTGTGGACTTGAGCGACCTTCCTGTGCCCCCCTGGACACCTGGTAGGTCCATCTGTTTCCATCCTCTAATCTGCTTCTTGGTATGTCTGTTCCCTTCTCGTCCTTCAAGTCTCACTTAAATGCCACCATTTTAGAGAGGTCTTCCCTGACCACCCCTTCTATCACTCAGCAACGTTCCTGCGTGCCAGGAATTACTAGTCTCTTTCCCTCTTTTAATCTCTTTCTTCCTCTAGAATAAACTGTGTAAGGGCGGTAATTACGCTAGATTTATGCCCAGCGTCAAGGATGTTACCTGGTATTCAGAAAGTATTTGTTGAATCACAGAAAGTATTTGTTGAATCAATGTCCCTCTTAGATTCTGCTACCTAGCATTGAATACAGTGCTCCTGTTATGTTCTGAGTAAGATCTAGGCCTAAAAAAAACTCTCCCCTTACCTTCTTGGTATGATTCTGGACAATTTATTACTGAAGTCTAATTACATTAAATTGGACATCACATTAGTGTTCTCTCTTACTGAGTTTAGACCAAAACCCAATTTTATATATCTATATCTATCATCTATCTGTAATCTCCCTTAGTTTGTAGCCCATTTTGCTAGTAACTAACTACCTCATTCTGTATTTGTGCTGTTAGGGCCATAGTTTGCTCCATGTAATATGTTCCTTTTAGATTGCTCATGAAGGCCATAGTTTCCCCCTCTTAAATATTTTAATCTCACTTTCTTGGGTGGGAATGGCAGATAATGGTTTAAAGCTTGAGCTTCAGAGTCAGGATTTTGAGTCCAAGCACCTCCATCTGCTGGATGTTTGACTTGGGAAAAGTCGCTAAGCCTTTTTGAGGCTCAGCTATTTCTCGTGTTCTAGAGGGATAACAGTCTCCCCCTCACAAGACTGTTAGGAAGCTGGAATGTGGAAATGTAGATGAAGCCTTCATCAAGTACCTAGGATGTGGTGATAGGTGATAGTTTCTATTACTGTACTCATTCCCACTCCTAAACTGATTAGAATGGATGATTTCTTTTCTTTTTTCCCTTCTCTAATCCCCTCTGGCTTTCTTAACATATCATTATCCACAAGAGGCATCCTGATTTACATAGTGGCCACATGCGGACTTTGCAAAAAGCCTGAATGTCAAAAATTTCAAAGGTAAGTGGCCTTAGAAGTCCATTCTTCCTCCACACACTGTTTTTACTGTTACAAGATTTACTAAAATGTCAATGACTTTGTGAGGGGAAAATCTTGACAGGTTCTGGGTAGAATTTGTCATCAATTACTTTTGCCAGTGGTAAAAACTGATCACAAACAAACATTGTGCTTAGTCGTCTAACGTGGACTTCTGAATGGTGATTAGACGCTTGGATTTTGTAGCAAATCGTGTTTCTCAGCACCTGAGGTTTCCAAGGTGACTGCATATAAAACTACAGACATCGTAATTGCTCTTTCCAGAGGAACGCCCTCACTAGTCCATTCTGTACCCTACCCTCTCCAAACGATTACATTCTTCGCACTTGGAGATTCTTTCTCAAGCGAGATAAAAACTAAATAATTGATTTGAATATCAAAGAATGATGAACATTTCCACACGATTAATGAGTAATCACTTTCAAGTCTCTTCAATAACACGTAATGCTCTCAGAACATTTAATGACCCATGCAGCTAACCTGACTCCATGTGTAACAGACAGCTAGGTCGTCAATTATTTTAATTAAGAATAAAAATTAAGAAATGTTTGTTATTTAGGTTTCTCCTTTAAATGAAATTGCTAGCTTTGATCAGAGTTGGAAGTCAGTTCAACCGCATGGCGCTAACTTGCCATGCGGCCGTGGGGACCTGCTTTCCTTTACACAATGAGGAGGCTGGGGTAGCGAATGGAAGGGTGCCTCTCCCAACCCTAAAATATGCCTCATGACAGATTTTGGAAGATGAACAGCAAATGAGTGTGTTGCCTGCCATATGATTATAATGAAAGAGATCTCCGGCCCTGAGTGAGGTGGTCATGATCTCTTCATCCTCAGTGCTAACACTCAGTAGACATCTTGACGAGTCCCCTGCATCTGTTTGTTTATGTGTTATACAGGAACCTCTCTCTGTGGGGACCAAAATAGGTGAGCTACAGAGTTCTAGGAAGGTGGAAAAGTGGAAATTAATGTCTCATAACTGTGCTTAATTCAAGTTTAATTTTGTAAAAGCTATTTTATACAAAATGATAGCTAAAAATTATTGCATCCTTACTATGTACCAGGCACTGCACTCAGTAAAACAATTCTAGAAGCAAGTCATTACACTATTAATATTGTTAATGATTCCCATTTTCAAGTGAGGCTTAGGGGGATGTTAAGCCTAAGGTCACATCGCTAGGAGGAAGCAGCAGAGACACAGCTCTAGCTGCAGAACGCCTACTTCTAAACGCTACCCTAAGACTGCCTTTATTTACTGGGAATGAGTAAATGTTAGAGTAACAGGATGAAGTGTTAGGGCTCAAGGGGAAAAGTAAATTATAATCAAAACTTAGGGAGCACCTTATTTGTGTTGAAAGACATTTTGGATAACGTATTACAGGGATGTATCCATGTAAAATGAAAGTGAATGGTTTTCTATTGGGTATTTATTAATTGAATATTTCTATTTTGGGTCCAGCCATAAAATAAAGAATTTAGTTAATATCTAGTTTATATACTTCGCAATTTTTCACAACCCACTTTAGGATCCTCTTTTAGTTAAAATGATACCATAGGAAGCTGGAAATAGTTTTGAAAGCAAAATGAAGAGAGGCCAGTGGTTCTGTCTTGGGCTCAGCGTAGTTAGCTGCGGGATTACCTGTGAGCCAGTGGCTAAGCAAACCGGAGGGTATGTTTTGAGAGTGGTTTGTGCATGTTTAATAATAATGATTACTAGGTACTGAGCACCTACTGTGTTTTTGGACTTTCACATGGTCCAGGGACAATCCTCAGGACTTCCTACACAGCAGGTGGTAGAACCCCTATTAAACAGATGAAGTTCAGTAAGGTAGAGTGATTTGCTCAAGGCTACCCAGGTACTGACTCACAGAGGTGGGACTCAGGTAACCAGGACCATGTGGCTTCAAAGTAGCCTTCTCAAAGCCTTCCACTGAATTATCATAGAGGATTCATACTTGCCCGTGGGGCACCGGACCCACTAAAAGGCCAGTGTCTCTTTGCAATCTCTCTCTTGTATTTATCTTGGAAAGTAATATGATTTAGTGTGCTTTGCAGCATAAAATATCCCGATTTAATGGAAAAAGAGTGATTTAATGTACACTTAGTTAAATTATTTGATTTCTACCTTAAAATTTTTAGGCAAAACATTCTCCAGGAAGTTGTGTCAGGTTTGTCCTATGGCTTTCTGGATCCTAATTCGAGAAAAACAGCACTGGAATAAAGCAGAGCAAGGAAACGCAGAACCTGGGGCCTGACTTCCACGCAGTAGCTGTGTGATCTTGGATAAGAGCTCACCTTCCTCATCTATAAAATAAAGGTAATGAGGATTCTAATAGTCACTTTATAGAGCTATGTTTATATAGCACAGATCTGGACTATTCTATCATGGTACAGTTGTGACAGAAGGCAGAGAAAAGCTCTCAAACACGGCTTCATCATTGGAGATGTAGAATGAAAATTATTTAATTCACTTCCCTTCTGCCGTTGTTTTGCTATTTCAGTTGGTTCCCCGTTAAAAGCATGGTATCATTTCAATCTGCAGATGGCTTTTGGGAATTTTTTGCTCTTCAACAAACTGAGATGAAGAACTAAGTGGAATGCTTTTTACTCTGTATAGTATCTGACAAAGTCATAAAACTCTCGAAATAATTGTTGATCTGTTTTCACTTCAGAGCCTTTAGTTGGGGCGAGTGAGCAGTCCTATTTAGTCATGGCTATAGCTAGTGTTGAGAAGGGTGCACATTTCTCTGTTTTTCATGTGCTTGTTAATTTTATCACATAACAAATGGAAATGGAGGGAAAAAATGCTCGTACAAACTACCCCTGCCTTTACAGTGCAACGTAAATAAAAGCTCACCCTGGAACTCAGTATGTCTCCTTAAAACATCAGGGTAGCAAGACACTGAGAGAGATGGTAATCATAATCGAGGCACTAATTATAATATTCATTGAGTGCGTCTTGTATACCAAGAATTTGCTTAAAGTTTTTATATGTATGAACCCATTTAATGCTTGCTACAATCCTAAGACCTATGTCTGTCAGCATGTCCATTTAGCCACAGTGACAGACCTCACAGCCCAGTCTCTTAGGCCTTTGCCGCAACCCACTGTTTGAAACATTTCTGTGCATATGTGTCAGATATTGTCAGTTGAGGGAGATAGAAAAAACCAGGGTCTTGCTGTAAGGCAAATCATTAGAACTTTTAAGGCATGTGGCCATAAAGAGAAGGTCTTGATCCCATAGAAAAGATGGTGGTAGTATAATAAAATGGGCTATTCTTTCCTCAGAGTCACAACAAAGTAAGCAGAAACTTCTTCTTATAAAAAGCCAAGAATGATATATAGTATAGCCCATATTTTGATGTAAAGTAAATTCTTTACATGGTGCAGATAGCTCTGCTAACAATAGTGTTTATCCAGATTATTTATTACAAGGCATTAAAATAAATCTTTTTTTCAATTACTTTGTAATGAAATGTAACAATTACCTTTTGAATGGGGACATATGGCTGCAATCTATTCCAGCGGTGATAAATCTTACTTACACAAGGTTTCAAGGGCCCCCTCCTGAACTACATTAATTGCTAATGTAAACAAAGATAGAGGATTATTAACCACATTTATCAAGAAATCCTGAACTTCACTGCAATGTAGTTCCCTGGGTTAGACAACATTACTCATCAGGTACTTTCCAACAGTTATGGTGCAAACCTATTCTAAAAGGGATGTTTCTGCAACCCAGCTGATTTTAGAGCATGTTTATTAATTTGGTTGAATCCTGGGGTAATCGGGGAAGAAGTCACATAGCCGCTGTGAACAGTGAAGTTGAAAAACTAATGCTCTTAAGCCACTGGTGGGCCATCTGTTGGCTAATAAATGAATAACAAGCACTATTTCAAAGAGCCTTGTCTGGGGGCTGCTGATGAAGAACTAGGCTTCTTCCAAGGCCAAGTCTTTGAAGTGGCTCCACCTCTTACAATAACTTTGTCCTTATGGGCTATTATTTTAGTGAGGAATGAGGAGGGGAGAAAGTACCATTACTATGAGAAGTCCAGTTTCTGTGCAAAGGAAAATCTATCGACCTTGGTTGACTGCTTCCTTCCTATTCTATGATACCAGGTAATCATGAGTTTCAGAACAGACCTTGGTATTTGCCAGGAAGTCATCTTTCCTGCTTTCTGATTATCCTTTGGTTTTTATAAACCTTCTCCAAGCTTTGGTTTACTCACTGCTATCTGACGATAATACTGGTACAGACCTTACAGGAGTTGGGGGAGGATTAAATGAGATACTGAACGTAAAACATGTAGAACAGTGCCTGGAACATTTTGAATTCAAAGATGTAAGCTATTTAATGGAGCCAAGTAACTTAATGTTCATGAGATAAGAACAGGTAAAAGTTTTCTCTTTATCTCCTCAAAACTACCTTTTGTGTTTTTACTTTGGAAAGAAACGTCTATAAAAGATGGAAAGAGATTTATCAAGGGAAATACATTGATTACCTTCCCTGTTTGCCACTGAGGTAGGTAATTTATAATCTTTTTATAGTCCATGACTTAAAATATATAATATTGGTATTGTTTATACAGTAACTGGGACAGAGAAAAAAGGGATTTACCTTATCGACAAACTTCAAAGTTCGTATTCTTTGCAGTGTGCTTAAGAACTTAATTTCTTGCATATATGTACCTGGAAATACCAATATTCTGACATTATTTTGTCAATTTATGCTGAATTTTTACCAACATTTTGAATCACTCTAAGAACTTAAGTGTTCTTGAGTTTTGTATGGCTTAAAGAAAGAATTGACTAGAGGATAGTATTGGTCTAGCTACATTCTATCACATCTGCCTTTACCTGTATTAATCATTGTGCTACGTGCTGAGAATATAATCCAGTACTGTTTAAGAGATTCTATTACTCTCCCTGTTTTGCATATGAGGAAATTGAGGCACAGAAAAGGTTAAGCAACTTGCCCACGTTCACATAGCTAAAAGAGTAGCATGACTTGAATTTGAACCCAAGCCTCTGGGTCTATAATCGGTGCTCTTTGTACCACCTCTCCTGGAGAAGACAGACACACCTGTAAGCTGAAATATAGTAGAAAGAACATTTATTGTAAGAGAAGTAATACAAGGGAGAGGATATGAGCTGGGAGTGGGGAGCTTCAGAAAATCTCCCAAGGAGAAAGTAACAGGAGATGGGAAGGCAGCTTCTCCAGGCAGAGCAGGCAGAAGGAGTTTGTTATGCATGGAGAATAGGGTGGAGGTGAAAGATGGGCTAAAGAGGTGAGAAAATGCCTTCAGGACCTTGTGGACCAAGGAAAGGGGTGTGGAATCTGTCCTCTGAAGGGCCTTTAACAGGGAGTGATGGCAAGCAGGTTAAGGGGCTGGCTTGTGGCACTCTCAGGAAAGATGAGTGTCTTCCAGGGCAGCTGTATCTGGGTCTGAGGCTCACCACCCTCACAGGTCTTTGAAAAAGAAATAAGGATGGAAAGCTGTCTAAAATAGTTTCACGTATAGCCACCTTCAAGATGGATTACATAAAAATAATAGGCACAAAACAAGATCAAATAGTGACACAAATACAATTGAGAAGTGTGAAATTCTTGGGAGGTGACTAGAACTTGAAAAGGAAATATGACGATCCAGTACTGGCTTTTATTAGTTGCCAGGAAAGTGACAGAAAATATAGTAGACAGAAAGCATAAGATTAATAATTAACCAAGGAGAAATATGGATGTACAAATTAATAGCCATGAAGATAATTGAGTTGATTGTAGAGAGTTTTTTTTTTTTCTTCAAAGAAAGATTGGATGAACATTAATTATACTTTATTGCAGACATGGTAGTCAATTGGTCAGGCTTACCTCTGTGCTTTCTCAGAAATTCTGCTACCACAGCCTCTGCAGTGGGCTGTAGGAAAACACCCTGTACCGATATGTTTGCACTAGGGGTGGCACGCTTGGCCAAGATGTGTCAAAAGGATTTTTTTCCCCTGGAGACTTGGAGTTGATTGTGGGACTAGGACTGGGTCACCTACAACACTCATGTACAGAAAAAGGGGTAACTGCCTTACTTCCTGAGGGAGCCCTAATTCCTATTTATTTATGGAACCCATCAGGCCCACGTGCCTTTTGAGTCTATATCTGATATTTCTCTTTCTTTATAACCAACTCATTCTGTGCTAAGACAACTTTAATCAGATGCCCAAATGGTTCTAAGACCATCTAAGAATAGGGAATCTCTAGCCCAGCCTTCCTTGGATAAATTATGCAATGCTCCTTAATCAAGCTTGACCCTTCTTTGCAATAGCCAAAGTCATTCTTAGTGTCATCATTCTAGATAATTCCTTAGAATTCCAGACTCATATTATTTACTGACAGACACCTGCATTATTGTTTCATCTCAGACAGACATCCAAACTCAACATGTCCCCAGTTTAACCATGTTGTTTCCTCCCCAGGTCTGGCTTTGTTACAGTGCTTGCTATCCCAGTGAGCGGCACTGCCACTCTTAATCACTACCCAGGATACATTCTTGATACTGCAGAAGGCCTGTGGAGCACTACATGAAAGGCTTATTAAAAAGGAGCACGCTAGTAGAAAAATCTTTCTTAGTTATGTTTTACTATGATACACACACAAGACACATTCTCAGCAAAGCTCACTGGGAGATCTCAAGCTGGAGGATAGATATGTACGGAGAGAGATTTCTCAAGTCAAGTCTCTCCATATCCTTCCAGAAGGATGGGCTTGGGTTGATTACTCTGTGACTCTGTCTGTTCAGGGTGAGGTCTATTATAAGTTTTCAGAAAGCCACAAATGGGAGCTTAACCAATATTTATACCCTTAAAAAATAATTAATAGCACTTTAAAATGCCAGCATAGAGGATGGGATTGAGATGGCAGAGGATGGGGAGCTCACCTTCTCCCACTAAAATATTAGAAATACACCTACGAGAGGAATGATTCACACAGAACATCTACTGAACGCTGGCAGAAGACCTCAGACTTCCGAAAGGGCAAGAAAACCTCCATGTACGTGGGTAGGACAAAGAAAAAGAAAGGAATCCAGTTGGGACCTGCACCCCAGGGAGGGAGCTGTGAAGGAGTAAAGGTTCCCGCACCTTGGGAAGTCTCCTCACCGATGGGGAGAGCACAGCAACGGGTTTGCGGGTTTGCCAAACGAAGAGTAACCTGCTCCCCAGCCTAAGACGCTCCGCTGCTGGTGCAGGTGGGGGCCGGGTGCTGAAGCTCACGCTTCGGAGGTCCCACCCAGGGAGAGGACCGGGATTGGCTGCACGGAGAAAGCCTGAAGAGACTGTGTGCCCTCAGAAGAAGCCTGGGCTAGCCAGAGAGGCAAGGCACCATTACTGGGGGGCATGAGGAGAGGGGCGGGATCATCATAAGAGCGTCTTTCCCTGGGAGCCCTCCCAGGCAACAGGACGCCGCCTACAGTAGCTCCAGGGCCAGGCACAAGTCACTACTGTGAGAGCCGCGAGCAGGGGAACTCCCAGAGCATCTGGCTTTGAAGGCCAGCAGGGCTTGAGCGCAGGAGCTCCACGGGACAGGGGGAGACAGACGCCTCTCTTGGAGGGTGCACACAAGGTTTCACGTACACTGGGACCCAGCACAGAGCAGTAACTCCATAGGAGCCTGGGCTGGACCTACCTATGAGTCTTGGAAGGTCTCCTGGGGATGCAGGGGTTGGCTATGGCTCACTGGGGGGGGCAAGGACAATGGTGGCAGAGACCACAGGGAATATCTGATCAGTATAAGCTGTCCTGGAGGTTGCCATTTTGGCGATAGGACAGAAAGTCCAGAGATAAACTCACACACCTATGGTCACCTTATCTTTTTGACAAAGGAGGCAAGGATATACAATGGAGAAAAGACAGTCTCTTCAATAAGTGGTGCTGGGAAAACTGGACAGCTACATGTAAAAGAAAGAATGAAATTAGAATACTCCCTAACACCATACCCAAAAATAAACTCAAAATGGATTAAAGACCTAAATGTAAGGCCAGACACTATGAAAACTCCTAGAGGAAAAGATAGGCAGAACACTCTGACCTAAGTCACAACAAGATCTTTTTGGATCCACCTCCTAGAGTAATGGAAATAGAAACCAAAATAAACAAATGGGACCTAATGAAACTGAAAAGCTTTTGCACAGCAAAGGAAACCAAACCGTAAACAAAATGAAATGACAACCTACAGAATGGGAAAAAATATTTGCAAATGATGTGACTGACAAGGGATTAATCTCCAAAATATACAAACAGCTCATGCAGCTCAATATCAAAAAAACAAACACCCCAATCCAAAAATGGGCAGAAGACCTAAATAGACATTTCTCCAAAGAAGACATACAGATGGCCAAAAAGCACATGAAAAGATGCTCCACATCACTAATTATTAGAGAAATGCAAATCAAAACTACAATGAGGTACCACCTCACATCAGTCAGAATGGCTCTCATTAAAAAGTCTACAAACAATAAATGCTGGAGAAGGTGTGGAGAAAAGGGAACCCTCCTACACTGTTGGTGGGAATGTAAATTGGTACAACCACTATGGAGAACAGTATGGAGGTTCCTTAAAAAACTAAAAATAGGATTACCATATGATCCAGCAATCCCACTCCTCAGCCTATAGCCGGAGAAAACCATCACTTGAAAAGATACATGCACCCCAATGTTCATAGCAGCACTATTTACAATAGCCAAGACGTGGAAGCAATCTAAATGTCCATTGACAGAGGAATGGATAAAGATGGGGTACATACAATGGAATATTACTCAGCCATAAAACAGAATGAAATAATGCCATTTGGAGCAACATGGATGGACCTAGATATTGTCACACTGAGTGAAGTAAGTCAGACAGAAACACGTCATATGATAGCGCTTATATGTGGAATCTAATTAAAAAGGGTACGAATGAACTTATTTATAAAACAGAAACAGACTTACAGATATTGAAAACAAACTTATGGTTACCAGAGGGGAAACGTGGTGGGGAGGGATAAATCAGGAGCTTGGGATGAACATACACACACTACTATACATAAGATAGATAGCCAGCCTCAATATTCTGTGATAACCTATATGGGAAAAGAATCTGAAAAAGAGTGGACATATGTATATGTATAACTGAATCACCTGAAACTGTAGACCTGAAACTAACACAACATTGTAAACCAACTATACTCCAATAAAATTATTTTTAAAAATGCAGCACCATTAACTTACATATTTGAAAAAAACATGCTTTCTCTTCCTTGCCTCTCAAATTCAAACATGATACCCATTGGTTTTATCTTCTAGATCTCTTAAAATCTGTCATCTTGTTACTACACCCATTGCTATCACTCTGGTCCAAGTCACTGAAATTTTTCCTGTGAACCATTGCAATAATTTCCTAACTCTGTGTTCACCATGGTCCCCTCCAATCCATTCTCTACATTAAACCCATTCTCTTCTAAATATAAACTAGATCGTTTTATACACACATACACACACACACCTGGCTTAAAACATTTCAGTGGATCCTTACTCCTTCTATGCCTAAGATGGAAATTCTTCTTTACATGACCCATAAATCCTTACATTATCTGGATTCTCCCGACCCCTCAAGTTTCATCTCTGACCTCAATCCTCCATACTACCCTCCTGTCATCATTTGTAACTATTACAATCTTATATTTATTTGTGAAGTTATTTATTTTCCCCTTCCTAGAATATTAAGTGGAAAACGAGATTTTTTTCCTTATTGTTTTGTTCACTGCTATATCCCTTTGGCAGGGTGGTGCTAGCAGCTTCTAGGTCCACAGGAAAGATCTGTTGAATGAATAAGTGAAGGAATGTTCACCATTGCAACCCTAACACCTAGCTCAATGACTGGAATGTTCAGACACTGAGTAAAAATGTAGAGGAGCAGGATTGAGATTACAGTTCAGTAGGATGCCTGTGAATGACTCCTTCTCTCATACTGCCTCTTGACTTCAGATAATCATGGTGCCCCTTCACTTTCATTCCTTGTAGTAGTTATGCAGGATATATCATTTAAAAATATAATTTCATCCAGCTCTGATCTTTCCATTAGATTTTACAGTGCTGGCATTAAAGGAGCTTTTAATCCTCCCTAAGCAAAAGGCTATTTGAACCTCTGCTTCAAGTAGGTATATTCTCTTTCTTTAACGTTTAATTTACTAGCAGGTAAAGACTATGCAAAAAGCCTTCATTCTCAGTGTGGCTAGATTTGTGATTCAGAGGCTGACTGAACACTTAGCAGGCAAGATGGAGGAAAGAAGATGGCTCGTCCCCTCCACAAAGGGAACTGGATCAGTTTGTTCTGTATAGCCCCAGGGCTTAGTCAGAGAATCAGGGGCTGGAAGTAGAGAGATTTAGTTGGTTGTAGTGTAAAACATTCCATTAATGGAATGGGCTGCCTTAGGATGTAGTGAGGCCAAAAGGCTAATTGTCAGGGAAGTTGTAAGAATAATTCCAGAACTGGATGTGACGCTGGATAAGATGACCTCCATGCTTCCTTCTCTGAGGTTCTATATTTGGTAAAAAATGTTGCACTTTAAGCTTGGGAAGAGGCAGTAAAACACAGTATGATAAGGGGAGCTAAACAGCCACAGAAGAATTTACTGTGGTAAATTCTTAGCCTGTAGCCCAGAACACAGACTACACCCAAAGCCTAGAGTAGGGGGCTGTATAGATTTAAGACAACACTGTCATCGGGGCTTTGATTTCAGTTGTGACAAGACAAAAATTATTAATGTGTGAGTGTTCACAGCTTTCCCTTCTCTCCATGGCAGCCCCAAAATAAACTTGGCCTTGCCTGCCCTGTTCTCTTCCCAAAGAATTTGTCTTTGCTGCTTTTTTTCCTTCTAGAACTTTCAGAATGGGGAGACAAAACTTAAGAGGAATTTGGTCTACCTAATAAAATCCAGACAAAGAGGAGTGCCAACCACCATGTGGGCTGTGGTGTTGGCAGAGTGGGTTTGGAAACAGAGGTGTGGAATAGCTGCCCCATGAGGTGAACTAAGAGGAGAAGAGGGGGGTAACAATATGAGATGCTAAAGACCATGAGATGGGTCCCCATTATGTTCTTTGAGAGACGTGAGTAAAGAATAGAATTTCTTCTCAGTTACCTTTGCCTATCAAATGCGATCCCACTCTAGGAATAAACTATAGTACGTTCAAGCCTTATAAGGATTACTCAGTCGTCATTCAAACAATAATAATCAGTTGCTTCTGTGATCAATCACTCCTATTTTTCAAGTGTCTACTACTTTTGTGATCAATTGCTCCTGTTCTTCCGGAGTCCAGTTTGGGAGGTGCTGGGATCAAATGAGAAAGTGATAGGCTTCTTTTTCTTTACTAATGACCTTGCTTCTGTTTCACTAAGAAAAAGACATCAGAAGAGAACTTCCATATGTTCCCACCACCTAATCAACCTGCATCTATACTTTGTTTTCTCTCCTTCCACTATGCACGGACTCTTCAAGCATCCAGGGTAAGATCTTCTCTCCCTTAAGCACTCTCTCTTCTCTTCTGTTCCAACCCCTTCCTTTCTCTTCTACATCATTTTCATCAACACACAGACTTGCTGCATTGTCTCTGTTGATCCCAAATACCCCTCCAGCTACTGCTTAATATCTCTCCCTTTGATATCACAACCTTCAAATATTTGATTATTTTTACTCTATTTCCATCATGGAGACAAACCCAATGGCCCAGTATCAGTCTCATTAGCCAATCTGGGTAGTAATTGACACTGTTCATCACTCCTTCCATCTTGAAACTTACAATGCTGAGCTTCTGGAACACCTCTCTCTCATAATTCTTCTCTTATCTTACTGGTAGTTCCTCCTTATTTCCCTGACCTCAATCAATACTCACTACCCAGGTGATTTTACCCAGTTTCCTGGCCTAGATACCATCTCTACATGGATGACTCCCTCACTGACATCCGTCTGGGCTCTGCCCTGAACTCCAGACTTGTATCTCTAACTGCCTACTGAATTTCTCCATCTGGATATCCATAGCCATCTCAAACTTAACACATTCCACCTAAATTCCTAAGTTCTGCTGCCCCAGCCCCCATGCCTGTGACCCTATTGCAACTTTCCCTATCTCTGTTTACTGCAACCTCATTTTTCCAGTTGCTTAGGCAAAAATCATTGGGGGTTATCACTGATTCCTTTCTCTTAGACTCAGACATTATAATATCAGAAAATGCCAGTGTCTCTGCTTTCAATATATATTTGTAATCCAAGCACTTCTCGAAAGGTCTAGTGCTACCTCCTTGGTCTGAGCTACCATCTTATCTTCCCTGGATTTTGCAAGAACCTATCTAACTGGTCTCCTTGCTTTTTTCCTCACAGAAGCCAAAATTTTTTAAAGATGGCACATTGGAGCCAAAGCAATCCTTAGAAGGCAGGCCTTATGAACAAAAGGTACCTTTGAGTGAATTACAAAAGAAACCTTTCTTTAGAAGAATGTACTTTTGGGTCCGTGTGCTGCAGGGTGCCCTCTACTGGATCCCCTTTAATTCTTGGAAGCCCTGATTTCACTGCTGGGCTCAAAACCCACAAATGGTCACCACCTCACCCAGGGTAAACACGTCAGTCTTCACAACCATACAGAATGCCTTATAGCACCTGGCCGCCTGCTGCCTCTGCCCCCTCCTTGCTGGATAGTCCTCTCTTTGCTCCCTCTGTTTTAGCTACGTCAGTTACCTTGCTGTTTGCTAAACACACAAAGCTTGCTTCCACTTCAGGGCCACTCTCCCGCATAGAGACCTTGTGAGGATGGCCATGACTAGTGGATGTTCTGAGAATTCTCCTTTCATCTCTGAGAGCCATTTAAAATCCTGGCTCCCGGCTATCTCCTCCTTGCATCTTAACACTACTAAAATTTTCAGTTATAAAGATTAACACCATCTCCCACTAACTGTGCACTTAGGGGCTGCGACCTGCAGTGTTTCGTGTTCACTCATAATTTACTAAGGGCATACAACGTGCTAGGTTCACCAAGCAGCAGTGTTAGATGGAATCCTGCCTTCGTGCAGGTTACGGTCTGTGACAGTTAGTTAATTTTATGTGTCAATTTGCTTAGGCCAAGGCACCCAGATAGTTGCTCAATCATTATTCTTTATGTTGCTGTGAAGGTATTTTTTAGATGAGGGTTAACATATCGGTAGACACTGAGCAAAGGAGATGACTGTCCATAATGTGGGTGGGCCTCATCTCATCAGCCAAAGGCCTTAATAGAAGAAAACGATGGACCTCCCTGGAAGAAGAGAGAATTCTGCCAGCAGACCGCCTTTGGACTCAAACGGCAACTCTTCCCTGGGTCTCCAGTCTGTTGGCCTACCGTGCAGATTTTGAACTTGCCAAGCCTCCAGCACTGGGCAAACAGGTTCCTAAAAATAAACCTCTCTCTATACCGTGTACCCATCCTCTTGGTTCTGCTTCTCTGGAGAAAGCCGACTCATACACAGTCTAATGGGAAAGATACATTCAAAAGTCACGACGGTCAATTAAAAATTATGACGACAAATACTACTAAGGAGAATTGCACAGGGTTAAAGAAGTCTGCATTTGGGAGATTTGCCCTAGTTAGGGACGTCAGAGAAGGTTTCCCTAAAGGGGTGGCCCTTGAGTTGTGATGTCAAGGATAAGGAGCGTCAGGAGGTGAAGGAGGGGCAGGAAAGAGGATTATAGGAAAGAGTTTGTGAAGACTTGTGGCCTTTTTCCTTTTAATCTTTCTAGCACTTGGGGACAGATACTATTTTCATCCCTATTTTATAGATGGAAAATGCACACAGAGGTGAAACACCTTGTCCAAAGCCATGTGGGTAGGATGTGGCAGAGCTGGAAGTGGGGACTAACCTTGGAACCGGGGGACTAACCTAACTCCAAGCCTGTGCTCTGAACCACCATGCAGATTCGGCAGAGTTAGGGAAACATCCACATTGTACTGTTTTCTGACTCATCCCCTAATGGATGCAGCTTGAAAGGTTGTGTTATTTCCAGTTCATTCACTTATTCCTCATGTCTACTCCAAACATAAACACACTGGGCCTTGTGCTAAATGTTGGGCATTCAGAGATGAACGTGACAGGGAATTTAGGGAGACAGATGTGTCTGTGCTACAACACGGCTTGCACAGGCAGGAACCACCTTTGCAAGAGGAACAGGGAAGGTGTCACGGAGGAAGTGCCTTTGAGCTGCATTTTGAAAGATGCTGTTTTGATTGTCCCCGAGATTTGTTTTAATCAGATATGGTGAGCCACGCAGATACAGAAATGGCTGTCATGAAGGAAGATGCTTGTTATATTCATAGATCCCCAGAAACAGGAGGCATGACATGCCACACAGGGGTGCCAAATGGGGAAGCATAAGAGCCGGTCGGGAGGCAGAGGGAGTGAAGGAAAAACATGGGCAAGAGTCTTTACTGGGGTTTCCATGGGAAGAAATGGGCAAGACAGGGGAGGGGTGGCTAGTTTGAATAATCTCAGCAGGTCCCTGGGGTATGGGAGCTGTCTCTAGTTCTCTGGCACCCGGCCCTTGGGTGATGGCAGCAGGGAAAGAGTAGTCCAGAATGTAAGAGTCTGACAAAGGAAGGCGTGGGGGGCAGGTATGGACTCTAGATTGGTCGGTTTGCACAGGAAAGGTGTGCGTGCAGGCAGGTGAGCTACATCCTATCTGTAGGAATTAGTTAACCCCGGGAGGGGGTGGTCCTTCCCAGCGAGGCCCAGGGATGTCAAAGCATCAGAATACAGAAAATAAAGACAGGGTTAATGCAGGTGCAGAGGACCAGGCGCTGCGGGGAGGGCTGCATCCTGCACAGAGCCATTGAAGGGTAAAGGAGCCTGGTGGTTTGGGGGAATGACAGAGCAGGATACAGTCAGAGAAAAACATGCACGAGGTTGGGTGGGAGTTGGAACTGGAGTGAAGTAGCTTGATGAGGAACCGAGATTTTTTTCTCCCGGTAATGAGGCACCATTAAAGGCTGCACGATTAGACTTATTGGTATTGGTTAAGAGACAAGAGTGCGTGTCTTTGAGGCTTCCCATATAAAGTGACTCATCGGTAACCAGCCCAGCTTTTCCTAGCATAGCTTTAACTGGAACTCCTTCGAACGGGTATTTTGGCTCTCAACCTGACACCCAGGTAAATGCTTTCGATGTTTTCCTTTCTAAAATATCCAATGTATTAATTTCACACATGAGGGGAAATCATATTAAATCTCACTACATAATTAGCCAAACCACAAATGTATTTTCAGAAAGAAAGATGACTCATGTAGCTTCCTAATTAAACCTTGAAAGGTTTAATTAAAAAGCACAATTTGGAGGGAACTCATTTAGGAGGAGTTGGGGCTGAGCTTCCTGAAGGTGTGTGCCCAGAACATCCCTGCCCCCCCTCCATCCAGGGTGGAGGGGGCAGCTGCAGGAATGGTACAAACAGCTCTCTGTAGAGAGATGGGCTGTGTTTTCCTCACCCATGACACACCGTCTCAGAGACAATGAGGGCGCTGCTTAATGATGAGGAGCTGCCTTTACAGGAAACAACTCAAAACCTCCTGTTACTTCAGTGCAGACACAGAGAACACAGCAGCAGACCGGCAAGCCAGCAAATGAAAGTGAAACTAGGATGGAGCCGTTCCTCCGTGTCCAGCTCTGTGCTGGCCACTTGGCAGGAACACTGCAGTGATTCCTTACAGCCCCCATGTGAGACAGGTGGTGTTAGTCCCATTTTTCAGATAGGGGCACTGAGGCACAGAGGTGTGAGGCAGAGCTAAGGCATTGGCTTCAGGGCTGTCACTTCATCACACTCAAGTTCCCTCTGGAAATCGGGGAGAAACCAGGGAGCCCTCGAGCAGAAAACCAGCATTTGAATCCCAGCTGTGAGACTTCCAGCCTCAGTTTCACATCCCTAAAAAGGGGATAATAAAATCTTGCAAGGTAGTTGTGAGGTCTGAATAAAATAATGCATATGAACCTGACACGGGTGAGCACGCCATAGCTATCGGTAACCGTAAATCTTTCTTCTACCTGTGCGGCCATCATCAACATCAGGCAAGCTTAGCGGGTCCCTTTGATGTCGGGGTACTTAGAAGCACGGTGGGGTAGCTCAGAGACCAATCTGAACTGAAGGGAGTTAAAGGATGGAGGCTATGTTGCAAATATTTCTAGTTAAGAAGAGTATATTACAGAAGTGATATTAGAACCAACACTGTTTTCTTCTAAACATGTTGTGTGTCCTACTTAAAACCATGCAAAAGCTTCCTAAATGCACTTAAGCATAAGTTTTAAAATCCTTACCTTGGCTACCTCTGAGGCCCTGCAGGATTTGGCCCGCCTACCTCATCTTGTACTGCTCTTGCTTTGCTAAGTGGTAAAGCAAAGCACCACTTTGGCGCGGTGGCCCTCCCCGCAACTTCTGTATCTCAGATGAGTACTCCATCTATGCCAGGCACTGGGCAAAGGACTGATACATGGATTATCTCATTTCATCCTCACAGCCGCCTGATGGGGTGGGTGCTAGTGTTATCTGTGCTTTACAGTTGTGGAAACTGAGGCCCTGACAGTTTAACTACTGGCCTAAGACACCACAGTTAATGAGTGGCAGGGCGGTAATTCCAACCCAGGCATTACTGCATCACAGTCCGAACGCTTAAACTTTACACTCTCTGGCATCCCCAAAGTCTGAGCTTGCCTGGCTCCCATAGCCGCTCCAAGTAGACATTTATTGGGTGAGGCCAGATTGATGAGGAAGTGGCAACACGGATTAGTCACTCAGGCTCTAGAGAAGCCAGCATGACGAGCAAGCCAAGACTGGGCCCCTGAAGGAGACAATGTGTAAATCCAAAATGTGCAAGCATGACGCGTCCATCACTCTTTTTGGCTGTTCCCTGCATACTCCTCATTGAGTTTGAAATCTGACTTCACCAACCAAATCGCCCTTCACTGATGAGCTTCTACCAGCTTTAGAGGCTATAATCTCCTGTCCTTTCCATTTCTTCTAGTCAGTCAATTTATAATGATTCCACTGAACTTAATCTTCATTATTCATCTTACCTATCTCCGACATTCCGCTTTCCATTATTACTTCCTAATTATTTGTAGGTTCAAGACAAGTGGCAGGCAATATGAGGAATGACCAGACATGTTAGAAAGAATGTAACATGCAGCTCTGCCACCGTGCAGGTTGAGTGGCTGTGTACCAAATGTCAACTTTCACAGCTCAGTGAGCTCTTTCCCGGGCCTGTCAACAGTAGACTATAAGAAATACAATCTCTGTTTCTCTAGTCAGCAGTAGCAAAGCATCGACGTCCAGCCCCAAGTATTCACAGATGCATATATAGTTCTCACGAGCCTGACACCAATTACCTGAGATGAACTTAGACAAGTGACCAAAAAAACAAATAACGTCATTGAAAGGGTGCACAATCTTCATCAAAGATTTGTGTGCTGAATGGCTTGATTTGAAAAAACACAAAACAAAGATGTGCTTCAAGCAAACATCTGGAAGGGCTACTTGATATAGTCAATAAAAGAAGGTATGAAAACTCCTTGAAGGAAGTCTCACTAGATTAATACACACAGTCGATTCTCATTCATGACAGTTTTGTTCTGTAGAGTCACCGTGAACACTGAAATAACAAACACTGAACCAAAGCTCCTAGGGGAAATACAGGATGGGTTCCTGCAAGCCTCTTGTCATAACAATTTTGTCCACTGATCGATACATCATCTTGTTTTATGTTTAAAGACACTTTAATATATATTGTTGACTCATTAGCATTAAACTCATGGACAGCACTATAACTCATGCCTGATGAAGTTTATCTGACATATGTATTTTCTCCGTAAGGCACATCACAGCCTTCTGTACTTAGGAACACTAGAGAGCGCTTCAGCACTATGCTTGGGGACCAACTTAAACAGAAAAAAAAAAAAAAAAAGGCGGCAGTAAAGAGACTACAAAAAGGACACCTGTTTCTAGCACGAGAGCTGAAATAGTAAGGCAGAGACTCGCCTAGTTCAACCTCAGTTGGAAACATGTGCATCTGAGTGACTTAAAATTTTCACCACCCCTGTGCACATCCATGAAATCAACAGCAGGTATTAACTTTGGAGTTGCAAATAAATTTTAGTGAGTAGGCAAATTCACCAATAGGGGAACCAAGGATAACGAGGATCGACTTGTAAAATTAATCTTAATCTTAAACTTTAATTAATCTCAAGCTTTAAGATTCCTTTCATATACGTTGGCATGAGGAGGTAACTGGAGCATTGATTTGGCAGGACTCAGGACCCACACCCTGATCTTCTATGAATGGTGCAGTGACTTAAGCTCCTTGAGCTAAACCAGTGAAGGGATTAGGCTAGGGCCAGCACGTGATGCACATCCTCTTGCTTAGCTGAGAAAATACTAGAGGTTGGTTAAGGGAGCCAAGTACTTGTGGACATTCTGGGGAGTCTCTCCTAGCTCACCATGGCCCCCTTTCCCTTTTAACTGCCTGGTGACCCCTAATCATGACAGCTGAGCCTGTATTTCTACATTCATCCAGCCAACACTTATTGAGCGCCTACTGTGTGGGGGCAAATGTCTAGATGATGGGAATACAGAGGTGAACCAAGCTCCTCATGAAACTTACATTCAAGTCTGGGGTAATAAACAAGTAAACAAGATAGTTTCCCATTATTTTAAATGCTAGGAAGGAAGCAGTGAGGGGATAGAGTGGAGAACCAGGCTACTGAGAAAAAGGGATGGGGATGCCTATTCAAAGGAAGCCATGAAAGGGCACGCCAGCCTAAGGGACGGGCATGTGCAAAAGCCAGGACGTGGTGTGTACCATGACGACACGGGCTCACCCCGTCACATGGATGGAGGAGCAGGGAGAGCAAATGGAGCAGGGCCCAGGTCTTGGCTCTACTGTTTCCTGAGAAATTGCATGCTGGGCCTTAGCTTCGGTGAGATACCCAGTAACCTTATAATACTTTTTTTTTTTTCCTTAACATGAGTCTGTCTAGTTTCTTATATTTGCATTCAACACTTTCCACATAATAGGAAAGTTGACTGGAATAGGTAAGTGGAAACATTATGTTGGCTGGGAAAAGAAACTTTAATTTATCAAAAATGAGTTGATAAATAATGACTATCTTCTTTGTCTCCCATAACACTCGCGAGTACCACCAGCTCATCTTAACTGTCTCTTGAGATCTGCCAAGCCTGTAGTGTTACCTCCTCCTGTGACAACTGGCCAGACTATTAGGCTATCACACCTCTGCAGAGATACTGATGATGTATTTCACTTTGGGGAGTTTCAGGAAGTCATTAAAATATAAAACCTGATAAACAAAATGCATATACTGGGCTTCCCTGGTGGTGCAGTGGTTAAGAATCCGCCTGCCAATGCAGGGGACACGGGTTTGAGCCCTGGTCCGGGAAGATCCCACATGCTGTGGAGCAACTAAGCCCATGCGCTGCAACTACTGAGCCTGCACTCTAGAGCCCACGAGCCACAACTACTGAAGCCTGTGCGCCTAGGTCCTGTGCTCCACAACAAGAGAAGCCACTGCAATGAGAAGCCAGCACACCACAACAAAGAGTAGCCCCGGCTCACCACAACTAGAGAAAGCCTGCACGCAGCAGCGAAGACCCAGCGCAGCCAAAAGTAAATAAATAAAAAGAAAAAAAATTAAAAAACTAATGCATGTACTGGATTAAAGCTAAAATAGTAGCTTCTAGGGATCTCTCACCGAGCAAAGCCAGATCAGGGCCTGGGGACAACCTTTTGCTGAAGTCACAGCAAGAGGTAAAGTACAGCAATTACCAATGCTAAAAGAAAGGGTCATCCTCTAGCAAAATAAAAGTACTTCGAAACTGAGTTATCTGTAGTGAGGTGGATGGACCTAGAGTCTGTTATACAGAGAGAAGTAAGTCAGAAAGAGAAAAACAAATACCATATGCTAACACACGTATATGGAATCTAAAAAAAAATGGTTCTGAAGAACCTAGGGGCAGGACAGGAATAAAGATGCAGACGTAGAGAATGGACTTGAGGACACGGGGCAGGGGAAGGGTAAGCTGGGACGAAGTGAGAGAGTGGCATGGACATATATACACTACCAAATGTAAAACAGATAGCTAGTGGGAAGCAGCCGCATAGCACAGGGAGATCAGCTCGGTGCTTTGTGACCACCTAGAGGGGTGGGATAGGGAGGGTGGGAGGGAGGGAGACGCAAGAGGGAAGACATATGGGAACATATGTATATGTATAACTGATTCACTTCGTTATAAAGCAGAAACTAACACACCATTGTAAAGCAATTATACTCCAATAAAGATGTTTGAAAAAATTTTTTTTAAATAAATAAATAAAAAAAAATAAACGGAGGCAGTAGTCCTGCAAAAAAAAAAAAAAAGATTATCTATAAGAGGAAAGAAATAACTGCTTATTATAAAATATAAACTAATATTCATAAACAAGGAACAAATATTTCACGTTCAGTTTGTTGTGTTCTTTTTGATCTTTCATTTGATTGTGTTCATTTTCGCTTTACTCTTTTATCTGGAATAACCATAACACCTGTTATCTAGAATAACCATGACATTTTTCTTGTTAAAAAAGATGGGTCCTCATTGTAAGGTCTGATAGTGCACTAAAATATGTAAAATTTGAGTGTATTCAGGGACTCTTTACTGAGAGTAATAATTAAAATACATAAATGAAGAGGATGTGAATCTAAGGAAATACTTTTATTGAACAGAGTAAGTGTGAAACAAGATAATGTGTTCCATGACACGTTGGGTGGCAAAGATTTATAATATACTCTTCAGTATCACCCTAGTCTGCAGACAGGAATAGATGGAAGGACCAGTGAAAACAAATATTAATTTCTCCCCCCAAATATCTGGCCTTTGATAAAAAGATGCTGTACCAAGAGCCTAAAGTTTGTGCGTTTTGTTTAATCTATGTCTATATATATATATTTTATATATATATATATATATATATATATATATATAATATATATATATATCTGTGATAGAATAGTATTTTGATATAATAATGATTGTTCTTTTTTGGAACACATGCTACCTCCTGTTATTCTGTAACCCTTTTTCCTATTTAGGTAACAGGTACAGTATTCTACACAAACTACTTCAAGTAAGGAATGACATGGCAGTATGCAGGCATAAGACAGTCAAGTTCTTAGCTTTTGGATCTCAAAAGGATTAGTCTGAGTATCAACAATGGGTCTCAAAGACCAGTTGAAGAGTCAAAGTAACATATCAGCAGACTGAATCAACAATATCCTGGATAAAGGAAGAAAGGGGTAAGTCACAAGAGAAGGGCAGACAATGAGGAATTCCTGAGAATGTTCCCTTGTACCTATTTCATGCCCCAGCAAAGTCCAAGTGCAGGAAGGGGCAGACCATTGAAACCTCTGAGTGTGACACCAGAGGGAGGAAAACGTTCTATCTTCTAAGGGCAACAGGAAAGTGACACAGAGAATGGACAAAGTGAAGGTCTTACTGCCAGAATTAGGGGGGTGTGCTAATATCCTGCCAGCACCAGTGACTGAGGATCAGGAAAAATAAAGTTATCTTGGCAGATGTCAGTGTAGGTGGAGAATGACAAGGACTCAACTGCCACTACCCAGAAGGCTTGTCATGATATTAGTACTCCTCCCATAATTGAGACATAAAACCAGAGTGAGAACGGTGGAAGATAGTGATATCCTGAATTAAATAACAGATTTAGGCTATCCATAAGAATAGATGTTCTACATAAGTGAAAAAAAAAAAGTCCATTTGCCTTTTATTCCAGTTTGGAAATTGTACCTGCTACACATACATATAATTTGAGATTATATATCCAGAAGATAGATAATTTACTATACTACTGTATCTTTCATTGAAATGGGAAGGGGCTTCCCTGGTGGTGCAGTGGTTGAGAGTCTGCCTGTCAGTGCAGGGGACATGGGTTCGAGCCCTGGTCTGGGAGGATTCCCACATGCCGCGGAGCAACGGGGCCCGTGAGCCACAACTACTGAGCCTGTGCGTCTGGAGCCTGTGCTCCGCAACAAGAGAGGCCACAACAGTGAAAGGCCTGCACACCGCGATGAAGAGTGGCCCCCGCTTGCCGCAACTAGAGAAAAGCCCTCGCACAGAAACGAAGACCCAACACAGCCAAAAAGAAATAAATAAATAAATAAAAATTAAAAAAAAAAAAGGAAATGGGAAAAAAAATAAGGGTTTAAATATATCCTTCAGGTGACTTTTACTTTAAAATTTCTGACCGAATTGAATATGATTGCACCAGGTTGACTGATTGGAGTACTTTAGTAAACATATTTGAACTCACTGTGAATAAAAACAAGGTACTACAAAATAGTCGTGAAGGGCAAGACCTAAGTCACATCACTATTGAAGGACTGCCTAAGACACAAAATCAAATATTAGAGTTATTTAAAATAAAGTAATAGGGGACTATTCAATACCTGTGATCAAAGAGTCATGACAATAGAACTATGCAATGTCTAGGCAGAAACGATGCAAGCTAGTCACACACAGCTCATTACCAACACTCAAAATATTGAGTTTTTCCTAATTAGTACAGACTATATCTCTCTAACCTTCGGGGGCAGGGGCGTACAAGGCTATTTTTATTTTTATTTATTTATTTATTTATTTATTTATTTATTTATTTATTTATTCATTCATTCATTCATTCATTCATTCATTTAGTGTGTGTGTGACTTCTGCCTTAGATGTGGACTTTATTTTATTTATTTTTTAACATCTTTATTGGAGTATGATTGCTTTACAATGTTGTATTAGTTTCTGCTGTATAACAAAATGAATCAGCTATATGTATACATATAGCCCCATAATCCCTCCCTCTTGCTTTTCCCTCCCACCCTCCCTATCCCACCCCTCTAGGTGGTCACAAAGCACAGAGCTGATCTCCCTGTGCTATGCGGCTGCTTCCCACTAGGTATCTATATATGTCAATGTTACTCTCTCACTTCGTCCCAGCTTACCCTTCCCCCTCAACGTGTCCTCAAGTCTATTCTCTACGTCTGCATCTTTATTCCTGTCCCGCCCCTAGGTTCATCAGAACCATTTTTTTTTTTTTAGATTCCATACATAAGTGTTAGCATACAGTATTTGTTTTCCTCTTTCTGATTTACTTCACTATGTATGACAGACTCTAGGTCCATCCACCTCACTACAAATAACTCAATTTCGTTTCCTTTTATGGCTGAATAATATTCCATTGTATATATGTGCCACATCTTCTTTATCTATTCGCCTGTCGATGGAAACATAGATTGCTTCCATATTCTGGCTACTGTAAATAGTGCTGCAATGAACACTGTGGTACATGACTCTTTTTGAACTATGGTTTTTTCAGGGTATATGCCCAGTAGTGGGATTGCAGGGTCATATGGTAGTTCTATTTTTAGTTTTTTAAGGAACCTCTATACTATTCTCCATAGTGGCTGTATCAATTTACATTCACAACAACAGTGCAATAGGGTTCCCTTTTCTCCACACCCTCCCCAGCATTTACTGTTTGTAGATTTTTTTGATGATGGCCATGCTGACCAGTGTGAGGTGATACCTCATTGTAGTTTTGATTTGCATTTCTCTAATGATTAGTGATGTTGAGCATCCTGTCATGTGTTTGTTGGCCATCTGTATATCTTCTCTGGAGAAATGTCTACTTAGATCTTCTGCCCATTTTTGGATTGGGTTGTTTCTTTTTTTGATATTGAGCTGCATGAGCTGCTTGTATATTTTGGAGATTAATCCTTTGTCAGTTGCTTCATTTGCAAATATTTTCTCCTATTCTGAGGGTTGTCTTTTCATCTTGTTTATGGTTTCCTTTGCTGTGCAAAAGCTTTTAAGTTTCATTAGGTCCCATTTATTTATTTTTGTTTTTATTTCCATTTCTCTAGGAGGTGGGGCAAAAAGGATGTTGCTGTGATTTATGTCAAAGAGTGTTCTTCCCATGTTTTCCTCTAAGAGTTTTATAGTGTCTGGCCTTACATTTAGGTCTTTAATCCATTTTGGGTTTAGTTTTGTGTATGGTATTAGGGAGTGTTCTAATTTCATTCTTTCACATGTAGCTGTCCAGTTTTCCCAGCACCGCTTATTGAACAGGGTGTCTTTTTTCCATTGTATATTCTTGCCTCCTTTATCAAAGATAAGGTGACCATATGTGCGTGGGTTTATCTCTCGGCTTTCTGTCCTGTTCCATTGATCTATATTTCTGTTTTAGTGCCAGTACCATACTGTCTTGATTACTGTAGCTTTGTAGTGTAGTCAGAAGTCAGGGAGCCTTATTCCTCCAGCTCCGTTTTTCTTTCTCAAGATTACTTCGGCTGTTCAGGGTCTTTTGTGTTTCCATACAAATTGTGAAGTTTTTTGTTCTAGTTCTGTGAAAAATGCCATTGGTAGTTTGATAGGGACTGCACTGAATCTGTAGATTGCTTTGGGTAGTATAGTCATTTTCACAATACTGATTCTTCCAATCCAAGAAAATGCTATATCTCTCCATCTGTTTGTATCATTTTTAATTTCTTTCATCAGTGTCTTATAGATTTCTGCATACAGGTCTTTTGTCTCCTTAGGTAGGTTTATTCTTAGGTATTTTATTCTTTTTGTTGCAATGGTAAATGGGAGTGTTTCCTTAATTTCTCTTTCAGATTCTTCATCATTAGTGTATAGGAATGCAAGAGATTTCTGTGCATTAATTTTGTATCCTGCTACTTTACCAAATTCATTGATTAGCTCTAGTAGTTTTCTGGTAGCATCTTTAGGATTCTCTGTGTATAGTATCATGTCATCTGCAAACAGTGACAGCTTTACTTCTTCTTTTCTGATTTGGATTCCTTTTATTTCTTTTTCTTCTCTGATTGTTGTGGCTAAACTTCCAAAACTATGTTGAATAATAGTGGTGAGAGTGGGCATCCTTGTCTTGTTCCTGATTTTAGTGGAAATGGTTTCAGTTTTTCACCATTGAGAACAATGTTGGCTGTGGGTTTGTCATATATGGCCTTTATTATGTCGAGGTAAGTTTTCCTCTATGCCTACTCTCTGGAGAGTTTTTATCATAAATGTTTGTTGAATTTTGTCGAAAGCTTTTTCTGCATCTATTGAGATGATCATATGGTTTTTATCCTTCAGTGTTAATATGGTGTATCACTGATTGATCTGCGTATATTGAAGAATCCTTGCATTCCTGGGATAAACCCCACTTGATCATGGTGTGTGATCCTTTTAATGTGCTGTTGGATTCTGTTTGCTAGTATTTTGTTGAGGATTTTTACATCTATGTTCATCAGTGACATTGGTCTGTAGTTTTCTTTTTTTGTGACATCTTTGCTGGTTTTGGTATTAGCGAAATGGTGGCCTCATAGAATGAGTTTGGGAGTGTTCCTCCCTCTGCTATATTTTGGAAGAGTTTGAGAAGGATAGGTTTTAGCTCTTCTCTAAATGTTTGATAGAATTCACCTGTGAAGCCATCTGGTCCTGGGCTTTTGTTTGTTGGAAGATTTTTAATCACAGTTTCAATATCAGTGCTTGTGATTGGTCTGTTTATATTTTCTATTTCTTCCTGGTTCAGTCTCGGAAGGTTGTGCTTTTCTAAGAATTTGTCCATTTCTTCCAGGTTGTTCATTTTATTGGCATATAGTTGCTTGTAGTAATCTCTCATGATCCTTTGTATTTCTGCAGTGTCAGTTGTTACCTCTCCTTTTTCATTTCTAATTCTGTTGATTTGAGTCTTCTTCCTTTTTTTCTTGATGAGTCTGGCTAGTGGTTTATCAATATTGTTTATCTCCTCACAGAATTAGATTTTTTATTGATCTTTGCCATTGTTTCCTTGATTTCTTTTTCATTTATTTCTGATCTGATCTTTATGATTTCTTTACTTCTGCTAACTTCAGGGTTTTTTTTGTTCTCTCATTGCTTTAGCTGTAAGGTTAGGTTGTTTATTTGAGATGTGTCTTGAGGTAGGATTCTACTGCTATAAACTTCCCTGTTAGAACTGCTTCTGCTGCATCCCATAGGTTATGGGTCGTCGTGTTTTCATTGTCATTTGTTTCTAGGTATTTTTTGATTTCCTCTTTGATTTCTTCAGTGATCCCTTGGTTATTTATTAGCATATTGTTTAGCCCCGATGTGTTTTTATTTTTTACATTTTTTCCCCTGTAATTGATATCTAGTCTCAGAGCGTTGTGGTCAGAAAAAGATACTTGATACGATTTCAATTTTCTTAAATTTACCAAGGCTTGATTTGTGACCCAAAATATGATCTATCCTGGAGAATGTTCCATGAGCACTTGAGAAGAAAGTGTGTTCTGTTGTTTTTGGATGGAATGTCCTTTAAATATCAATTAAGTCCATCTTGTTTAATGTATCATTTAAAGTTTGTGTTTCCTTATTTATTTTCATTTTGGATGATCTGTCCATTGGTGAGAGCGGGGTGTTAAGGTCCCCTACTATGATTGTGTTACTGTCGATTTCCCCTTTTATGGCTGTTAGCATTTGCCTTATGTATTGAGGTGCTCCTATGTTGGGTGCAGAAATATTCACAATTGTTATGTCTTCTTCTTGGATTGATCCCTTGATCATTATGTAGTGTCCTTCTTTGTCTCTTGTAATAGTCTTTATTTTAAAGTCTATTTTGTCTGATATGAGAATTGCTACTCCAGCTTTCTTTTGATTTCCATTTGCATGGAATATCTTTTTCCATCCCCTCACTTTCAGTCTGTATGTGTCCCTAGGTCTGAAGTGGGTCTACTGTAGACAGCATGTATACGGGTCTTGTTTTTGTAACCATTCAGCCAGTCTATGTCTTTTGGTTGGAGCATTTAATCCATTTACATTTAAGGTAGTTATCAATATGTATGTTCCTATTACCATTTTCTTAATTGTTTTGGGTTTGTTATTGTAGGTCTTTTCCTTCTCTTGTGTTTCCTGCCTAGAGAAGATCCTTTAGCATTTATTTTAAAGCTGGTTTGGTGGTGCTGAATTCTCTTAGCTTTTGCATGTCTGTAAAGCTTTTAATTTCTCCGTCGAATCTGAATGAGATCCTTGCTGGGTAGAGTAATCTTGGTTGTAGGTTTTTCCCTTTCATCACTTTAAATATCTTCTGCCACTCCCTTCTGGCTTGCAGAGTTTCTGCTGAAAGATCAGCTGTTAATCTTATGGGGATTCTCTTGTATGTTATTCATTGCTTTTCCCTTGCTGCTGTTAATATTTTTTCTTTATATTTAATTTTTGATAGTTTGATTAATATGTTTCTTGGCCTGTTTCTCCTTGGATTTAACCTGTATGGACTCTTTGCATTTCCTGGACTTGATTGACTATTTCCTTTCCCATGTTATGGAAGTTTTCATCTATAATCTCTTCAAATATTTTCTCAGACCCTTTCTTTTTCTTGTCTTCTTCTGGGACCCCTATAATTTGAATGTTGGTGTGTTTAATGCTGTCCCAGAGGTCTCTGAGACTGTCCTCAATTCTTTTCATTCTTTTTTCTTTATTCTGCTCTGCAGTAGTTATTTCCACTATTTTATCTTCCAGGTCACTTATCCCTTCTTCTGCCTCAGTTATTCTCCTACTGATTCCTTCTAAAAAATTTTTAATTTCATTTATTTTGTTGTTCATCACTGTTTGTTTGCTCTTTAGTTCTTCTAGGTCCTTGTTAAACGTTTCTTGTATTTTCTCCATTCTACTTCCAAGATTTTGGATCATCTTTACTATCATTACTCTGAATTCTTTTTCCGGTAGACTGCCTATTTCCTCTTCATTTGTTTGGTCTGGTGGGTTTTTACTTTGCTCCTTCATCTGCTGCATGTTTCTCTGTCTTCCCATTTTGCTTAACTTACTGTTTGGGGTCTCGTTTTGCAGGCTGCAGGTTTGTAGTTCCCATTGTTTTTGGTGTCTTCCCCTAGTGGGTAAGTTTGGTTCAGTGGCTTGTGTAGGCTTCCTGGTGGAGGGGATTTGTGCCTGTGTCTGGTGGGCAGGGCTGCGTCTGGTGATGTGTTTTGGGGTGTCTGTGAACTTAGTATGATTTTAGGCAGCCTCTCTGCTAATGGGTGGGGTTGTGTTCCTGTCTTACTATTTGTTTGGCATGGGGCCTCCAGCACTGGACCTTGCTGGCCGTTGGGTGGAGCTGGGTCTTAGCATGAGATGGAGATCTCTGGGAGAGCTCTCGCTGATTGATATTATGTGGGGCCGGGATGTCTCTGGTGGTCTAATTTCCTGAACTTGGCTCTCCCACCTCAGAGGCTCAGGTCTGACACCAGGCCGGAGCACCAAGACCCTGTCAGCCACACGGCTCAGAAGAAAAGGGAGAAAAAAAGAAAGAAGAAAAGGGAGAAAAAAAGAAAGAAAACAAATTCTTTACATTAAATAAAATAATTAAAATAAAAAATAAAAAAATTATTAAAATGAAAAAAATTAAAAAGTAATAAAAATAAAGTAGAGAGCAACCAAACCAATAAAGAACTCCACCAGTGACAAAAAGTGCTAAAAACTATACTAAGATAAACATAAAAATCAGAAACAAGTCAGTTGCAGACAGAAAACCCCAAGTCTACTGTTGTTCCCAAAGCCCACTGCCTCAATTTTGGGTTGATTCATTGTCTATTCAGGTATTCCACAGATACAGAGTACCTCAAGTTGATTGATTGTGGGGATTTAATCTGCTGCTCCTGAAGCTGCATGGAGAAATTTCCCTTTCTCTTCTTTGTTCACACAGCTCTTGGGGTTCAGCTTTGGTTTTGTCCCCACCTCTGCATGTAGGTTGCCCTTAGGTTTCTGTTCCCGCCCAGTCAGGATGGGGTTAAAGCAGCAGCTGATTAGGGGGCTCTGGCTCACTCATGCTAGGGGGTAGGGAGGGGCACAACAGTTATAATTGGAATGCGGGGTGAGTCTGCAGTGGCAGAGGCCGCTGTGACATTGCAACAGCCTGAGGCACACTGTGTGTTCTCCTGGGGAACTTGTCCCTGGATCATGGGACCCTGGCAGTGGTGGGCTGCACAGGCTCCCAGAGGGGCTTGGGCAGGTGGTGTGTGGATAGTGACCTGTGCTTGCACACAGGATTCTTTGTGGCTACAGCAGCAGTGTTAGAATTTCATGCCTGTCTCTGGGGTCCGAGCTGATAGCCACAGCTTGCACCCATCTCTGGAGCTCGTTTAGGTGGTGCTCTGCCTTCTGTGGGCAGACAGGGAAGGAATTCCCTCTCCTCGCACACCCCGAAACAAGGGTCTCTTGCCTCTTAGGCAGGTCCAGAGTTTTTACTGGACTCCCTCCCAGCTAGCTGTGGTGCACTAACCCCTTCAGGCTGTGTTCACGCAGCCAACCCCAGTCCTCTCCCTGGGATCTGACCTCCAAAGCCCGAGCCTCAGCTCCCAGCCCCTGCCCGCCCCGGTGGGTGAGCAGATGAGCCTCTCAGGCGGTGAGTGCTGGTTGGCACTGATCCTCTATGCAGGAAACTCTCCGTTTTGCCCTCTGCACCCCTGTTGCTGCACTCTCCTCCGTGGCTCCGAAGCTTCCCTCCCATCCCAGCCCGTCTCTGCCAGCAAATGGGCTTTCTAGTGTGTGGAAACGTTTCCTCCTTCACAGCTCCCTCCCAGTGGTGCAGGTCCCATCCCTCTTCTTTTGTCTCTGTTTTTCCTTTTTTTTTTTTAATAAATTTATTTATTTATGTATTTATTTATTTTTGGCTGCATTGGGTCTTTGTTGCTGCACGCGGGCTTCCTTTAGTTGCGGCGAGTGGGGGCTACTCCTTGTTGTGGTGCAAGGGCTTCTCATTGCTGTGGCTTCTCTTGTTGAGGAGCATGGGCTCTAGGTGCGTGGGCCTCAGTAGTTGTGGCACGTGAGCTCAGTAGTTGTGGCTCACGGGTTTAGTTGCTCCATGGCATGTGGGATCTTCCCAGACCAGGGCTCAAACCCGTGTTCCCTGCATTGGCAGGCGGATTCTTAACCACTGAGCCACCAGGGAAGCCCTCTTTTTTCTTTGCCCTACCCAGGTACATGGGGATTTTCTTGCCTTTGGGGAAGTGTGAGGTCTTCTGCCAGCATTCAGTAGGTGTTCTGTAGGAGTTGTTCCACATGTAGATGTATTTCTGATGTATTTGTGGGAAGGAAGCTGATCTCCACGTCTTACTCCTCCGCCATCCTGAAGGTCCCCCCACTACAAAGCTATTTTTAAACTGAGAGCATAAGCACATTTAAGCGGCTGCAATATCCTTTTAATTATTTGGGTTTGTATCAGTGGGTTTAGGCTAAGTTATGCTGCAGTAACAAGGACCCAGAATTTCAATGGCTAACAAAAACAATTTGCTGATCTTGTGGCAGAAGGGAAGAGAGAAAATGGCAGAACCAAGCAATGGCTCTTAAAGTTTCTGCTCGGAAGTAGCATCTGTCACTTTTACTCAACACTTCATTGGTCAACTCAAATCATGTGATTCCTGACACGGGCAGGGCAGTGTAAATCTCCAGGGAAGGGTAACAAATATCTGTTACAATAATGCAATTTACCATATATATTCTTATTTGTATTATCACAAGTGGATTTCTTTAGCAACCTACCTGTAAAATTATTGTAACAAGAAGATGACTCAATTTAGAAATTGTAACTTGAACTTGTGAGAAAAGAAATACCTACTTTGATTAACTATGATATTAAGGATGCCTATGATATGCAGAAGTTTCTAACAAAACTTTGCTGAATCATTACAATGCATGGATTATTATAAATTAAAGCCCTCAAGGAAGAGTAAAAATGTAATTTCTTTTCTTCCAACCTATCAACTCTCACATCACATTTGGTTCCTTGGGTTGATGTTAACAGGGAGAAAATAGCAGGTAAGTTTATAAGGCTAGCACTTCAGAATTTTTTTCAACCTAGGTAAGCTACCACCAAGTGAATGGTGGTACCTTGAGGGTTACTAGATGGGCATCCTACAGGTATTATTCCCTGCATTTAAAACAATGTGGGAAAATGTACCACTAAGCTTTCACTACATTTTAATGATGTTATGCAATTTAGACCATCATTTAAAGCAACATAAACATGAAGATACTGTTCTGTATATTGGCAATCATTGTTTAATTGATGTCTGCTTTAGCAACAGACTTGAGTAACCTACTTTCCAATTGTACTATATGTATTCGATGATTTCAAGAAATGTTTATAAATAGTTTCTATATTTGAACATTAAAAAAAAGGACCTTTAGGGACTTCCCTGGTGGCACAGTGGTTGGGAATCCACCTGCCAATGCAGGAGACATGAGTTCGAGCCCTGGTCCGGGAAGATCCCAAATGCCGTGGAGCAACTAAGCCCGTGCACCACAACTACTGAGCCTGCATGCCTAGAGTCCGTGCTCCACAACAAGAGAAGACACTGCAATGAGAAGCCCACGCACTGCAACGAAGAGTAGCGCCCACTCACTGCAACTAGAGAAAGCCCGCGTGCAGCAACGAAGACCCAACACAACCAAAAATATCTAACTAACTAAATTAATTAATTAAAAAAAAAAGAAAGGACTCCTAGTCTCTATTTAAAAAAAAAAAAAGACCTTTAGGTTAACAAGAGACATATATTGTTTTTGTGTGTCCCCCATTCATCTAGTTACAGTAAGTAGAATTTCTTTGAGGATCCATCCCTTCCATATAGTCGGTAATACGGTTTGAGTGGATCTATCTATCTTTACCTCCAACTCCAGGGAGAGTCACATGACCCATCCCTGGCCAATCTGAGCATTGTACTCCCTTGGCATTACTGGTTCAGGAATAAGTATGTGATCTGAGTTAGGCTGCTGGGGTTTAATTCCGGGATTTTTATTGGAAATTCTGAGAAAAGATTATTTCTTTTTTTTTCTTGAGTAAATTAAAGGATGGAATGGAAGCCCAGGAGGCATCTTGACAGAACTATGGGAGAGCCTTCTGGAGAACAGAATCCACACAGGGAAACCAGAACTCAGAAATGGAAAGAGTAAAGTGGATATTGGGTTCTATCATTTGAGTGCTTGGATCTAGAAATGTCTGGGCATACCACCCCCTGGACTTTTCAGTTATGTGAGCCAGTCATTACCATTCCCATATCCTTGAGAAAAATATGCTTGAATCAGGCGGTCTTTCACTTGCAACCAAAGTTCTTACTAATACACGTGTCCACATGGTAGACATATTTCATTTCTCCCTCTGTGGTATAAGATAATGGTCTAAGAAGGAGAGGTGGGTCAGAGTCATAGGGTACCATATAATTCTAAATAAATCGCAAAAGCTGTACAAAGCCATGGTTTGTAATGGTGGGAGAGGATTATAAAATCCATACTGGCATGGATTTTGTCTCATCTTTATCTCATTATTTTATGTTCCTTTACTCCTGTGCTTCATTATACTAAGAATTCCCTATTTCTGTATCCTCAAGATCCAACACTGTACCTGGCACAAACTAGGTACATAATAAATGGTTGAACAAAGGAATGAAAGAGTATTCCTTATTAAAATTGTTGTCTACCATAGTACAAAATGTGATTAAAGTCAAATCCTTTTATTTCAATCAGTTTTTGCAACATGAGCTATTGACTTCTTTATATGTCAGACTTCTGACACTCTTCAGAAAATTTTCCAAATAACAGCTGTTAAATGACTTAGATAAATATGTGGAGGGTATGAAATTCCAGGCAGAGGGAATAAATTGAGTAAAGTAAAAAAAAGATAAAAGTATGGACAAACTCAGAGGCATATGTTTCATGTTACAGAATCACTCAGTATAGATTTTAAAGCAATATTTTTCCTGTTTAAAGCATTATTTAAATAACTGACATTATTTCATAGTTGTCAATAGCTGAAAAGTCTGAGATTTCACCTGACTTGCAAGCTAATAAGGTAGCCTGAAAAACACATGATATTCCTTGTCAGAGACAAGGGACTTTCACTGATGGCATAGCAAGGAGCACAGGCATCATCATACCACTGTCAACTTCCCTTACCCCAAATCCCATGGGTGGGAGGGGGGCCACGTAGATGGGTCTGGATGGATGTCTGCAAATGCAGTGGCTTGTGTTACAGGAGAGGAACCCTGAACTTAAGGAACCCAAATCATCTTTAATGGGCAGCAACTTGCCTGTCCTTTGCTCTTGGGGGGAGATAGTTATTATACTGGAGAGTAAGCCTGGCTGCCGTATGTTCTGGAGGAGACATTTTCTTTATTTCCTAAAGCTGTTCACCATATAAACATCCCTGAGAAGAGAGTTTGGAACAAAAGGCAGCTAGTGCCTCACTCACAAGACACGCAGAAACACAAGAGACCCAAGAGAATTGTCTCCCACCAACAGTAACAGAAAACCTAAATTAAAATAGTACAGTCTGACTTACTAAACTGTGGATATTTAATTTCCCTTCAAATAGAACTCCTACCATATCAGAAAGAGAAGCTGTATAAAGTCAATTTGACTCTGGAGCTTCCTGAAGGATAAGATGCAAAACCCTTACTGCTTTTTTTTTTTTAAACTGAGAATCATTTTCCAAAGAAAGTTAGATTCTTTTGGCTTTGGTTTCACTAGGTTGAGTCTCAATACATTTCTTCCTGAGTTTGTTTGGGGATGACTTAGGGAGGGAAAATATCCACATTTTTGCTGGACCATTAACTTGATGCCTAGGTAGAATTTATGGTAACGGGGTCATGGAGAGAAGGATGTTGAGCTGAGAAATGAGTTGTTAAAAGGATGGGAAACGTAGATCTGTAGTTTCAAGAGAGGAAAGCTAACCCCAAGCAGAGGGTCATTGGAATGAATGAAGCAAATTTTAGCCACCCAGCCCTTAAACACTGTTTTAAACAATAGCTGAAGTGCTAGGTCAACATTTCATTACTAACAGTACCCTGTAATACCCAACACAGACGCAACTAGACCCAGAAAATGATCAGGAAATTTCAACTGGCTGATAAAAACTTTACCTGCATATGTCTCATACATAAACAAGGCAAACAGAGGAGCAAGATCATTGAAATCCTTGAGAATCAAATCATAGAAACAACCCTAATATCAATATAATCTCAAAAAAAAAAAAAAGGAAACAAAAAGGCTGCATTGTTCCTATGGATTTCCCATCTACTTATCTGAAATTTTTTTGGATTTTACCGTTTTGTAAAAGTATAAAGAACTGGGAGTGAATTTATTTAATTCCTTATTTAAAAAACAAACAAGCACAGTAAATGCATGGAGATACTATCATTTTTAGCTTTCTTTGTAAACATAAATGACAATATTGGTTATCACGTATGTCCAAGTTCTCAAATTCTAGAGGGTACTAGAAATCCTACGACTGTTCTTCTGAGGCAGAATGTATTATCAAAGCAAAGCATCATTTAAAAAAGAAAATTTGGGTAAGTCCCCTTTTAAATCTCTTCAGATACTTTCCATTTCACCGAGGATGATGACCTAACTCCTTAAAAGCACTCATGGGTCCTTTAATCATCTGGTCTTCCCTGTCTCACTTCCTCTCTCTATATTTAGCCCCTATCCCCAGTTAGATGATTTTGAGCAAAGAAGTGATATGATCTGACTTTGACTAAAATATAACAAATATAAACAGTCAATTGTGGAGGCAGGAAGATGAGTTAGCAGGTGACTGCAATATCCAGGCAAGAGACGACGGCAGCATGGGGGTAAGAGAGCAGTATTCGAGAATGATGAGAAGTAGTCAGATGCTGAATATTATCTTTAAGAGAGAAGCAACAGGATTTTCTGACAAATTGGATGTAAAACATGAAAGCAAGAGGTTTTTTGTTTTGTTTTGTTTTTTGTTTTCCTGAGCACCTGGAAGAATGGAATTTTCACTTACTGAGACAGGAAAGACTATAGGAATTCAGGTTTGGTGGAAAATCAAGAATTCAAAGTTAGTATTTAAGATATCAGACATCCAACAGGGAGAGTGAGTAACTACATAGGCATACAAATCTGGAGTTCAGGAGAAATGTCCTGGGCTAAAGGTACATAAGTGAGTCATCAGCATAGAGATGGTATTTAAAACCATGAAACTGGATGAGATTATCTAGGGAATGATTGAAGATAAGGTCCCAGCGTTGAGTCCTGGGGCATAACAATGATTAGAAGGGCAGGGAGATAAGAAATAGCCAAAGACATGGAGAAGGAGAGCCAGCAGACTAGGAGGGGAATCTAGAGAAACGGCACCTGAAGGGAAAAAACATTTTTAAGAATGAGGGAGTGATCTACAAGGTCACATGCTGCTGACAGATGTAGTAAGAAAAGGACTAGAAACACCGACCATTGGATATGTCAATGTGGAAGTGAGGGGCAGATCCAGGTTTTGTGGGGTCCAAGGTTTATATAATTTGGAGACTGTCTTTGAGAGACAGCATATAAATTAGGGCTATGGTCTTGAAAGGGCTTGTGAAAATGAGGATCACTGAAGTGTAAGCTTTATTAGTTTCAGGGTAAATTCACCTCTGGTGTTGGTCACTGATGACTGTGGAAAGTGTTCTCTGGAGTGGAGGGAGAAAGCCTACTACCTGGAGGGGAGCAAGGAAAAATGGGAGGACAGAGAGTAGAGACCTTTTCAAGGAGTTTTCCTATAAGGGGGGGAAGAAATGGGGTAGCCAGGAGTAATATAGAGGTCAAGGGAAGGTTTCTTCTATTTCTTCTCTTTTGTTTTTCTTGGCTAGGAGATGAGAGTATATTTGACCACTCATAGGGATAATTCAGAGGGAGAAAGTTGAAGATACAGGGGATGGGTGGTCAATTGTTGGACTAATATCACTGAACAGGTGCAAGGGGATGGGATCCACTGCAGGAACAGAGGGGCTGCTTTAATGAGAAGCATGGACAGTTGATCCCGGTAACTGGAGGAAGGCAGGTGGGAAACACACAAGTAGATGTAGTGGTTGAAATGTGTGGACATTCTCTTTTGATTGCATCTATTTTTTTTTTTTTATATGAAAAAGGAAGCAAAGCCGTCAGAAGAGAGGGAGGCATAGTGAGGGGGCTATGAAAGGTCTTAAGAGAAAGGAGTGGTATGGAGTAACTCTAGGGCTATGATAGGGAACAGACTGAAGACATGTCCAAGGGTTTCTGCTCTGTACTTATAACGCAGCTGAGGTTAGGGCTCGTGACCTTAGAGACAGACTGGTTAATGTGACTGTATATTCTTCTCTGGCGGAGGGTCTGCTGCCTTGGGGAAGAAAGAGGGTGGGCAGAGAATCAGATTAACCAAGGATGGCACACAGCTGGGGTGGAAGCAATGGTTAAGCCCACCCTCCACATTCCAGCCAGACTGGACTTCTCTCATTCCTTCAGCCTCTCTTGTCTCGGGATCTTCCTCTGTTCCCCTACTCAACACTGCCCCCTACTGTTCATTTAGCTAATTACTACTTAAATACCAATTCCTCAGGGAAGTCTTCACTGACCCTCAGACGACTGTAATAGGCTTCTTGGCCACTCTCACTTCCCTCTTCCATACAGATGCCCCTTTGTCATTATTTGTTCAATCTATGTCTTTCATACGTGACATGGCTTTCCCCAAGGTCAGGGACACGTTTGCCTCCCCTAACCGTCTTACTTGGCGGCTGGCAGAGCATGGTCACATGTAGTGCAGTCACATGATTCATACATCCGATGCAAACACTGTCATTAGAACCAAACTCTCTGCTTCTGGGGCTCCAGGATGCCAAGACCCAGGACTGACAGTGGCAGCCAGTCAGTGAAGCCATAGTAAGAACGACCAGAAAAGAGGTGGTTAACTTCTTCTCTATAATTTTCAAAAAATGTGGCTTCAATCAAGTAAGATATAAATTTCAATTGAGCAAACGTTTATGGAGCTTTCACAAGGTGCCCAGGACCTATGCTATGTGTTTTTATAATTGTCTCATTTAGTTCATAAAACAAACATCTTTGTATGTGTTAAGACTATAGGGACTTAATATTAAAAGAAACCTTCAGGTGAATAGGAACATTACACCCACACTCTGATTCACAGATAGGAACTTAGGTTACTTAAATGCAGAATGACTTGCCTGCCCAGATATGTGCATTTAGGCAGCCCTTTACTCCTTGTTTTAACTCAGTGGCTATCAAACCTTAGACTGCATTAGAATTACTGTACAGGGTTGAACATATAAAACCATGTACTATAGATACAATTTAAGAGATTTCCAAAGGTAATTTTTTAAAAGTATAATTTGTTCTCTCAGCCTTGCTGACTTGAGAACCTCATTCCCTTATACTTTGCTCTTCCTTAGGTATAATAACTCCATAAATATGTGTTGAATGAGAAAAATAAATATCTCAATTAGAGTAGTTTGCTTTCTGTCAGAGCTACTGAACAAAATTATTATTGGGAAGTTATTAGGTACCATGAGGGTACAAAGGTGGAGTGCACAGCGTTCTGCGAACAGGTGGGCAAGCAGGTAAATTACAAGACAACAGTGCAGGCTTCATACAAAGATACAGAGATGCTGGGGGAAGTCCAGGGATGGGTGATGCTTCAAGTTAAGTAGGAGTTAACCTGATAAAGAGAATCAGGGGGTGAGACTATGGGTATGCCGTGTGAAGGAGTAACGGGTTCAAAAGCACAGGGTTTAGGAAAAATAAAATCAGTCATTGCAGTTCCTCTAGGAATTGTTCAGGACTAAATTCATTGAAGGAAAAAAACCTGGATTTCCCTAAAGTTCTTTCATTCAGAAAAAGCCTTCATATCCTTCCTGAGCTTGAAGATGTCTGCCTGCAGCCAGAAGAATCAGACCCAAATGGTTTTTTTTGCATTTGGAGGCAGTTGGTGACCATAAAGTAATGACCTTATGGTCCTAAAAGAAAGTTTGAGGCCCTTGTTCTTAATTACTGGGAAGGCCGTTTCACGCCAATCTTATGTTCAGCTCACGGGCACAAGATGTGCTGTAAATTAGGCAGGTGAGTCTGACTGAGATGTGGATTGTGGGAAATGCTGAAATGTCCTTGGTCACCTGAGAAGTACTCTTGAATATTTCTGATTAGCTCTGTCCCCTGTATCTCATGGCCACTTTGAAGAAACAGGTTCTAGTGCCGACTCCTCCTTTAAGAAGTAAAAGTTGGTGATTATAGCTCTTGAAGAGTCATTACAAATTTTATTCCTTTTTTGGTTTGCTAAACTGAGAGCTGGCCCTAATGCATGACCCTCTTACTTGCAAGGATAGCCCTTGATTATAATGCAAGGTAATTCAGAAAAATCAAGAACAATGGTCTTTTGTTTGTGAAACAACAGCCAACTGCTTTTAGAGATCAGGCGGAGATTCCAATTAGCACCTTGATGAGCTAGGTAATTTCAAGCTTTACAAATAGAAAAAAATGAACTGAAATCACAATTGGAGTCATCAAATCCTGCATGTGGGTACTGATAGTAAAGAAATGACGCTTTCTTCCAAATTAATTGATCTGTGCGATTTTGTGTCATCTAATGGTAGTCACTAGCTGTTGCAGTAGGAACAGAGGGCTTGGCAAAGCAAGGCGACCAAGGGGCGTAGATAGGACCCCCAAGGAGTTTTTACATATGAAAACGAAGTGTCTCAATATCTAGGTAACTATGGAGCCATTTTCCATGCATTACTGTCTCTGCTTAGCAATACCTTACTCCTAAGTCTATTTAACTAGGAATGAGTTCAGAGTCCTTCATTTCAAACCCAAGTAGAGTCATAAGATGCCCTACCTGTTAGTGTAAGGTATTGGCAAGACCAACAATCATGGTAACTGTAGCTCATTCTCTTCTTGACTTTTACATGCAAATATATTACTCTTAGAACCTTTTAAAAACTTTCTTCGGTTTTATTTTTAAACTACTACTTATTAAATATTTCTTACATACCAAGTGATACACTAAATGCTTTGCACACACTTTCTCATTTAATCCTAATAATATAATGAGTCAGATAATTCTGACCTCCCTTTTGTATAGATAGAGAAATAAGGTTTATCGAGGTTAAGTAACTTTCCCAAGGGCACCCAGCTGGTCAGGAGCAGAGTCATGAGTCCGAGGCTGGTGTGTCTCCAAACTGTGCCCTTTAGGACTCTGCTCCTCTGAACCAAACTTTCTATGCCATCATCAGTTGTCTCTTGAGGTAATGAGTAATTGTCCCCAGGGATGCACAAAGAACAAGCTGAACACCATCTGTTCAGAGTACTGCAGAAGGGATTCCTGCATTAAGTAGCAGGTTGGACCAGGTGGCCTCTGAGTCAACTTCCAACTGATTGTTACATATTGATAAAAGGTTGATATATTTTTAAAGCTGGGCTTGGGATGCTGAGTTGGTGGCCATGTTAGACCACTGTAGGTGCCATTAGGGAGGCAGCAGATGGACAGGGAAGAGGTGGTCACCCAGAAAATTCTTCATTTTTTCAACACGTTAACCCTGCTCCTGGCCTGCTTAAAAATGGTTGGTTCTTGTGAATCACTACATTGTACACCTATAACTTATATAATATTGTACAGCAACTATACTTTGATTAAAAAAACTGTTGGTCCTGCAAATTAACTCTCATTCAATTTGGTGTTGTCCTGGTGAGTGATTTCATGCATCGAAAGAAAGTATGGGGCATCCCATGTGAGTTGCAGTGATGTCTCTAAATTATCCTACACATAATGCTATCCTGCTGTTCCTGTGTTAGAATATAGCACCTCCACCAAGTTGAAAGATGTTCTCTAATTTACAGACAAGCTGGGAGAACAGCGGGATAGCAGAACTAGGTCAATTATAATAGCAAATGTGCATGAGCCACTATCCCCAGAGAAAGCCTTCATTATACACCACTCAAAAAAAATTAAGATTCTGAAAAAATGAAATGACTGATCTGAATGGTAACATCCCCACCTCTCTCCTTCTCCTCACCTCAGAGTTGAAAAACACCTTCTTTATACTGTACCTTTCATCCGTTTTTATCTCATAACAGAAAAATCCTAAACTGTATGTTAATGGGTGGATCATTCATCCATGCATGCACACATCCATCCATCCACCAATCTACTCTGTCTTATTTTCCAGGCACCGCTCTGAGCACTAGGAATATAACAGTGAACGTGATGAAAGTGACTCTTGCTTTCACAAAGCTCACAGTCTGGTGAGGAGGCAATTGTGATACAGTATGAAACAGGCTGTGATAAGGAGATTTCATGATATAATAGAAGCACATGGCCGAGGCTCTTGCATTCGACGGGTCAAGGAAAACGTCATGGAAACAGCTAATGTCTGAACTGTTTCCCAAAGGATGAGCTGGAATTCTCTAGGTCAAGTATATATATATAACATTTGGAGGAGAGGAGCAGGGTGACAGAGTTTTGCAGTATAGGAAACGTGAGGAAGGCAACAAAGTACAGTGTTCGGGAAACAGAACACCTCATAGGAGTTTCCATTGACCTCCTCAGACACATAGTCATGGGTCCTGGAGAGCTGGGCCATTTCTTCTTTTATTTTTTTAATCTAAGTATTTTTTTAGACAGCTTTATTTAGACATAATTCACATACCCTATAATTCACTGATTTCAAGTATACAATTCAATGACTTTTATTATATTCACTGAGTTGTACAACCATCACCATCATCCCTTTTAGAATATTTTCATCACCCAAAAAGAAACCCCATGCTCCTTAGCCATCACCCCATAAGGCAATCGGTTTTTAAAATTGCATGTAGCCTTCACGTATAAAAAAGGCATAACTGGCAATTGCTATCTAATAGGTCCAGAGAACAAACAGCCAGAAACCTAAACTTCTGGAATCAAGGATGGCTTTCCATGTCTGCTGCAGTGGTGAAATCTGTGTGCGGGTATATGTGCGTGGAGGATAGGGACCAGGGGAGGGAAGAGGGTTCCAAGAGGCCCTAGAATAATGAGTCAGAAACTTCGCTTTTAGCTCTAGAATAGGCTCTTGAAAGCAGAGGTATTTAATTACAAGAGCTGATCTTTTGAGAGAGGGTTTCGTTTTCTGTTTGTTGCCTTCTTAAGCCAAAGATGTGAAGTTTTGTCACTCTGGGGGAATGGGAGCTAAAATTAGATATTAAGTTGCTACATAAAAATAAGGATTTTATATCTTGCACATTTGAGTTGTAGTTGAAATGTGTACACATTACATGCCACAAAATGCTTGGGCATGTGGTAAATGCTCAATATTTTATCTATCAACCAATAACAGTTGCAATGACTATATTAGACAACGTGTTTGGAGTGGACAGCAGAAGTCTGCAAACTATATAGCCTATGGGCCAAATCTGACTCACCACCTGTTTTTATAAATAAAGTTTTATTGGAACACAGTCATGCCCACTTGTTTCACACTGTCTATGGCTGCTTTTGAGCTACAATAACAGAGCTGAGTAGTTGCAACAAAGATCATATGTCCCTCAAAACCTAAAATATTTACTCTCTTGCCCCTTACAGAAAATGTTTGCCATCTCCTGGTTTATAGTTTTAATTATTTTAGGATATAATGCACACACAATCTGTCTCTCTAACACATACGCACACGCTATATTAGTTAGGTTTTTCCAGAGAAACAGAACCAAAAAGATGTATGTATATGTATATGTATAGACAGATAGATAGATAGGTAGATTGATTGACTGATTTTAAGGAACTGGCTTATGAGATTACAGACAGTGACAAGTCCAAACTCTGCAGGGCAGATCAGAAGTCTGGAGAAGAGCTGCCGTACAAGTCCAAAGGTAGCCTGCTGGCAGAATTCTCTCTTCTTCTGGGGAAGTTAGTCTTTTTCTATTAATGCCTTTGACTGATTAGATGAGGTTTACCCACTGAATGGATGGTAAGCTGTTTTACTCAAGTCTACTGATTTAAATGTTAATCCCAACTAAAAAAAACATACCTTCACAGAAACATCTAAAATAATATATCTGGGTACTGTGGCTCAGTCAACTTGACACATAAAATTAACTAACACATACACACACACACACACACACACACACACACACATACACACAGAGCAATGTCCTCTGAAACCAAGGAGAGTACACCCTACTCTCTGTATGTCTTCTAATGATTTCACTCAACTCATTTTGATTAGTTTGCAGGTAAATCAGTCAATTGGAAGAGACAAATCCTGCATAATACTCAGATGCGCAGTGTTCTGAGAAACAATATATTTTGCTACAACAATTCATATTTGTTCCCCGAGAATGATAAACGTAAATACTTCACATTTCACACCCTGGTCATTTTGGTATAGCACCAGCAAGAAATGGCTAAATCCAAGTGGATTTTTATTTAAATAGGCTGGCATAAAAGATGACACATTCCTTTTTTCTCTGTGGGAAAACCAGACAGGCCTAATTAATAAAATGTATCATATCAATCTTCAATTATAACTCAGTGGGGAGGGAGAATAATGCAGTCTGGAAGTCTTTAGACCTCGGAGAATGATGCTTTAATTAAATAAACACGTATTTATTTTTGTATTTTGGAAATAGCTTTAAAAACAAAGTATTGGGGTCTGATTTAAGGGAAGAGGCTGAAATGTAAAAACCTTTGTTAATAAGGTTTTTGTCCTATTTTGTCCTCACTTTTGTAGAATAGGTATAGCAATACATGCTCTATCTCTCACAGGGTTAGTGTGAAAAGCAAATGATATTTAGGAGAGAATTTTGAAAATTATAAAAGACTATGCAAATAGATGATGATAAAACAAGCGTCCAGAACACTCTAGTTGGCCACAGTTCAGATTTGAGTATCTAGCCAGAAAGTTAAAAACAAAAAAACAACCTCAGTGAAGGCTGAAAACCAAGGCACAGCAAAGGTAGGGAGATGTAATTAAACAGTACACAGGACTCCAACGCTCTCACCTCATCTCCCAGATCCAGAGTCAGCATTTCCTCTGAAAATTGCAGTGACCTGGGTGAAAAAGTGAGCTCTGCAGTTTGGACTCCAAAGCTCCCAAAGCTGGAAGACTTTAATTAGACAACATGTTGCAACCTTAGCCATCTGGGATGTTACCAGACAACCAGACAACCATGGAATCTCCGAGACCTTAGAGTTCAAAAAGTCCAGGTTATAACTGCAAAAGTCTCCAGGGACCAGGCGGGGAATGTAAGAGTGAAATATGTCAGAAGTCACTGCAAGTACAGTGAGAAGTGGCAACCGGCCCTCAGACTGTCAGGGAGACAATAAGGAGTGGTGGTGATTGGGGAGAACAAGAGACCATATATCCTTTCTGAAGGCAGCGGCTCTTTTGGAGATTCCAAATTCTTGCCATTTAAAATAGGGGTCCAGAAAAGATGGGAAGTGTCCCAGTGTTTCAATACTGGCAGCTGATTCAAATTAATACAACAATAACAACAAGAGCACAATCCATATGCCAAAGCACACATCCACATGCCATCAACTGAAATTTCTGATAGTCTACCCTTCTGATTTTATTAACAAGGAAACAAGATCAGAGAGACGTGACGGGGGTGGGGGTGGCAACCAGCCAGTTAGAGGTCAAGTCCTCCTGCCTCCCCCTCCTTGCATTATCATACTATGCTGGCAGATGTACTGGTGTCCCCGGCATGTTGATTTTTCAACATAAAGGTCTAACTGCCTCCAACCGTTTGTGAGGTTAGGAATGTTTTCTCATTCTCATTTCCAGCTTCCCGCCCATTTCTCAAGGTAGAAATGAAACTACTGCAAAAGATCCTAAAGACGGGTTTGAGATCAGATCATGCACTTCTTCTCTAAAGTCTGGGGATGTAGGACACGCTGGCAGTCAGAGCATGTAATAACATTTCTTGCCTTCCTTATTTCCATGGTCATAAATATTAGCTCTAAACTCACATGTTCCCCTCCAGGTGTCTCTTCATGGTTTTTGTCAGACTAGCCAAACTTCACGTAGTTACTGGACTTGGATTTCAATGACAACTTTAGAAAAAGTGAAATCTACCAAAGGGAACATCAGAGTTATGTTGAATAAGGTAGAGGAAGCTCAGGCGTCTTGGAAGTCATGTTTCACTAAAACAGCAAATTATTTCTTCAGTTGCCCTCCCCTTCTGTCTCACTGGCCTCAGATCCATCACTTAGCACATGTGTGCCTCAGCTGGCCTTGTGATAACAATGTCCTACAGGGCTCACACAAAAAGAGGAGACTGTGCTGAGTGTGGTGTCTGACACATGGCTGGCACGTGGCAATTGCTGGCTGAACCTGAGGGTATGCATACATTATAAATCATGTCTTCACGCTCGTACGTACCAATGCCACAGGCTTATTAGATTACAACGTAGTTAACTGAAGGTTTTGTTTTAATCAACCGTTTATAGACCCTTTCAAAAGGAGCTCAGTCTGACTGTGCCTTAATATTGCACACTGAAAAAAACACCGAACAATTTAAAAGCATTTATTGTATAACAACAGAGGCATCCTAGGTAGGGTCAGAAACTGGTCCAAAAATGGCTTGTGAATGCTATGATGTCTGGGATTTCCTTCTTAATAATGTGGGGAAAGGAAAGTGAAGATTGGCTATGAGTTGATAATTGTTGAAGCTGGGTGATAGGTACATGGGGGCTCATTATACCATTCTCTTGTTTGTATATGTTTAAAATATTCCATAATAAAAGGTAAAAAAATAAAAGCCCATGTATAGTGGAATCAGATCTTCATGTGGTTCAAAATCTAATCCCCCCCCCACCCTCCTGCCATTGTATCACACTGCACATACAGGGAGAGCAAATTTCTAGCACTTGTGCCATGTGTTCCCACACTCTCACCCATGCAGACATTACTAGTCAATCATGAGACTCCTCATCTCAGGACTCTGGGCAGCTACTGTCAATTAGGAAGCTGGTAAATGAGAAGAAAACTCTTTACCACCAATGTCTAGTAAACCAGGAAGGTCATTATTGCACTTAACTGCATTTTCTTTGAGGACCTTGTAGAGTCTTGGGATGATTATTGCTCAGGATTGCAAATATTGATATTTCAGGAAATTGGGCTGAATATGGGAATTTTTTTTACAGTGAGCATCTCGTTTGATTTTCATATAGCTACGAATCTAGTTACCTAGTCACTAGTTGAGATTCTAGCATATTAATGTCAACTCCACACATCAAAATTTCCTTTTCCTCATTATATATTAACAGCCTCCCTTTTAACAGTCTAACACAACGCATGGAATTTTGATGGGTACTTTCATCTGACCTGCATTATCTATATGGGTGATGAAGAGCAGATGAAGCTCAGTGCTAACATATGTTCATTTTCTACTTTTATTCTCATCCAGTCCATTTAGCACACGCAGATGCTCAGGCATGTTCTGCTTCTGTCGCTGAGATCCACAGAAGTCTAGTCTAGACGTCAGTAAACTGCAGCTCACTGCTCAAATCTGACTTGACATCTGTGTTTGTGTGGCACACAGGCTAAGAATGGGTTTTAAGTTTTAAATGGTTAAAATGAAAGCTAAAGAAGAGCAATATTTAATGAAGTGAAAATCGTATAAAATTCAGATATCACTGTCCAACAATAATGTGTGTTTTTGGGGAACCCATTTGTTCTCAAACTTTCTATGGCTGTCTTCAAGCGATAATGGCAGAGTTCCGTAATGGTGACAGAGACCATGTGGCCTGCAAAGCCTAAAATGTTTACTATCTGACCCTTTACAGAAAGTTTCCTGACCCTTAGTTTAGCTCAACTCTGTGCAATAGGACTTCCTGCCATGATGGGAATGCTCTCTGTCTGTGTGGTCCAACAGAGCAGCCATAGGTAGCTACTGAGTACTTGAAATGTGCTTCATGTGACTGAGGAACTGAATTTTTAATTTTAGTTACTTAGTTTAAATTTAAATAGTCACAGGTACCTGGCCAACAGTGCAGTTCTTGTCTGTCTATAATGGCAATTTGGGTCCAAACTTGACCTTCGAAGAGTATAGTATCCTGCCACGTCCTTAACCTTCTGACTTTACCATTCATCTTATTTTTCCCTGAACCACTGACTTTCAAGTTACCAAATGCAGGGTACCATTCTTTTTTTTTTTCTTTTTTTTTTTGCAGGGTACCATTCTTGATCTTCACTTTGCTTGGCATTTTTTCCCCACATTAAACACATATTTTCTCCTTCCTGTGCTTGGGAAATTTCTTCCTATCTCTATTTATTGCAGACTCTTCTTCCTCCTTGTAAAAGTAGGCATTTACTAATGACTTGGCCATGTCTTCTATTTATAATTGTTTTCCTGACAATAACTCTTACTCTTGTGGCATCAACTGTAACGATGAAGCAGATGGCTTTCGTATCTGAGCAGTGTTCCCACAAGTATAAATGCTTGCTGTGCATCTCTATGTAAATAACTTACCAACACATAAACTCAAACTTATCTTTTGCCACTCCTCTCTCATCCCCCTGAACAATCTCTTTTTACTTCATTTCTCAGAAAAACTTCCAGTGGCAAGGCTCATATGCTTGGAATCAACTTTTAGTTTTCTTTCCTTTATCCCCAGCTGTATTCAAGGAGTTACCATCCTGTTCATCCTCTCTATACACAGTCTATCCCATTCATCCCTCCTCTCTAGCCCCACTGCTATTTCAGCATCATCTGTTTTGTTTTAATCACAATTTTTAAATAATAAAACAAAAACAAAAGAGGGTGCTGATTAAGAGTAAGGTCTCAAGCCAGGCTGCCTGGGTTGGAATCTCAGCTCTACCCTTTACTAGCTCTGTGACCTTAGGTTAGTTACCTCACCTCCCTGTTCCTTGGTCCCGTCATCTGTAGAACAGGGTTAATATAGTACTAACTTCACAAGAGTGAGAAATATGAAGATTAAGTGAATTAATATTTGTAAAGCATTTAGGACCATGCCTGGCAGATAGTATAGTTTTAAATATGCATTTAAATAAGAATGTGATATTTTTTAAACATGAAAATTATATTCTGAACATGATAACGGCTGATGATGAAAGGGATGGTAATCTTTTACTGAGATATCACAGACAACTACAAGCAATGAGCCAACTTCCACATCCAGTTTGCTTCTCCAGGCTGCCATGAAGAACAGCAAGTGTTTGGTGCCTCTATCGGATAGTTCTGGATATTTGGACAAAGGAAGGCTTTCAGTGGTGACTATTTCTGATGCTTAAGACACAGAACTGATTTTTTTTTTTTTTTTAGTTTGATGACCTTTAAATTGAAGTACAGTTGATTTACAACATTCTATTAGTTTCAGGTGTACAACATAGTAATTCAGTATTTTTATAGATTATATTCCATTTAAAGTTATTACAAAATAATGGCTATATTTCCCTGTGCTGTACAATATATCCTTATTACTTATTTATTTTATACATACTAGTTTGTATCTCTTAATCCCCTTCCCCTATTTTGCCCCTTCTCTCTCCCTGCTGGACATGGAATTGATTTGAATTATCTCTTGAGTTTTGAATCATCTTCCCACCATATTTCCTACCTCCTGCTTCTCTACTCAGAATCTCTCCTACATGTCAAGTTGGAGTATCCTTTCCAAAAACAGCTCTGAGGACTTCAACCAACTGCCAACAGAGAGGAGGAAACCCCAAATTCTCGGTCTGGATGGTGGGGCCTTCCATGTGCCTACTTCATTCCCCATTTCAGTCTCATTCTCTCCTTCATCTAGGGATTATGCTTTACACTTCCCTCTCCTTGGAGACCCAAATTTCACCATCCCTTCATGACCAAATCAAATACCACCTTTCCCATAACTCTGCCCTCAAATTTCCTTGCCTCTTCTGAGCTTTCTGAATATGATGCCTGTCCCTCAAATTCCTTTCTGGGATGGTTACTGCTCTTCCTGGATGATTTCTTCCTTTGGTACAGAGGCTGAGATTTTGAGAGTTTGGGGTATTCTACTGTGCCCTCAATCTAGAAGGCTATCAATAAATGTGTGTCATTCTGTCCCAAAGAAGCTGAGGAGAGATATATGCCTGACATTTTAAAAACACTTTATATTTGGTGGACTAATTTTAGATTTCAAGAAAAGTGGTAAAAATAGTACAGATAGTTCCTGTATACCCTTCAGCCACCTTCCCCTAATATCAACATCTTACATAACCACAGTGTCGAGACTAAGAAATTAACATTGGTTCAATACAATTAACTGAACTATAGTCTTTGGTTTTGCCAATTTCTCCCTATGTCCTTTTTCTATTCAGGAGCCAATGTAGGATACTACATTGCATTTACTGCCTTGTTTTGAGGTCTCAATGAACACATTGTATGACTGTGTTATGAAGGAAAGGATGTAGTATTTGAGAATAGATAGAAAGTCCAAATGTGAGTCATGTTTTGAAGCACCATGTGTGTGATTTTGAAAGAAAAACAAACTCTGAGCTTCGGTGTTTCTATCTGTAAAGGAATATGGTAGAATTGATGGGTTGCTTGGCTTCCCAGAATCCATTTTCCTTTCCTCACAGAACCTTGAGTTCCTTTTGGGATTTTCTTCTCACTGCATACAGTTCAATGGAGCTGTAATCTGGGGCCCACACTCCCTGAGACAAGGGGTGGGCATGGAGACCAGGACAACTGGGCACGCCTGCCTGGAATATGCCTCTTAAGCAGAAGGACAAAGAGGTGGAAACCAGGTGGAGTTTGTCCATCCTAGTAGTGGCTTCCTGATCCTACCCTTCCACTTCCCAGGATGTCTACTTCCTGGCCTTCTAACACCACCTTAGTTCTTTCTTGTCTTTGGGCCTCATTTTCTAGCCTCCTGTTGATTTTGGAAGCTTCTTGAAATCCTTTCCAAAAAACCCTCTTTTAGGTAAATAAGGCAGAAGAATGTGTTTCTCTTGTTTACTACTGGAGAACCCTAAGTAAGAGGACAGGTACGGTAAGTGCTGCTTTTGTTGTAAAGATCAAATAAGCTAATATCTATGAAAATCCATTACCAGCAGTGACTCCTTTGAATATATTAGTTAATAAATCTATGTAGATAAAATCCATTAGGTCACCTTTTCATTCAGAATAGATTTAAATACCAAATATTTACATGGGCCAGCCACTCTGCTAAAAATAACAAGCGTTTAAAAATAATTATCAAGGCGATTCAATGCTGAAGTGTTCTGCAGTTCTTCCTGTTCTGCAACTAGATGGGAGGTGTGTGCGTGTGTGTGTGTGTGTGCGTGCGTGCGTGCGTGCGTGCATGTGTGTGTGTGTGTGTGTGTGGTGGGGGCATCAGGAAGGGGTGGGAGTAGATGTCAGCATAACTCCTCCAGCATCCTATAGTGGGTGAATCTCTCTCTCTCTTCTGGTCACTAATGTGCTAAAGTGCATATCTGGGAATTAGTCCCGTCATGATGGTGGGTATCACCTCTCCTCTCTCCAGCAGGCAGCAACACGGTGATCAGCCTGGGAGAAGCATGACTGACAGTCACGGGCACTAGGCGAATGGCACGTTTCCCTGGTGCTGGAGCCAGGCTTGAATTCCTAATAGCACAACTTGTCAGCGAATAGCGATTTATGTCGTCAGCTGATGCAGAGGGAAAGGAGGGTCAGTGAATGGAAGTGCTGTATATTTTCCTGGCTGAGGCTGCCTATTTTACCAGGCACATTATCTGCTGTCTCCTTCACTGTGCAACTTTGATAACAGTGACATTTTGGATTCATTCAAAGTTGAGGAAAAAGAGTCTCCGATTGCTCTTCAGTTCAGTGACAGAACGCCAGCATATGCTGAATTTTCTACCTCCAGTCACTAGCTCCCCTCCCTCCTTCTCTATGTTCTGTTGCATGACCCTTACTAAATCGTTTTCAAAGAGGAAAAGAAAATCACAGGGAATGAAAAGATGCAAAGGAAAGTTTGTTCCACTTGAATGTGTGTCTTTATAATTCTGACCTCCAGACTGCCTCAATCCAGATCAGAGACCACGTCTCAGTCGTGCAGACCCTCCATTTGCTCAAAATGCTAGCTCCTCTGGTTGGGTGGGAGGGGAACACTAAGATGCTACAGCCATATCAACTGTTACTACCGTGGGGCTTAGCTTTCTGGAATTTTGTCACCATCTTCCTCAGCCTCTGGCCTGCCCTACCTTTTCTATTAATCTGCCTTCTCACTTTGTCACATTAGCGTATTTCTCTAAATCCATTATTTGTCTGTGTGCCAGGTCCCAGGAGATTGCTGCACTGTCTGGTGAGGTGTGAGTGTCCCTGGAGCTGTTGATTGCCGGAGCAGGTGCCCCTGATGGACGGCCACTGTGCGAAGAGACGCTCCAGCATGGGATAGCTTTGAAAAATGGATTGCCCCCGGAGGGAATCAGACAAGTTAATAAATCACAGCCACGGTTGAGAAATCCTGACAGAGGCTCACAATGAGAAGGAGAAATGGCCAGTTTTAAGGACTGGCCTTGGGAAGTCCTCAAGATCAAATTCCCTGTGGCTTTGGCTTTGCCCATAGAATTCCCCAAAGCAAAGTGGATCAGGGATTCAAGCAGAACCATCCCCAATTACCCAAAGGAGTGAAACTGGTGACCTTGAAGCACCATGATCAAATCATTAGATGAATCTAAAGCAAATTTAACCATCAGCCATAGCTCTGTCCCCTGGACACTTACCACCTTGTTAGCAACTGGGGAAACTTTGTACCAAGGACTGTGGCTGTTCTGTGTTCAGCAGGGATCCTGTTCCAGTATGAAGGCTGGGACCCACGGTGTATTAGATACTAGCCTGCCTAGAGGGACTATCCATCAGGGCCATCAGGGCTCTACTCCAACTGAGGCAGTGTCTGTGCTAATTACACCAACAACCCTGGCTTCTATCGGGACTGGAGGGCAAATGAGGGAAAAGGCTGGAAAGCAGTGCCTTGTAGGTGACTATTATGGTCCTAACATTCTCTGGTTACGTGCCTTATGAAGGTGCTGAGAGAAAAGTGGACCATATGAGGAACAGCCTAGCCTAGTGGTCTTTGGATTTAGACAAACCTAAGTTCAAATGGCAAGGCAAGCCCCATGTCATCAAAGAACATCAGCCCAGCGTGACTTCACTTCAATAAACATATGTTAAGTAGCTGCTGTTGGATAGAGGTTACTGCCAAGACACTAAAGGAAATGACAGTATCTCCACTGTCTTCCCAACTGTACTATAACCTTCTTGATAAGGTACGCATACATGAAGGAAACTTAGGAAGGGGTCCAAGGCAGCACATAAGCAAGCTGGAGGTTCTGTGGATGTTGAAATAGTGAAATCCCTAGGAGCTACAGAGCAGAGCAGAGCAAAGCAAAGCAAAGCAAAGCAAAGATATTCAAGATGGCCCTTTTCAGTCCTCTCCAACTATTCCATGGTATGCTTTATCAAGTGCTTGGGAACCTGCTAAAGCATCCTACACAGCACTGTGCCTAAGCCCATTTCCCTGCAGCAGAGTGGCCTAGGAACAAAGAAGATTTAGAAACAAAATAGAATAACACCAACAACTTTCCATGTCAGATCTACCTCCCTCAGTTTTTCCTCTGCCATCTTCCATCTCTCAATTTTCATTGCCTTTCATAGGCATAGTTCTAACTTGTTTTGATGACAGCTGTGCTTGGCCAAGTAGCCCATGTGAGTTCTTATCCAGCCCACCTTCTCCCCACTGAAGCGCCAGAACAGGTGTCCCCACCTACTTCCTTTCAGCATCTGCCCTCCATTCTAAGGGCTTTTCAAAATTCCACTTGCAGGGTTTGACCATGTCTACTCCTTTGAGAAACATTTTTTTTTTTTTCTTTCTTGGCTTCTGTAACTTAACTCCTTTGTCAGCTCCTTTTCTTCCTTCTGGTCCCTGTGTGTGTCTGTCTTTTCACTTTTTGTTCTCTTGAGATGTTATCCACGGTAGCCCTGCCTCCTCTCTTTTGCACCTTGTTCTATTGCTTCCTGGGTATTTTTATTCATCTGGCTCTCAGTTACTTCAAAGAAAATTTAAAACTCCAATTATTCAGCCTTAAGCCCTAACCGTGCCCTACAAGCTTCCTATTTCTCTAGCGACATATTTCCCTATGATTTTTTTAGGCTTTACATCTTAAAATGATGTTATTCATTCAATAAATACCTATATGTGCCAGAGGCTGGCGAGTGTGAAGGAGGCATGGACTGTCCCTGTCCTTCCTCAGCCTACCAGGGGGAAAGGAATGTCTCAGCAAGGAAACACAATGCAGAGGAATAATTACTATGATTGTATTAAAGACAAACTAGTTTGAGGGTTCAGAGAAGCCTTACAGGAGGAGATGATGCCTAAACTCAGACCCAAAGAATAAGGAACAGTTACGCAAAAGGAGGATACAGAAGTGTTCCAGGCAGAGGATTACTGAAAGATCAAGTGAGCAGAGAAAGAATTTGAGAAACTGGAAATAATTTACCTTAGCTGGAGTCTATAGGGCAGGAAGGCAAAATAGAGGTCAGGACATGAAAGACTATTTAGTCCCCACCAAAAGTACCCATGGCAGCAGAAGCAAGAAGAACTACAATCCTGCAGCCTGTGGAACAAAAACCACATTCACAGAAAGATAGACAAGATGAAAGGCAGAGGGCTATGTACCAGATGAAGGAACAAGATAAAACCCCAGAAAAACAGCTAAATGAGGTAGAGATAGGCAACCTTCTAGAAAAAGAATTCAGAATAATGATAGTGAAGATGATCCAGGACCTTGGAAAAAGAATGGAGGTAAAGATCGAGAAGATGCAAGAAATGTTTAACAAAGACCTAGAAGAATTAAAGAACAAACAAACAGAGATGAACAATAAAATAACTGAAATGAAAACTACACTAGAAGGAATCAATAGCAGAATACCTGAGGCAGAAGAACGGATAAGTGACCTGGAAGACAGAATGGTGGAATTCACTGCTGCAGAACAGAATAAAGAAAAAAGAATGAAAAGAAATGAAGACAGCCTAAGAGACCTCTGGGACAACATTAAACGCAACAACATTCACATTATAGGGGTCCCAGAAGGAGAAGAGAGAAAGGACCAGAGAAAATATTTGAAGAGATTATAGTTGAAAACTTCCCTAACATGGGAAAGGAAATAGCCACCCAAGTCCAGAAAGTGCAGAGAGTCCCATACAGGATAAACCCAAGGAGAAACACGCCGAGACGCATAGTGATCAAATTGTCAAAAATTAAAGACAAAGAAAAATTATTGAAAGCAGCAAGGGAAAAACGACAAATAACATACAAGGGAACTCCCATAAGGTTAACAGCTGATCTCTCAGCAGAAACTCTACAAGCCAGAAGGGAGTGGCATGGACGAAAGGGAAGAACCTACAACCCAGATTACTCTACCCAGCAAAGGATCTCATTCAGATTCGATGGAGAAATCAAAAGCTTTACAGACAAGCAAAAGCTAAGAGAATTCAGCACCACAAAACCAGCTCTACAACAAATGCTAAAAGAACTTCTCTAAGTGGGAAACACAAGAGAAGAAAAGGACCTACAAAAACAAACCCAAAACAATTAAGAAAATGGTCATAGGAACATACATATCAATAATTACCTTAAACGTGAATTGATTAAATGCTCCAACCAAAAGACACAGGCTTGCTGAATGGATACAAAAACAAAACCCATATATATGCTGTCTACAAGAGACCCACTTCAGACCTAGGGACACATACAGACTGAGAGTGAGGGGATGGAAAAAGATATTCCATGCAAATGGAAATCAAAAGAAAGCTGGAGTAGCAATTCTCATATCAGACAAAATAGACTTTAAAACAAAGACTATTACAAGAGACAAGGAAGGACACTACATAATGATCAAGGGATCAATCCAAGAAGGAGATATAACAATTATAAATATATATGCACCCAACATAGGAGCACCTCAATACATAAGGCAACTGCTAACAGCTATTAAAGAGGAAATCGACAGTAACACAATAATAGTAGGGGACTTTAACACTTCACTTACACCAATGGACAGATCATCCAAAATGAAAATAAATAAGGAAACAGAAGCTTTAAATGACACAATAGACCAGATAGATTTAATTGATATTTATAGGACATTCCATTCAAAAACAACAGATTACACTTTTTTCTCAAGTGTGCATGGAACATTCTCCAGGATAGATCACATCTTGGGTCACAAATCAAGTCTCAGTAAATTTAAGAAAACTGAAATCATATCAAGCATCTTTTCTGACCACAACGCTATGAGATTAGAAATGAATTACAGGGGAAAAAACGTAAAAAACACAAACACATGGAGGCTAAACAATATGTTACTAAATAACCAAGAGATCACTGAAGAAATCAAAGAGGAAATCAAAAAATACCTAGAGACAAATGACAATGAAAACACGACGACCCAAAACCTAGGGGATGCGGCAAAAGCAGTTCTAAGAGGGAGTTTATAGCTATACAAGCCTACTTAAAGAAACAAGAAAAATCTCAAGTAAACAATCTAACCTTACACCTAAAGAAACTAGAGAAAGAAGAACAAACAAAACCCAAAGTTAGCAGAAGGAAAGAAATCATAAAGATCAGAGCAGAAATAAATGAAATAGAAACAAAGAAAACAATAGCAAAGATCAATAAAACTAAAAGCTGGTTCTTTGAGAAGATAAACAAAATTGATAAGCCATTAGCCAGACTCATCAAGAAAAAGAGGGAGAGGACTCAAATCAATAAAATCAGAAATAAAAAAGGAGAAGTTACAACAGACACCACAGAAACACAAAGCATCCTAAGAGACTACTACAAGCAACTCTATGCCAATAAAATGGGCAACCTGGAAGAAATGGACAAATTCTTAGAAAGATATAACCTTCCAAGATTGAATCAGGAAGAAACAGAAAATATGAACAGACCAATCACAAGTAATGAAATTGAAACTGTGATTAAAAGTCTTCCAACAAACAAAAGTCCAGGACCAGATGGCTTCACAGGTGAATTCTATCAAACATTTAGAGAAGAGCTAACACCCATCCTTCTCAAACTCTTCCAAAAAATTGCAGAGGAAGGAACACCCCCAAACTCATTCTATGAGGCCACCATCACCCTGATACCAAAACCAGACAAAGATACTACAAAAAAAGAAAATTACAGGCCAATATCACTGATGAATATAGATGCAAAAATCCTCAACAAAATACTAGCAAACAGAATCCAACAACACATTAAAAGGATCATACACCACGATCAAGTGGGATTTATCCCAGGGATGCAAGGATTCTTCAATATACGCAAATCAATCAATGTGATACACCATATTAACAAATTGAAGAATAAAAACCATATGATCATCTCAATAGATGCAGAATAAGCTTTTGATAAAATTCAATACCCATTTATGATAAAAACTCTCCAGAAAGTGGGCATAGAGGGAACCTACCTCAACATAATAAAGGCCATATATGACAAACCCACAGCAAACATCATTCTCAATGGTGAAAAACTGAAAGCATTTCCTCTAAGATCAGGAACGAGACAAGGATGTCCACTCTCACCACTATTATTCAACATAGTTTTGGAAGTCCTAGCCATGGCTATCAGAGAAGAAAAAGAAATAAAAGGAATACAAATTGGAAAAGAAGAAGTAAAACTGTCACTGTTTTCAGATGACATGATACTATACATAGAGAATCCTAAAACTGCCACCAGAAAACTACTAGAGCTAATTAATGAATTTGATAAAGTTGCAGGATACAAAATTAATGCACAGAAATCTCTTGCATTCCTATACACTAATGATGAAAAATCTGAAAGAGAAATTATGGAAACACTCCCATTTACCATTGCAACAAAAAGAATAAAATACCTAGGAATAAACCTCCCTACGGAGACAAAAGACCTGTATGCAGAAAACTATAAGACACTGATGAAAGAAATTAAAGATGATACCAATAGACGGAGAGATATACCATGTTCTTGGATTGGAAGAATCAATATTGTGAAAATGACTATACTACCCAAAGCAATCTACAGATTCAATGCAATCCCTATCAAATTACCAATGGCATTTTTTATGGAACTAGAACAAATCATCTTAAAATTTGTATGGAGACATAAAAGACCCCGAATAGCCAAAGCAGTCTTGAGGGAAAAAAACGGAGCTGGAGGAATCAGACTCCCTGACTTCAGACTATACTACAGAGCTACAGTAATCAAGACAATATGGTACTGGCACAAAAACAGAAACATAGATCAATGGAAAAAGATAGAAAGCCCAGAGATAAACCCACACACCTATTGTCAACTAATCTATGACAAAGGAGGCAAAGATATACAATGGAGAAAAGACAGTCTCTTCAATAGGTGGTGCTGGGAAAACTGGACAGCTACATGTAAAAGAATGAAATTAGAATATTCCCTAACACCATATACAAAAATAAACTCAAAATGGATTAGAGACCTAAATGTAAGACTGGACACTATAAAACTCTTAGAGGAAAACATAGGAAGAACACTCTTTGACATAAATCACAGCAAGATCTTTTTTGATCCACCTCCTAGAGTAATGGAAATAAAAACAAAAATAAACAAATGGGACCTAATGAAACTTCAAAGCTTTTGCACAGCAAAGGAAACCATAAACAAGACGAAAAGACAACCCTCAGAATGGGAGAAAATATTTGCAAATGAGTCAATGGACAAAGGATTAATCTCCAAAATGTATAAACAGCACAAGCAGCTCAATATTAAAGAAACAAACAACCCAATCCAAAAATGGGCAGAAGACCTTAATAGACATTTTTCCAAAGAAGACATACAGATGGCCAAGAAGCATATGAAAAGCTACTCAACATCAGTAATTATTAGAGAAATGCAAATCAAAACTACAATGAGGTATCACCTCACACCAGTTAGAATGGACATCATCAGAAAATCTACAAACAACAAATGCTGGAGAGGGTGTGGAGAAGAGGGAACCGTCTTGCACTGTTGGTAGGAATGTAAATTGATACAGCCACTATGGAGAACATTATGGAGGTTCCTTAAAAAACTAAAAATAGAATTACCATATGATATAGCAATCCCAGTACTGGGCATATACCGAGAGAAAACCATAATTCAAAAAGACACATGCACCCCAATGTTCATTGCAGCACTATTTACAATAGCCAGGTCATGGAAGCAACCTAAATTCCCATCGACAGATGAATGGATAAAGAAGATGTGGTATATATATATATACACAATGGAATATTACTCAGCCATAAAAAGGAACGAAATTGGGTCATTTGTTGAGATGTGGATGGATCTAGAGACTGTCATACAGAGTGAAGTAAGTCAGAAGGAGAAAAACAAATATTGTATATTAACGCATGTATGTGGATCCTAGAAAAATGGTACAGATGAACCGGTTTGCAGGGCAGAAGTTGAGACACAGATGCAGAGAACAAACGTATGTACACCACGGGTGGAAAGCCGTGGGCGGGTGGGGATGGTGGTGTGATGAATTGGGCGATTGGGATTGACATGTATGCACTGATGTGTATAAAATTGATGACTAATAATAACCTGTTGTATAAAAAAATAAATAAAATAAAATTCAAAAATTAAAAATAAACTAATTAAAAAAGAAAAAGTACCTATGGCCATGACGCCATGGAAGTCCACAGTATTAGGCTTTCTTTCTTTTCACAGCATTTGCACTTCATCATGTCCCCCACCCTTTTTACCTAGAATGCCATCACTCTTTCTTGTGCTAACCAAACCTTGATGGTCTGAACTCTAGAGTAGCCTATGAAGTGCTCTAACTGGTATTTTACCTAGTACTCTCATGTAGACCATTAAGTAGTTTAACTAGAACACAGTCTGGCAAGTCATAATGTCCTACCTGGGAATTTACTTATCCATCCATCCAATGTTTATTAATGACCTACTGTGTGCCAAGCCCTGTGCACATTGTAGTAAACAAAACAAAGTTTATCCCTGGGTTATGAATCTTACAGGTTTGTGCAGGACACAATTAACTACTAAACAAATGAGTTACAATTCACTGCACTGTCATTTTTACTGTTTGGTCTCTTCCTTCTGTGCCGTGTCACTGACTCCATCTTAAACTCTCCAAAGTTTCCCTTGAATGAGGATAATTAAATGTCTCTATGTGCCTGCACTTTGGTTTGCTTACCAAACTTCACAGAAAGCCTTATGAAATGAATGTATTCTGATTTTTCTCTTACAGATAAGGGAAGTGAGCATCCAAGAGGGTAGGTGATTTGCTGCAGATCACATGACTAGTAAGTGGCAGAGCCAGAGTCTCAACTCAGGTCTATGTGAGTCCAAAGCTCACGGTCCTGTGTAGGTGCTTAGATGATTACCAAGTGCTGACTTTGTGGTTCTTGTTAATTAAATTCCCAGGGAGTAGGGTTTTGGGGTTGAGTAGAGACATTTAGAACTATGTCAGCACAATGAAGGTGACAGTGGTGCTCTCACCAGCAAAATATAATTGTGTCTGCAGGATACCCATCTCCTCTCAGAGTTAACCATCCTAGTTGGCTCTGATTTAATCTCATTTGTTTACCTCTCATTCCACTAGTATTTATTGAATAACTACTGTGTGTTAGGCACCGTGTTAGACACTAGGGATAAAAAAGAGAGAAAATCGTTCTGCCTTCACAGTGCTTTTGGCTAATCAGGAATGCAAACATGAATAAAACACGCCTATAAGTGAATGTGCAATAGGACATGGAAGTGAATGCTATGGAGGAGAAATGTGGGGCTGTAAGAGCTCAGGGCACGAGGTGGAGCCTGACAAAGTGATGCTTAAGCTCCATACAGAATTTAATTAGGCAAAAGGGAGGGAATCTATGAAGTCTTTGATGGAAAGGTCTGTATCTGTTTCACTAGCTCAAAGAGCTTATCAACTCATTACAGTCTTACAGAATGAACAGTCCTACCTTCAGATACTTCCCATGATCCAGTGTGGTTCCCTTGGTAGAACTACACATTTGATAAATTGGGCATTAGTCCCTTTAAAACTTTTGCTTGGCTGTCAGACACCCCCACTTCCTGCTCTTAGAGAAACATGGCTTTCCCTTCTTTTATCACAGTTTTTGGCGCCTCCCTTCTGCACTGAAATGCATCAGTTGTTTTAACAGTTTTGCTTTCTTGGGGATTCCAAGTTAAGCTTCCCACGTAAATGGCACATGGGGAAGGGAAACACTGGCATCACCTTTGTTAATCATCCATCAATCCACTGTGCTCATGGACACATCCTGTGTTGATGCTTTGGAGACCCTCAGCGCTGATTCTGCACACAAAGTCATTATTAAGTGCTCTCAAGTGTTAAACTAAGCTTCCCCCAGTCCTTGACCCCTAATACCTCAAAGCCACAGAGAACCCAGCCACTGCTGATCAAACGATGTCCTCTGTCTCTCTTCACAGGTGGACATGCTGGTTTCTCCTTACATTTCCAATTAATTTTCTTCCTAGTGCTTTAATGTCTTTTACCCATACTGCATTCTTTTTCTTTAACTTGGTCACCGTGTTCAACTGTAAATCAGCTATTGTATAGCCTAAAGATACTGCTTTTTTGACAGGAGCTGAAAAGATTTTTGTATTTATGCAGTTTGATTTGGGAGGACAGGGGTAAAGCAAAAGTCAACAATTATTTTTGTTTGTTTTTTACTGTTCTAGCATGAGTGTTTTCTAAAGAATCCCTTTCTTGCTACTTGCCCACAGTAGAAGCTATTCAACATGTAGTTTTCTACATATGTCTTCTATAGTTTTATTTAAGAAATATTCCGATGCTTATCACATCCTATGAGAAAACATAGCATTTTATTTCTCAATAACAAGGGATCTATAAACTTACTACTCATGTCTTTATGCCATTATAGCCACGGCACTATATCTTTTTTTTTTTTTTAATTCAACTGGCATTCTACATTATCCTTTCCCTTTTTAAAATTAGATATCCTCAAATAAGTGAGCAACATGTTTCATATTTGATTTTCGGTAACTAATGTCTTGGGACAGGTGCCAGATAGACAACGCACCTAGCTTTTCACTCTTTTCAAATACATTTTAAGCTGCTTTTCATTAAATCCACTGGCAGGGAACATGTTATTTTAGCTACAGTGAACTCCTTCATTATGCAAGCCCTCAATTAAATAAAAGCCTGCTGAGATTATATTTTCACGTTCATGACAGCATTTGGTTTGGCTACTTCATTTGAGGTAATTCATTTTCAGGTAGACAGCTTAGAACCAGAATATTTTCCCCCAGTAATCCCAAGTTGAGAATTAATCAAGAACATGGATAACAGTGAAACATTTAAAAAAAAAAAAAGTCACCATAGTAATTAACAAGATAGCACTTTTATTTTGCGACTGTTTGCTCTCCCCATCATCTATAGGTTAAAATCTAAATTTTTTAGCACGTCATCCAAGACTTTTCATCCATCCCTAACGTGCCCTCCCCGCAGCATCACCTTCTATCACTCTCTGTCCCAAACACCCTTGACACTTCATCACACTTCCAGCATTTCATACATGTGCTTTCATGTCTCCGTGTTGTACCAAGTGCGGCTACCTCTCCCTGCTGGGTGGCTTTTACCTTCGAATCTCTTTTCGGTGAATTCCTACTCATCTCTGAGCCCCAGTACACACGTCTTTTCACCTGTGTTGTCTCAGTACATAGACCTGTTACGAAACTTTTACCTAGGCCTGTTAATATAAAGTTGACATTCGTATTTACTAGGCGATGTATTCATCGAGGTGGGGACTGCGATTTAACCATCTTTGCATTCTAAGCATTCCTCACACAGGCTTACTAGTTGAGTGGGTAAAGTACAGGACTCTCAAACACTAAAGCCTTCTGAAACCCAAAGAGTGCGTTCCAACTCGGATTTTCTTACTTTTGCTCTTAGCATCCCCATTTTGCAAATGAGAAAATGGAAACTCTGAGGGCTTAAGTCCTTGGTAACAAGGAACAGAGCTAGGAGTACCTGACTCTAATGTCTAGATTCCAATGGTCGTGATACCAGGCTGGCACGTGAGTGAGTAGAAAGTACAGATGAAACGCTGTAGGAGATAGTCTAGTACTAACCAGTGCCCAGGCCTGGGAATTAGGAGACTTGGTTTCCAGGGCTGAGCACTCCACTTAGCTCTGTGCCTTGAGGCAGGTCACCCTCTCTTTCTGGGCCTAGATTTCCCCATTCATAACATGAGAAGATTGGGCCAGGTCATATCCGAGGGCCATATGCATCTTCAGCTCTTATTAATTTTCCTTCCTTAATGGTTTCTTCTTACTTGCAGCCTACAGAATGTTGACTAGATAGAAATCAGCTGCCACACTGAACAACTAATTCCAGTTTAAATATTTGTAGCAAGATTTAGAGACAAATTCTTAATGCTTCCCCCAGAATTTATCTTAGGGAAGGAATTCTCTTTGTTTGGGGAAATACTTTGACGTACAGCTTGAGGGAAAGAAAAGACCCTAAGGGCATGGGTCTTCAGGAACCCGAGTTACCAAAAAGATACCTAAACTGCTATGCAGTAGAAAGAACCCAGATATCTGAGGGGCAGGAGTAAAAAGTGTAGAGAGAATAAAGAAAAAAAGAAAGACTGCTCTAGGGAAGATAGAGGACCAGGCAACGTGGCCTAGGGAATTTGCGGAACAAGAATATTTACAAGCCTAATATTCTTGTAGAGAGAGAGTGACCTGCCTCAAGGCACAGAGCTAAGTGGAGTGCTCAGCCCTGGAAACCAAGTCTCCTAATTCCCAGGCCTGGGCACTGGTTAGTACTAGACTATCTCCTACAGCGTTTCATCTGTACTTTCTACTCACTCACGTGTGCCAGCCTGGTATCACGACCATTGGAATCTAGACATTAGAGTCAGGTACTCCTAGCTCTGTTCCTTGTTACCAAGGACTTAAGCCCTCAGAGTTTCCATTTTCTCATTTGCAAAATGGGGATGCTAAGAGCAAAGTAAGAAAATCCGGGTTGAAATGCATTTGTAAATATATTATAATATATATTACATATATTACAATATATTCAAGCTATAATTGAATTTTAGCTTGTTTCCCTCTCTCAAAACTTTCATAAAATCTTCCATATACACCAGAGCTTTGCGTGAGAAAGTCTTTCTGGTGAAAATTAAATTAAAAAAAAATACTGTGATCCAAGTTCCAACTAATGTGCTATACACAGACAGCTTGAACAGAACAGCAAGATGCTCTTTCAGGGACTCATACATCGTTATCTAGGTCATGCACATGTGTATGTGTGTGTGTGGAGGGGTGATTCACATCCTAGGTATCATTAATTTGTGCACGTATAATTTTCTAGTACATGCCATAAGTGTCTTGTTCTTAAAAAATCACTATGACAATTTTCTGATAGATGGAAGTAACCCGAGGATGGGGTGTCTCTTTCTAATTTGCACAAAAGGGGTATATGGTCTAGTGGTGGTTGTTAGTCTTAAACCAAACACATTCACAGAATAAAAAGCCAAAGTCAGAGGTGATCACGAAACTAGAAGGTGGTCTGTAGGAAGGACATTACATTTTGCTCAATCTGGCAAAAAGAGTTTTGCATCAATCACTATCAGGTAGATATTAGGGGACAGAATAATCTCAGCTGGCATCTAAGTAACATAGGGACAAAGCAGTACTAGGTCCATCAACAGAAATCTATACAAATGCTACTTTCTCCATTGGTCTTTCCACTGTTCCTTAGTATAAACACAGACTCGTTTGTGCTTTTACATGAATAAGAGCTGGAATAAACATCGATGTGTGCAGCGTTGCACTGGCATCCACAGAATTATCCAGGGGTGTAATCAACGCTGTAACGAGGAAATTGTGGGTTGCCCAGGTGTGGAAGACACTGAAGTGTCTTTCTCCCACCTCCAATTAAAACGTGAATAGGGCATAAACTGCTCACTCTGCCCATTTTCTGCATTTGCAGGACAGAGACAGTATTCTCAATTGCTTGCATACACTCCTCTTTCATTGCTAGGTTTACAAGCAATCATATCACTCCACACAAACTATAATTTCCTCTTTGTTATCTCTGCTCCCTTCAGACAAACATGATTCACTGAGGAAATAATAATGAACCATTACCTTTGATGTAGCGGCTGCCTGTTCTGTAGAGATGGGAGCATGCCAAGACGGGGAGATGAATGCCGCATTAAGGCAGGCAGAGTAAATTCCACTTCTAGATGATGTGTGTACCCTGCAGTTTGCTGTTTACTTTTTTATATACTTATCTAAACCCTCTAATGATCTTTTCTGGCACAGTGGTACGTAGAATCTCAACTATTATAAGGTCAACTATAAACAATGATCTAACAACAATTATCTTAAGAACTTAACTCCAGTAACTTACAATCACTGATTTTTTCTTTTCATTCATTCGCTTACTCAACCCACCCATCCTTCCATCTCTCCAGACACCCACTTATTCAACTTTTACTGAGTATCCACTGATGTGCAAGGCACTGTTTCAGAGTTTACAATACTCGGTGTGTATATGGCCATGAGGGTGTGTGACATGGTACCCAACCTCGTGGAACCCAATTTTTAACCGTTGCTACACCCTGGAATCACCAGGCATGTTCTTGTAAGCAGGTCCTTTGCCTCCTTCCTTTTTAATCATCCCTGTTTTCTTTAGACCTTAATCATAAAGATGAGATCATTAGGCAACAGTTAACTTAGCTCCGGATTTCTGATTTACTAAATATATGCAACACCTTACCTAACCTGTTGATTCCTTTCCTGGATTAGAAAGGGTAAGAATGAAGAATTAAGTAGTTAAACAATGACTGACTCTCTACCCCTAGCTTCCCCTTAGTAAATCTGCAGGCAGACCATGCGGGCAAGAGAACATCCAATTGCAGGTGGACCACGTGGGCAAGACAGCATCCCAAGGAAGATGGGGAGAAATCAGCAGGTCTGCAGGCAATGGAAAAATGACGAAGCATCTGACCTCCTGCCTTAATGATGAACTGAGATGGTTTCCCCTTTTCCCTTTAAAGATTGTCATGGCTGAGCAGAATCTTTGGAGTTGGTCTCTGGACATTAAGTCCACCATGTCTCCAGATTGCTGGCTTTTCTGAATAAAGTAACTTTCTTCTCTGCCAAAGCTTGCCCTTCGATTTATTGGCTGTTGAGCTGCAAGTGGCCGAACCTGTGTTCGGTTACACTCTAAACAATACCAACATCTGGGCTGCACCTCTAGAGATTCTAATTGAATTGTTCTGGAATAGGGACTAGGAATCAGAATTATTTTTAAACTTGAGTGGTTCTAATATGAGACTCACTGGCTTAGCGTTTCCAACCTAGTAAGGGAGATAAACAGCAGACAAGTGAACAAATGATGCAAAAGGCCATAGAGAGCAGTGTTTCATGCCTTCTGGTTGGCTCTAGCAAATCTCCATTCTGACATTAGGCCCAAAGGTTAGCAGGCTGTGACTGAAAAGTAAATTTTATTCAACTGTTTTCGTGCATTTTCTCATACTATGGTTGTGTTTGTAATAACAGACATTTCCCTTGTGGCAAAATATCAGTAAGGCAGCGGCCAGAAAGCTGAATTTTGGGGCTCGTCCTGCTATTGAAAGGGGACAGAACATACCATCACAAAATATGCCTCTCTGGCCTAAGGATTATTTTTAGCTGGTTATTTTTAAGAAATAGCAGACAGGAAAAGCTATGAAAAACCAAGTAGAAGTTATCCTTTTGTAACAGACGTTTAGATTTATAAAGGAAATCCCCATTTGTAAGGGTCATCCCTCCCTGTACCAGGAAGAGGAGGATGATCAAATCAGCATTTTGACCTGTGTGCTATTCATCCACTAGACCTCATTCAGAGAGTCTTGTCAAGTGACACCAGCCCTTTGGAAAATCCTCCTGGGGTTTGCTTTTCATGGCCACAGGGGTGTCTAACTGTTAGACTAACTGTTATTACCAAAGAGAATTAATTCTATTCTACTAGAAAAGCCACAGCAGCCACTGTATCTTTACAGGTAAATCTTGCCCAGCAATAGGTTGCAGACAGGAAGCAAAGGTTCACTAGCAGCAGCCTGTGGTTATGAGATAAAAATCCATCCAGCCCACATGAAAAATAAGCACTTGTTGTGGCCTTCAGGGGGAAGAAAATAACATAACTCTTAACAGTATACTGCAATGGAGGATCAAAAACCTTGAGATATATATATATATATATATATATATATAAAAGGGCAAGAGTCAATGTGAAAATTAGAAAAGAAAAAAACCAAAATCTTATAAGAGTTTAATTGTGATTTCACTTTCTTGCTAGGATTATGAAAGAGCCATTGATTCCTGGTGGCAGCTGGCAAATGGGATGAAAGGTCCCCAGATGAGGCTTCTTGTTTCTGGGATTTTCTGCTTGGTCAGGTCTTCCAGGGAAGCTGGTCTAAGCCACTTTCTCCCTCCTACGAATGGCTGAAGGAGCCAGGAGGGAGAGAGTATTTGGTCACTACAGTTAGAATTACACTACAGTTAGAATTAGTGGGTTTTTAAAATATTTTGATACTTAAATGTTATTATTTTCCCTTTTAAACAGCATTTTCACAACTGTCACTCACCACACTGCAATTAAATTCAGAAAAAGATCCAAAGCTCTTCGTATGTGTCTTTAAAACACTAATTTTTCTTTAAAATTATTTATTTATTTATTTATTTTTGGCTGTGTTGGGTCTTCGTTTCTGTGCAAGGGCTTTCTCTAGTTGTGGCAAGCGGGGGCCACTCCTCATCGCAGTGCACGGGCCTCTCACTGTCGCGGCCTCTCTTGTTGTGGAGCACAGGCTCCAGACGCGCAGGCTCAGTAGTTGTGGCTCACGGGCCCAGCCGCTCCGCGGCACGTGGGATCTTCCCAGACCAGGGCTCGAACCCGTGTCCCCTGCATCGGCAGGCAGACTCTCAACCACTGCACCACCAGGGAAGCCCTAAAACACTAATCTTTTCATCCATAACCACAATGCTTTCCACTTCATCTTGTCTGTGTAATGCTTAAGTCTCAGTTTTCTTTTCCTAAGGACAAAGCTCGCCTTTCTCATGGCTGAATATAGACTGCAAATGCCTTTGCGATAAGAAAATTTCAAAAGCAGGGTTAGAGTTCACTTTTAATATTGGCCAATTTCATCAACTCATACTTGTTTCACTGTTGTCTTGACTGTATTGATTGGTACAAAATAGGCTATTAACCTGCTGACCCTTATCTGTGAGGCATATGATATAGCAAAACCACCCTATCATTGGACAGACTCCTTGGCCATAATCAAGAATGAGTAATAATTGGTTGCTTCAACAACAGAGGCCCCAGAGCTAACATTTAAGTCCTAGGTTCTACATGATGTGGGAAGTAGCTCATATACGTCATGCCATTCAGTGCTCACAAGTCCTTCTCAGCTGGTGCTGTTTTTATCCGCCTGTTCATAAATGAGGAAACGGCAACAGAGAGAGGTTTTAAAAGCTTGCCCAGAGGCACATGCTGGCAGGTGGCAAAACCAGGATCCAGGGTCTGGCGGTCTGACTTGAAAGTTCTGCTCCTAACCTTGACTCTATGCTGCCACCAGTGTCAGAGACTCTGCTAAACCTCAAAATCTGACTGAGCCCTGAGAAAGGACAGCATCTTTTCATTATGCCAAACAGCCAAGTGTTACATTTTAACCCTTCAGTCTCCCCATCTGTACAATAGGAATGAAGTCCATCCCTCTCATCCCACTTAAGGGAGTTTTGGAGAGGGTATTTGTGAAAGCACTTTGAAATTTACAAAGCATGGAAAGAATTTGAATTGTTCTTCAAACACCCACAGTGCAAGGAAAAGTGAAAAGGAATCCATCAATACTGGTCACAGATTCTAACCTTCAACTACTCAATGAATAGAACTTTTCGAGAAATTTCAGCTTAATGAGAGGTCCCTGGTAAAATCATATCCGTGAACAGCACTTAGAAGCCCGAATCTTAGTATCTTCCTATTAGAGCAGATCTGAAAGGTGGTTTAGTTAAAACCTTCCCTCCTTCTGATGCCTGACACACCTCTATAGCAGTCCTGATTGGACAGTTCCCCTTACCTTGAGTCTCTAAGTGACAGGATGTTCATGGCTATCAAGGGAGGTAATTCAGACATTTCAAAAACACTTCTTTATGTTGCACTATCTTACTTTTGCTTCTGCTGCCCTCACTTCTTAGCCATTCTGGGTCATTAGAGTAAAGAGCAAAATTCTCTTTCTGTAAGAATATCGCCCCTCACACAAAGAGAGGGGGGTTATGCCTTCACCGGTTCACTTAACTTAGTCACTGCCTGGCTCAAGCTATGGGATTATTATGTGACAGGAGGCAAAACCCTCCATGCATCATTCACTGAGAACTGACTTCTAGCTTTAGAATGAGCCACTGAAATACTGAATGTAGCATAATAGCTCCTCAGGCGCCGAGAGTAGGACGTATTCAATCCATTGTGGTTGTGTATCTCCCAAATGGTCCTCACAGAGCAGCACAGTCATTTGCAGGGGCGGGTAATCAGAAGCCCAGGGCCTCCCACTCTCCATTTTAATCTCACTCATCATGCATATTTTATATATATCTGCATTCAAATGCTGAAGGGCATTTTCCTCATTTCCCAAAGAGCTTTCCATGGGGACCACAGAGAGAACCATAAATGAACAGACAGATGCATCATGTTAAAAAGGGTGTCAACACTTTCCTTTAATCAGTACACAGTCAATATTCTCCATCGTGAATAACTAATGAGTTTCTCAACTCCCTTCCTCAGATGTCATTGCAAAAATTTATCTGAGGAATGTCATCTGCACTTAATGAAGGGACAAGCATCGTAATTAAGTTTTAAGCTATTTCTTCAGCATGAAGCTGCCTTGAAGTGTGAAATGACTATAATTCACATTTTTAAGACCCTGCATTTATTAGCATCTATTTTTTATTCAAGGTTAGGGGTATGTGCTTGGATTGCCAAAGGATTTCAAATTCGTCTGTGCTTTGTTATTCCAGAGTGAGTGCGCCTGAACTCAGATGCCAGGCAAGGAAAATTATCATTAATGAGTCAGGTTGTATTTTTGAAAAAAATCCAAAGACCTGGAAACTAATCTTCCTTTGTGAATAGGAAGCAATGATGAAATGTAGAACTGGGTGAAAGAGGACTCGATTCCTCTATGAATTATTATAACCATGGCTGAGAAAATGAATAGGGATTGTAGGTCGGAGGCTTCACGTTAAAGCAAAGTTCTACTGGAGTGTGACTATAGCAGAACGCTTGGGCAAAAAAGAAATCTAAAGTTTTGAAACTGCTTGTAAAAGAAAGAAAAAGAGATTATTCTCTTTTGGAAATGACTTAGGATGAATAGAAGAAAGAAAGAAAAGGGATAAATAAGCATATGGCCAAAATTAGAGACTCCAGGAGACTTTAATGGCTCTCCTTTACAAACAAATGTCAAAGAGTCAGTTACTCATCGTTTTGCTGGCTGAGCACACACTTCTGGAGGGAATGAATCTGTGATGATTCACCTAACCTAAACCCCTCTGTGGGCAATGGCAAATGTGGAAGACATCTGAGCCAGTGCATCCAAAAATGAAGATGTGCAGGGGCTATGTATAGGGGCTAACAGGGAGACCAGTATGATCCTGGGGCGTGCCAAAAAGGATTTCCTTAGGAAGTGAACTTTAAACTGAGAGTTAAAAGATGAATAGGATGATTCAGAAAGAGTAGAGAAGAATGTTTCAAGAAAAGGGAATAGCAAGGCTCTAAGTGCGGCCTCTATGGCACTGTAGAGGAAACCAAGGGAGAATGGCTGTAGCCTGCAAATTGAGGAGGCTTCTGATTAAACAGTGAACTCAACACATATGTCTACCTCTGCTTCTTCCTGAAATGCTAACACAACTACAGTAAATGGACCAAAAAAGACCCACACCCACAAAGATAAAGAAAAAGAAAAGCAGTGAATATGGGAGCAGAATATACCATCCCAAAATATGCCTCTTCGGCATAAGGATTATTTTAGGCTGATTATTTTTAAGAAATAGCAGACATGGGAGAAGCTCTGAAAAACAAGCAGATGTTACTCTTTTGTAAGAGACATTTACATTTATAAGGAAATCTCCATTTGTAAGGGGTTTCCCTCTCTGTACCAGGTAGAGAAGGAGGACTAAATTTCTAGAAACTCTCATCAATGCAGAAGGCAATGACTTAAATCTGCATAATAACCTTACCTTTGCTTACTGCGCTTTTCCTGATAACTTCCCATAACTGGCCTCTTCCCCCGCACTCCTCCCTCAAATCTTTTGTTTTTCGCTAGAGATGATATTTAAGGTGTTGGCTTGGGCCATTTCAGGGAGTTACTCGGTCTTCCTGGGTATCTCCCATGTATACAGGAGGTATACACGTCACTGAACATTTTTTTCTGTATTAATCTGTCTTTTATTACAGGAATGTCTCAGCCAAGAACCTAGAAAGATAGAGGAAAAATTATTTTTCCTTTCCCACAGTTTTGGCAACCCAGATGGAACTTTCTGAGATACCACACTTGTTCTGGAGCCTGCAGATGAGATCCTGGAAAACTGGCAGAAGTGACAGAAAGCTAAGAATTTTTACCAAAGTCAGCTCTCCTGGATTTCGCTCTGCAGTACTCTGCAGGTTGCGAGAGGAAGGTAAAAATTTCTTGTCCCTTTTCAAGTTTAGATTAGCAGGAGAAAATACATGTGTGAATAAGTTCCTTGGGTGTAGCAACTTCGGTAAAGATTTACTATGAGAACTCTTGTTTTCTACTGGTCCTTTTCCTCCCAGAGGTGGTCATTTTTTTTCTCTTGTCTCTGTCTTTTGTGCCACTTGTCACAAGGAGGAGAACCACAGCTATGAGGAGATTTTCCTTCCGTCTTGTTCTATGTCCTGAGAGCCTGGCTTTGTGACCAGTGAGAATATTCCCCCTGGTCTTCATCAGCCAGAGGATGCATGTCCAGGCATGCCTCTGGAGGACAGCCAAATAGACTGTGAATCCAAGAAGCAGCATTCTCTTGGTTCAACTTTGCTACTGAAACCGAGCAGGAAACTGTGGGCACACCACTGCCCCCAACACTAGTGCAGCGATGGGGCAAGGTCCCGGTTCCTCCTGAAGGAAATACCTAATAGTATCTTTGAGTTCTTCTGCAGGAACTAAGTTTCCCCGCCCAGGTAGAGCTGAGCACAAGATTCCTGGAGCACCGCACTGTTACCTCACTACCAACCAATCAGAAGAAAGTCCCACACCCTGCAGCCTGCACCCCAAATTTTGCCTATTAAAAACTTCTCCCCTAAAACCATCAAGGAATTCAGGGCTTTTGAGCATAAGCCACCATTCTCCTTCCTTGGCCCTGCACTAAACATTTCTCTGCTCCAAACTCTGACATTTCAGTTTGTTTGGCCTCACTGTGCGTCGGGCACACAAACTTGTGTTCGACAACACTGGTTCTCAGGGGGGTTTTGTCATAAGGGATCCTGGTCCATAAGGGGCCTTTGCTGTTTCAACTTTTGTTGCTTTGTTAGTACAAACAGGTCCCATTCCAGTGGCATCTGCCTGGTGTCACAGATGAACGGGTCTGGGACTGGAGGCTTCTCACGTCCTCACCGGAAACCAGAGACACTGCTTTCACTACACCATTCTTATTTGCCTGTGGCAATGAGAGTCTTGGCAGAAGGAGAAACAAAAATAACAAAAGGTTGGAAGGAGGGGAAAGGGTAATGGGAGATGAGAGGCTGGGCCCGTCATGCAGGGCCAGATCAACCACTTTAAGGTGGTACGTGAGTGTTTTTGTTTGTCTTCAAGTCAGGGGGAGCCACTGAAGGATAGCAAACAAAGGAGTGAACTTTAGCACAACTTGGCACATAATTCAAGGCCAGAAGTCAGGCAAATTTATTTAGTTCTTTCTGAGATGGTCTTACTTTCATTTATATTATAGTTGGTTCTTGAACAACACAAGTTTGAACTGTACAGGTCCACTTATACGTGGATATTTTTCAATAGTAAATACTACAGCACTACACGGTCTATGGTTGGTTGAAGCTGCAGATGCGGAGGACCAAATATAAGTTATACGCAGATTAACCCCTGCGTTGTTCAGTGGTCAACTGTATGTTTTAACAAACCATGGAAAATTCTGGACTAAGAATCCGCTGTCTGGCTTTTTAATTTTTTTTAATTTACTTCTAGTTCCCAACTTATTTCAGGTAAAAACTGTCAGCTTGTTCCTCTAAACTCCCATTACTCTTTGTTTTGAAAAGGTTATAATTGGAATAAAATAAGGCTGGCTTCAAGCCAGGATCATGAAGGTGTAATTAAACAAGATTTTCTGTCTATCCACACAGCAGGGCAATCCTACTGGGGGGAAAAAGAGAGATTCTAAAGCAATTGTGTGTTTTTCAAAATAATAGAACAATCTACCCCACACATTTTACATAATACATGGCAGCTGCTGACATTTAAATCAAGATAGAAACAATAATAAAGCCAGGCTGCTCTGTGTTGAGGCAGAAGGGAGCCCCAACTCTGGAATTTTGGCAGATATACACACATGGCCATTGTGCTCTAAAGGGCTGGGAGGTTAGCACTTATTTCATGATGTCCTGCCTGCCCTGACAACACGGATAAAAGTGCAATTTTATACACCCCTGCCAGTTATGGTTTTACCTGCTAAATGATATTTTTTTCACATTTTAAACCCTTAAGTTAAACAATGGATCAAAAGGATATAATTTTAATTTTTAAATAAAAGCCACTTGTCTTAGATAATGTTAACAATGTGTTGAGTTGCCTCTCTCAAATTCAGACAAAAATGGGCCGGCCATTAGTGGACCATCAGGTGCCTCACTGAACAAGGCTGATGGCTCTAGCTTTTGTAGATAGTCCAGTAATGATTTTGAGAGAGAGGCTTGTTTTGGTTATTAAGGCATTTGGTTTGTTTTGGTTATTAAGGCATTTCCCCCAATATCCTATTGGTTTAAAAAGATTAAAAATCCAGGACCACTTTTGGGGAGTATGTTGAGAGCATCAGATCTGGACTACAATTCCAATCAATGCTCACTCAAAACTTGCAGCGAAATGAACACTAATCGCAGGCATCTGATGATGGATTCTGAAAGCACCTTTTCCTTTTGCTCATACCCAGTGGTCCCTGCAAGACAGAGGGCGAGACTCACAGACTTGGAAGCTTGGCAAAGTCACGTAAGATACCTTGTGACTGGAATGATACCCTGTATTGCAAGCTGGCCAATGTACAAACCATGCTCATCCACGAAAACAAATGGCATTTCTTTATTGTTTTTACCTGACTTAATTTTTCTCTCAAACTTATCCTTATGGATTGTTGGGGAAAAAAAAAAACCTATTCTGGCATCCTCTCTGTAATTGAAAAGTTTCGACTTTCCCATTAGGATAATAATTAGTCTAAATTTTCCTCTCCCTCTTTCAGATATCATTATGGATATGGCAGAAGGCGGCTTATGTGACCACGTGGTGACAGGAACAGAGCAAGTTTAGACTCCAGGAGATGCTGTTTTGATCTGCATCAGGCTAGACTCCCATGCCCAAGTCCTCATTGAATAAACTCTCTCTGGGCTCCAGCAGTATCCACTGAGTCGGGACTGAATGGTGTTGGTAGACCCTGAGACCCGGGCAGGTCTCCCAATGCACCAAACTGGACTGTCTTCTTTGGAGCCCTCAGCCCCACTGCAGGGACGCTCACCAGGGCCAGCCAGCCTGCACCATCAGTTATCCATGTGCATTCCTCAACACACCACATGGACACTTCTATGAACTGCCTTCCCTCCTCCCCCACCCCTGGAATTAACAGAGATTCCAGAGTGTTGACCCAGGTCCTCTTTTCCTCTCTTTCCAGGGGGTTGTGAAACCACCCTACAAGTTGGCTTCCTCCTAGAATCCCAAATGAAACTGTACAATGACCCTTTGCTTTTGCCTTTCCTTAAAATTTACTTAATTGGTTTCTTCCCTCCATGACCCAGAGAAGAAAGGTCATCAGGACATATATTTGACCACCTGCTTTTCCTACATTTCCTGTCATCTTCTTCCCACAATTCACCAGAGACCAGAACAGAGGAGATTTCTACTTCCTCTTCCTGTCTGAATGGGACTTCCCCTATGTCCTAGCCTCAGCTTTCCCTGTGATGTTATCTGCCATCTATCATTCCCTGGTCTCTAACGGTAGAATCATAATGTACAGAGGAGATGAATACAGACTCATGGGTTTAGTATCTTTAAGCTGTAATTTCTATTACATGTGCAAAATAAGAGCTTTTGATAAACAAGGGAAAGGGAAAGGTGGCGATACCTCAAATACGGAAGTATCACTTTTCCTTTACCTCTTGTGCTTCTCCTTATATTTACTAATAGAACCATGCTGAAAGGCACCTGGGGAAAGGTTGGGGATAAGGTAGAAAAGGGAAATACAGAGGTAAATTCAAACTCTAGTGCTGATACTAATAGGAAAAAAAAAGAGAGAATAATGATGGCATGTTGGAATATAGGAGGAAGAGGAAGAAAAGGGACATATATATGTATTGACTGGTTTTGGAAGATGCAAGATGTAATAGTTTTGGGATTTCAAACAGGACAATTTTAAAGTCAAGTGGGCCTCATTAAGCCCTAGCCTGTGGCTTTCAGATCTTCATTTTTTTTTTTTCTCAGCAGGCACTATTAAATGTGTGAAGAGAAGAGTTGTAAGGTAGTCACTAGCCTTTTTGGCAAAATGAGAGAATGGAGGCAATACAATGACATGTTAATATAGTTAAATGAGATTGTCTTGTATTCAATTATGAGACTGTCTTTTATTCTATATTGTGTCTTCTTATATCCTTTCTCTTATATAAAATGCAGTTAATAGTAGATGGAAGTACTCAATAATTTTTTCCTTTTGTCTTTAATTGAGAAATAATTGTTGGTCACCATGATTTGATGGAAACTTTTTAGGGGTTAAAGAAATATTAAACTCTGGGAACTCCCATCCCATGTGAGTTCTTGTGTCCCTGTGAGAGAGAGAGCTGCTTGCCTGTCCTCCCAATAGCTAACATGTGTTGAATTAGTATTCACTGAGCTTTTCCTCCATTCTAGGCACTGGGGCTAGGAGAGCTTAAGACACTTGCCCAAGTTCACAAAGCAGACAGGCATGGGTACCAAATTCAAAGCCAGAGCAGGATACCTTCAAAGCACAGGCTCTTGACCAACAGGGACACTGCTTCACCATTATTCTATTTTTTTAAGGCCTTGGAGTAAGTAACAGCTATTATTTGGTCCACTACATATTTTTTTTCATTTCTCCTTTGAATCACTTCAATATTTGTGCTATATGATCAAATAATTCTAAATCTCATACATGCAAAACAAAACAAAAAAACCTTAGTCTAAGTATATGGAGTTGGGGGTGGAAGAGAGGGAAGAAAATTACAGAACATGTCTGCAAAATGTTTAAAAGGGAGAAAATTTAAAGATTTCTTCCACAATGGTACTCCCCCTTTCACCATGTACCATAGCTAAAAGCTCAATACACAGCTTCTTGCCTCTTCTCTCCCTTCTCCCACTCCCACCTGCTCTTTCTCTGTATTTCTGTCTTTGTGTGTGTGTGTGTCTCCCTCTTTACCTGTGTGTGTACATTTTTTAAAATCAGACTGTCGATCCATTATTTTTGGTATTGTGAATTTTGAAGAGGACAAAGAAGTGGAGAAGGATTGCCAAGCCTCAAATTAAATGAGCCCTGAAGCTCTGACAGACTGTTCTTGCCACTTAAATTTATAAACCACTGAGAGCCAATAAATACTTAGCTGGCTATAGACATTTTAAAATACAATTAAAGAATGAATAAATTCATTTTTGTCAGCTTGTGGGAGGCTTGTCTAATCCCTGTTTCCCTATAAGACACACAAACTGTAAATTCACATATTTCCAAAGGAGCCAGATTGAGTACCTACCCAGTTAAAAAAAAAATTTTTGCAAAACATTCAAGTGCATTATTGGGAGTAACAGATGTATCATAATTTTTCAGCTTTATCATTAAAACCCTGGTAATATTATGGAGAAAAATAAACAGTAACAAAGTAATGCCTTATTTATTTGGGGCTTGCAGTGATAGAATGGGTTTGCTATCAGTGAATCTTTCAGTTCTGAATTGAATTACATTCTGATTTTTGAAGCTTGTAACAATCTTTAGTCTTTTGCGACCACATTTGAAACTGCCTTCACACAATTTTTTAAAGAACACAACTGTCATGAGGAAATTACAATCCCTCATGTTTGTCAATAACACAGTAACATTCTTGGGAGCTAGAGAAATATGTTGGGGTACTTTCCCTTACATTAAATGGCTGCAGAGAACCACACTTTTTGAATTCTGAGGTGTACTTTTGGGTTTTACCTTTTTTCTTCTTGCAACTAAAATGTCACTTCCTTTGGGCAGCCTTATTTAACTCTCTTAAGTAGGTTTTGTAATTCTCTGTGTTTCCTCTGATTTGGTTCATACATCTATCCTAGATTTCATTACCTTGTATTTTGAGGTTCCTTTCTGTCTTATTCTCCTTAACTGTAAATTATTTGAGTACTCATTTAACTCTACATCTCAAGTATTTATCACATGCCTTGACTCTTAAGAAAGTGTCAAAAAAAATACTTGGTATAAACAAAACGAAAAGAATGGGAGAAAATATTTGCAAACAAAGCGACCGACAACGGATTACCCTCCAAAATATACAAACAGCTCATGCAGCTCAATATCCAAAAAACAAACAACCCAATCAAAAAAATGGGCAGAAGATCTAAATAGATATTTCTCCAAGGGAGACATACAGATGGCCAAAAGTCACATGAAAAGATGCTCAACATCGCTAATTATTAGAGAAATGCAAATCAAAACTACAATGAGGTATCACCTCACACCAGTCAGAATGGCTGTCATCAAAATGTCTACAAACAATAAATGCTGAAAAGGCTGTGGAGAAAAGGGAACCTTCCCTACACTGTTGGTGGGAATGTAAATTGGTACAACCACTATGGAGAACAGTATGGAGGTTCCTCAAGAAACTAAAAATAGAACTACCATATGACCCAGCAATCCCACTCCTAGGCATATACCCAGAGAAAACCATAGCTCAAAAAGACACATGCACCCCAATGTTCATTGCAGCTGTATTTACAATAGCCAGGACATGGAAGCAACCTAAATGTCTATCAACAGAGGAATGGATAAAGAAGATGTGGTACATATACACAATGGAATATTACTCAGCCATAGAAAAGAATGAAATGATGCCATCTGCAGCAACATGGATGGACCTAGAGATTATCATACTAAGTGAAGTAAGTCAGACAGAGAAAGACAAGTATCATATGATATTACTGATATGTGGAATCTAAAAAACATGATACAAATGAACTTACTTTCCAAACAGACTCACAGACTTTGAAAACAAAGTTATGGTTACCAAGTTGTGGGGGGGGGATAAATTAGGAGTTTGGGATTAACATATCCACACCACTATACATAAAATAGATAATTAACAAGGATCTACTGCACAGCACAGGGAACCCTACTCAATGTTCTGTAATAACTTATATGGGAAAAGAATCTGAAAAAAACACTTGCGAAACAGCTCCTTATAGACAATGAAATGGAAAATCAGGTCACCACCCTTGTTATAATTGAAGGTAGAGTAAAAGCATATCAGCACAGCCGCTGATGAAGAATTCTTTTATGAAGACCTTCTGGCTTCTTGCTTTTTTGTGGTTCCTTCCAAGATTTTAGTGATATTTAGGGGAACAGAGTTGGCTGTCTGTGTACATTGGTCCATATAACCCTCTTCCTTTCCTTTACAATTGTCATGGCATACATCTGGGAAATAGGATTTCATAGTCCATTTCCCATTCTGGTAGGATCAGAATCCTACAAGGAAACTTCACAGTTGAAAAGAATGCTTAGAGCAAGGTAGTCATTCAAAGGTAGTCTCTGTTCTTACAGAAAATACCTATGTCAGACGGAATGGCCTATTTCCAGTCTCAGATCAGGCACAGCCTGAGATCAGGCATTTTTTCCATTTGTCTTACATAGACTTTGGGGGAAAAAAAACTGTGTGAACAAGTGAACATTTAAAATATTCAAATTTTAAGATCATGAATTTATTCAAATCCAGTTTCTATTCAAAGTTAGTTTTTCTTATTTAGAGGGATGGCGGTAGTGCCTGGTATATTTTTAAGTATAGTCTTGAATCTAGAGCCACACGTCATGATTTCAGAATCGCCCTGCAGCAGCAGAGTCTACAAATACGCCCGAGTTTGGTGTTGGGCGCAGACCTTACCAACACTCCTTATTTGTCTGGAGAGAAACAACCCTCTTTTGTGATTTTCAGCTCAACCCTGGATTATTTACAAACCTCTAAAGCAAACACTGCAAATATAGTAACTATAGTAACTCTAATAAGAAAAGCAGTGAACCAAAACGCTCACAGAGAGGAAGCTACCATTTCTTTAGCTGGGAGCTGAGATCTTCCAGGAAGAAACGTCAGAGACCCAAAATTTGCTTCTCATTAACAAACAAGCAAACAGAAAACAACAATAGAACAAACAAAAAAACCCTCCAGCAGCCAAGAAAGGGGTTTGAGGAAACAAAAATTATCCCAAAAGAGAAGGTCTCTAAAATAGATGTTATTTTTCTCATGTTTGATTGATTGAGTAGCTGAGGGACATGGATGGATATTTAAGTTTTACTTGTTTATCTGAGAAGTCAGTCTAAGAATAAATAAAGGAAGCACAAAAAGACTTCAGTATCTAATTCTTAAGCTGGTCTTTTGTTTGCCCCTGTTCAGATTGTGTTGATGCGTAATAGCCTGAACTGAGTCAGGAGCCTAGAATGTGATCACTTGGCTTCTCCATCCCTCTGGAACTTTTTTTTTAATGGTGCTTTGTGGCAGAACCTCTGACCAAAAAACCATTTTTTTTTTTTTTTTAGATTCCATATATATGTGTTAGCATACAGTATTTGTTTTTCTCTTTCTGACTTACTTCACTCTGTATGACAGACTCTAGGTCCATCCACCTCACTACAAATAACTCAATTTCATTTCTTTTTATGGCTCAGTAATATTCCACTGTATATATGTGTTACATCTTCTTTATCCATTCATCTGTCGATGGACACTTAGGTTGCTTCCATGTCCTGGCTATTGTAAACAGAGCTGCAATGAACATTGTAGTACATGATAGAGTTCAGCTCCTTTTAGACATCACTTATCTTTGGGCTGATCAGCACAAATCATTCACTAGTTCTGTAAAAAACAACCCCCCCTCCCCCACAAATAAAAACCCCTGCTCCTAAAGAAGACTGTGAAAAGACAGGGAACCGGGCCAACCATTAGCTTGCTTGAAAGAGTTCTTACATCATAGCCACAAGGATTCAGTGCATTCTCAGAGAATGAGCTCTCTCAGGGTCCTAAAATGCACATTTCCTTGGGTGGATTTGCTTAAAAGATTCCAGCTTTAGCACATTAATATGAAACCCAGGATCTAAATGACAGAGAGTCACGCAACTTCTGGCCTCTGGAAGACCTGGTGAAAATGGTTACTCCAGTAACATGTAAAACGTCACAATGTGGTATGTAATTTTAAAAATATAGCCCACTGTATACGGGATTTTGCTAAGAAAAGGTTCTCACTCCCCACTGATTATCCTCTTCCTTTGGCCCGATTTATTTCCCTATATTCATAAAGACTTACAGGCCTGGCAGGAATGCTACGGTTTTGTAATGAGGTGATATATTCTCCACTTACTGAGGACATGTTTCTGTTTAGGGAAATGCAAGGTCCAACGTGGCTGCTGCTGTTTTCACAAAACAGAGATCTCGGGACTGGTTGTGAAAGAGAAGGTATGACGTGTGCAACACAGGTGCGTTTGCTTACAGTTGACATCTTTATGCAAGAGTTATTCAGGGCTATTTATGAGGATTTATGATTGTTCTTAATTAAAAGAACTGTGAGAAATGAAGAAAGCCAATATTCACTGAATTCTTCATGGCTCTAATTCCATAGTGAAAATTAAAGTTATATTTGTATCATCATACCATTTTATATGTGTTTCATTTGGAGGGCTGGGGATAGTTCTTTGGTGGCAGGGATGGTTTTTAGGCTATATCTCTGTCTATTTGTCCGTTGGTATGTCTATTGTTCCTTTTTGCTTTCCATAAGTTGTTGGTGGTAAGTACATGGCATCGCAGAGCCCTTTTCTGCTAAAAACAGCATGCTTATGGATATCTGATTAACACCAGTACATGGAATACCCACAGAAAGTAGTTCTAGCACCGTATCATTCCAGAAAATGGGGAGCTTGTTAGATAGAAAAAAAAAAAAAAAGTATTGTATTTACAGTTCAGCTTCTTTTAAACACCACTTTTCTTTGGGCTGATCAGCACCAATTACTGATTAGTTCTCTAACTGGAGAGGATTTTGGTACCACAAAATACATCAGGAAATACACACCGCAAATGAATGAATCCTAAATCTCACAACTCCAAGACTGGCAACCACTTCCTCCAAACTTTCAACGTTAAGTCCTCAGAGAAAATTTTCTCTTAGTTGGAGCTTATCTTCACATCCTTTCTCATCTCTCCCAGTTCATATACTCATGATACTGTTACATCATAGATATTCAAAATGCATCATCAACCAGTTGCACAAAGAGAGCAAAGAGCCACTTAATCAATGCAAACCATACTCAGAAGTTTACCTTAGTTCCTTGAAGGGATCTGCCCTGACATTAGGTGTCTCTATAGATTTAGGGAACACTGTGCCCTCTGCTCCTGTAAACAAAAGAAAAAAGCAAACAGAGGTTGGAGAGTTGGATGTGTCACTGGGAGGCACAGTCAGCATAATGAATGCAGCTAAATGCAGCGAATCCTCTATACAACCCAATACACAGCTATTCTGCCCCTGGCTCTAGGGCAGGTCTCCGAGCTAGGAGAGCATTCAATCAACTTATGCAAACAGCCTTTGGAAAAACAAGGAACTCTTTTGAATGTGTTCTTGCTGAGATCAGAGTGAGGCCATGAGGCAAATTCCATGTTGGCTTAAAAAAAAAAAAGAAAAAAAAGATGCCTAGAAATGGCATGGTCTGACTCATGTCTCTCATAAACTATTAACAGTCACCCAACTGGAAGTGCTTTGAAAACCAGCAGATGAAATTCTGTTACTGCAGCATGGGGCACAAATCACATAACACATACAACATCTAAGAAATGGGTTAGATGGTAGAGAATACTGTAAGACTGTAAGGTATTTGCCTAAGGACAATTAAGCCAAAGTTTTTCAGTAAATCAAGTTTTACACGATAATCTTGAAAACTTAGAACACTATGAGGGATCATTTGAAGTTCAGTGCTTTTACAATTTGAGTATTAACATTGATCCCCGACCCAATCTACACATTTAGCTCTTGACTTTGCTATAAGCTTTTATCTTTATAACTTGTCAACATCAGCTGAACCTTTCCAGCCGTAAAGATTGTGATTATCTAATTTGTCTGCTCCCAAAGTGTCTTCAAATCATTTAAGCCTCAGTTTATCACAGACAATTGCACTGGATATTTGTTTTTCAATTAAACTTAGCCAGGCAGTATCCTGAAGTAAAGGTGTTTATTTTTATATGCTCAGTGTGCTTCTCTGATGCTGTAAGAAGGGACGGAATAATATCTTGCATTCATGTGTGAATTTCTAGAATCCTCTTGCATTGTTATAATGTCTAGAAATCCTCTACTAACCACTGTTATTCCAAATCCAGGTTTCTCCCAACATACTAATGACTCTAGGAAAATGAACTGATTTCCTGGCTTTTGTAGCAACTATGGAAATATTTAATCTTTTTGATATGAGTAATAGACCACTGTAAGTAAAATCAGAATTTTTTTTCTGCCTTAGAATAATATATGGTCACTAAAAGAATATTCTGGTGAATAATAACTATTATTCTCAGCTAACGTTTTTGAGTGACTACCACATTGCTGGATACCATCATAGATACATCTCATTTATTCCCTGCAACAACCCCATAAAACTGACAGTTCCAGTTGGCATAGAGACGCTCCACGTGGGGACCTTTAAGATCGTTCTCTGCCCGTAGACATTTCTACTTTCCAAGATCCCAAATCACATCATTTCAAATATACAGGTACATTTCAAAATGTACCCATAGCCCCGTTAAATACATTTTTTGGTGTAAATTTTGTAAGAATGTTCACTGTTTTATTAAGTATATATTATTTATTTTGCTCTAGTGATTGAAACTTTACTGTGTTCTTGATAACTGTGATGGTTAATTGTATGTGTCAACTTGACAGGATCAAAAGGTGCCCAGGGCTTCCCTGGTGGTGCGGTGGTTGAGAATCTGCCTGCCAATGCAGGGGACACGGGTTCGAGTCCTGGTCTGGGAAGATCCCACATGCCGCGGAGCGGCTACGCCCGTGAGCCACAGTTACTGAGCCTGCGCGTCTGGAGCCTGTGCTCCGCAACAAGAGAGGCCGCGACAGTGAGAGGCCGGCGCACCGCGATGAAGAGTGGCCCCCGCTAGCCTCAACTAGAGAAAGCCCTTGCACAGAAACGAAGACCCAGCACAGCCATAAATGAATAAATAAATAAATTAAAAAAAAAAAAAAAAAGGTGCCCAGATATTTGGCTAAACATTATTTCTGGATGTGTCTGTGAGGGTGTTTCCAGATGAGATTAGCATTTGAATAGGTGTGCTGAATAAAGCAGTTTGCTCTCTCCAATGTAAGTGGGCATCATCCTATCAGATGAGGGCCTGAATACAACAAAAAAGTGGAGGAAGGAAGTATTCCTCCCTTCCTGCCTCACCCTGTGAGCTGGGACATTGATCTTTTCCTGCTGTCCGTGGTCCTGGTTCTCAGGCCTGCAGACCTAGACTGGAATCAACACCATTGACTCCCCTTGTTTTCAGGCATTTGGACTCAGACTAAATTACACCACTGGCCTTCCTAAGTCCGCATTTAACAGACAGCTGAGTGTGGGATTTCTCAGCCTCTATAATTGTGTGAGCCAATTTCTTACAATAAATCTCTTTTTCTGTATAGACCTTATTGGTTCGGTTTCTCTGGAGAACTCTGACTAATACAGTAACTGAGTAAGAATGGGGTGGATTACAAATTATAATGTAGCTTTTGTTACATATGTATTACATTTGGTTTTGCAGAATGTCCATTTCCCCTCTCCAACATTTTTGGGATCCTTTGAGGAGCACCTAGGTCAAAGGCACTGTGGAGGCTGCCACGTGGATAAAACAGGCTTGCAGAAGTCACAGGGCAGTGACTGACACATCAGAAGGTGGCTCTAAGCTGTGTGAAACCCAAGACCATGCCCTCAGCCATCTCTCAGTGCCATCTTGTCTGTCACTGAACAACTCCCTTCTGCTGCTACTGTAGTTAACAGGGACTTCTCTTTGACATTCTTAGAGATGCTTGGTTCTTAGCCATTTGAGCTCTATTTAAAAATATCTATATCTACATATTTAAAGGAACAATTATATATCTCAATAAGGAGAGGAGAGTTATTTCTGTTTATTTACATTGTCTCTACTCCCTAGTGTCAGCTCAAATCTCCTCTACCTCTACCGAGAATTCCATGAAAGCTGCAACAGAAAGAGCATTACCTCTTTCCAAATCAGCCATAATTGTTTGACTCACCCATATGGCAATGAGTATGGCCCATGGACAGCTTTCATTATTTGAATTGTTTCTAGAATGCTGTAACACTTAATGTTTCACCTCTTTCTCATGCCCACCCTTTCCATCATTTTATAAGATCTTTGAAGTCAAAGAAGATCTATTTTGCAACTTTGGTGACTGTACCAAGTAGGTGCACACAGTAGGACATAGATTACACTTATTCAGACCAGTTGTCCAAATATGAGGAATGACCGGCTCTTATGAAAAATGAACCTCCAATGCTCGGGCCATTTTCTTTATCCCATCCAAACTCTGTATTGAGCCTGTTTCTTTATTTGTCAGATACAATGACAAAACTTCATCTGCTACTTTACTTCTTACTTCTGGCTATACTAGGCTCAAGAGGGAACTGCTCTACTGCAGCGGGGGGCGCTGAGCTCTGCCACCCTTTGAAAGCAAGGCCAAGGGGGAAAAAGGGTGACAATAAAGTCATCCAGCACATTACAGATGCTCACTATCTGTGTTTGTGGAAAGAACATGGTCTCCTTTGAACACCTGAGCTTGGATCCTCAGCTCTCTGACCTGCAAGCGCATTCGCTGTGCTCCTGGCTAGGAGTGCGTCTTGCTCTCTGTCCTATCCTCGTTGTCTAGCACAGCGCAGGCACTCAACAAGTACTTGTAAGATGACTACGTACACTCATTAGTCACTGAGCACACACTATTTGGGATTTACCTCGCAGACATTCATCTTATCTCTTCAACTAGATAGTAAGCTCTGTGTGGGCAGGGGCAAGGTCTTATATAGAATATAACCAGATTCAACTTTAGGCTCCCAAGACTCCTCCTGGACTCAATTCAACTAGTACTATCACTTTTATGGGAGTACTAATTTACTGCTATAAAACTCCTCATACCTCACATATTAAATGAATGTCTAAAATCACACCCCGGTGCATTTTAACTATACCACTAAAATAAAGGAGTATGCTTATAAAGGAATGCTATTTGGGCTGAACAGAAATATCTCTCTAAAGTAGAATAAGATCAGAAGGCTTATGTTCTCTTTCCCAGACCAAGGAACCTGCTTATCCTATAGATAAGAGACCTGGGGCTAAAGACATGTGGGGCTCATGGTCCTATGGCCAGTGGGCACTAGAGCTGAGACTCACATCCAGGCATCTGACTAAAGAACCCACATTTAGCCCCAGCGCCCTAGTGCCTTGTTTTCTCAGTGCCAGGCCAATGTGGCACTCATTAAATGGCAAGCGAGCAAAATCCAGAGGGGATGGGCTCTGACAGGTGGAGGAGATGGGTAACTGACAGGCTCTGGTTGTGGATGAAAGTGAAGGGCAAGACACTCATGCTCCTTTAGCTTCCATCATCCAACCAGATGCCCTTTGATTTTTTGCTGGACTTCGGCCACAGGGGTCCACATGTCCCATACATACTGGAGGACAGACACATGCATGTGACTTCTCAGGGGAACTTATCAAAATCTCTCAGTAGCTAAGTGACCTTGGGCATGAATCTCTCTGACGCTCAGTTTCCTTCTCTGAAAGAAAGAGATATGGGTAGTACCCTCATCTCCCAGGGATCTTGGAGACTAAATGAGATCTCTGGTACATAGCAATCATCAAATGACAATTAATAAAATACTACTACTAGTACTAAAATGTTCATGAACCCTATTCTTTATTTGGGTCCTCTATGACTCTTAAAAAATAACATTTTAAAAGCACTTACTACAAAGTAGAAACTATTGAAACTGTCTTCATGTGATCATGAGAATAACCCTTTGAGGGAGGGACTATTAATTTCTGTTATTACGGTTGTGGAATGTGAGATTCACAGAAGTCAAGAAATTTTTCTATGGTCACACAGTGAAGAGGGGGAGCCAGGATTTGAACTAAAGCATTTCAGCTCTGAAACTGATGCCCTTGACCCTACTCTAGACCCTCATTCAGCAGATTAAGTAACTCTCTACTTGCTCAGATTTTTATGAAACATGAACGAATACCCATGTTTATAGTCTCAAGTAACACCTGCTAAATCCCCTATCACTCCTCTTCTAAAAATAATTCCCATGTGCAATGAAATGAGATATTAATACATTTCAAAAAGACCATTTCTTTCCAAGTCCTAACAGATTTCTGATTTCCACACCATTTTTCACTTTCCCAAAAGCTGCAGAGTGGACAATCATCCATCAGGATGAATTCCCCCATCCCATCCTCTATCCATTCTTAGATAATAAATTATTCTCAATTTTATTATTTCAAAAAGGTTTCTATTAAAGCCATGCCTACTGATTCCTTCTTTTGACACGATCTAATTTACTGGCAATAAATGTTCATAAACAGGTGGGGTGAAAAAATCCATAAAGCCATTTCAGCTTTATTTTAAGTTCCATTTAATGTCCCTCAGAAATGATTTCATCAATGTGTTTCCATTAGCTGGTTCTCTGCCCAGTAACTTAATTCCACACAATCAATCAGGAACTTATAAAGCGTGTGACAGGATCTTTCTAAAGTGTTTTGAATCATCATAAAGATCAGCTCAATGGCTCTTTTTTCCTACTAGCACAGGTAGGAAGTAAACTCGTCAAAAAAATCTCTAATGCGCTTTGTTGCCATAGTAACAAAAAAGTCAGTTTCTCCTCTCTAGAAAGTATGCTCAAGTTCAGAGGTCAGTTTGGTCATGCTTTTCCCTCAGAGTGTCCTGGATGTCAAGAGCTCTGAAATCCAGTCCTATCTCTGTGATGTTGGGCAAATCACATAACTCTCTCTGGCCCTTGATTTCCTTCACTGTAAAATGAGGGATGGGATGAGAAGTGTCAGTGCTAAAGTGTTTTCTCCCCAAATTTAAAATTTCATAAGGTAACAATCTAATCTAAACAGAAGACTATCTTTAGCCACCTCCATTCCCTACCAGGAAAACAGAGCAACCCTGGGATATCAAAGGAAAATGTTAAAAATGTTCTCAGTGTTTAAGGAAGAAGCAAATAAAAGCAGACAGACGTTTGTCCAATTCAAACTACAATTAACTGGTAGAAATAATCACCAGAAAATAAACCTCATAAGAGAAAAAATGGTGAAGAACAAAATTTACTGTAGATGAGAATAACTAAAAAACCCAAAAACCTGGTTTGTAACTCTTCATTGATCTGGGGAAATTCAATTGTATAAAAATAAGAAACATTAAAGTGCCTAAATCTGTACCTGTTGAAAATAGCCATGGACTAAATACTGGAAGAAAAATTTAGATCTGCAAATTATGATACAGGAAAGTTGGACTTGAGAGAAACATAAGACACAAAAGAAAAAATTACCATGATAGAAGTTATAATTAGTAACACTGGAGTTTAAGAAATTTATGATAAATCAAATCTTTGTTGTACACAGAAAAGAACTACTCTTACAGACACTAATTTCAAGAAAAGCTTTTAAAAAGGGCAGACATGGTTTAAGAGTACTGTTTAGAAAATTGATGAAGGAATTAAACTAGCTTAATGGAGTTTGCTCTGGTAAATTCTTTCTAGACATACATTCATTAACATGGGCATAATTATGATGAATGCTTTTATATAAATGAAAATAGACTAAAAATCATCTTTGGGTTAAAACCATGGAGCTAAAATGTTTAACAGTTTCCATATGTGAGTTAAAATATCTGATGACCACTGTTTGAAGTCAACGTTCTAAGTTTTCCAATTCCTGTTGCTTGGGTGGATATATCCTGAATGACAGTCCTTAATAACAACCATATTTTACTTGATAAGGCTCTATTTTCATACCAATATTAGATTATAAAACAGAGAAAGGATGTCAATCTAAAAAATGGTGATAAGAGAATGGGAGAAGGAAGCACATAGAAGCAACCTAAGTGCCCATCAACAGATGAATGGATAAAGAAGATGTGGCACATATATACAATGGAATATTACTCTGCCATAAAAAGAAACGAAATTGAGTTATTTGTAGTGAGGTGGATGGACCTAGAGTTTGTCATATAGAGTGAAGTAAGTCAGAAAGAGAAAAACAAATACTGTATGCTAACACATATATATGGAATCTAAAAAAAAAAATTGGTTCTGAAGAACCTAGGGGCAGGACAGGAATAAAGACGCAGATGTAGAGAATGGACTTGAGGACACGAGGAGGGGTAAGGGTAAGCTGGGACGAAGTGAGAGAGTAGCATTGACATATATACGCTACCAAATGTAAAATAGATAGCGAGTGGGAAGCAGCCGCATAGCACAGGGAGATCAGCTCCGTGCTTTGTGACCACCTAGAGGGGTGGGATGGGGAGGGTGGGAGGGAGACGCAAGAGGGAGGGGATGTGGGGATATACGTATACGTATAGCTGATTCACTTTGTTATACAGCAGAAACTAACACAACAATGTAAAGCAATTATACTTCAACAAAGATGTTAAAGAAAAGAAAATGGGAGAAAGAATGATTCAATTTCCTGAAATATCAGAGAACTGGGAAACCAAAGACCTGATTTTTAGCGCTGATTTTACATAAGCTTATAGCTGACTGTTGGCCATTTGCCCTCAGGTCTTATTTCCCCATTTGTTGTACAAAGTGGGGGTGGGGATTAGATGGTCCATGAGGCCACCTCCAGCCCTGATGTTTTAGGAACCTCCAGATAACCTGGTTGGATGAACCCAATGGACCAGAAGAGGAGCATGGTAGGTTTGATAAACCCAAAGTTAAATGTATTTAACAAATATGTATTGAGCAGGGGACTGTAGAGGTGAACCAGAGAGACATGGAGCTTATAGACCAGTAGACTGTAGTACTCTCCAGTAGGGTACACTGGCTAGTTCAAAGAATCAGTAATTAAATAAACTCAGAAATAACATACAATAGTGACAAATGGTGATATGGACTTGAAAGGAAAATCAAACATGTCTTTGAAAGTATAAAACTTGGGGTCATAGATTGGTCTGTCAGGTATGTTTCCCTGAAAAAGTGAAGTTTTGCTGATATTTGTTAAGTGATTAGGAACAACCTAGTTAAGAGGGGGAAGGAACGGTAGAAGAGATTATGCAAAGGTGGCAGGGTTGGGAAGCTGAGGTCAGTAAAGAAGATTGGTGTGGCCAGACCATATTTAGCAAGGGCGAGCAGTGTCGGGTGAGACTGGAGAGGTGGGTTGGCCCAGGTAATGCAGAGCGACGGTGAAGGTTTTTTTCTTTTTTGGCCGTGCCACACGGCATGCGGGATCTTAGTTCCCTCACCAGGGATCAAACCCACGCCCCCTGCAGTGGAAGAACGGAGTCGTACCCACTGGACTCCTAGGGAAGTTCCACAGTGAGGGTATTAAGCAGACCCGAGCAAACTGGCATTTTTCAAAGATTACTGTGGCTGCATGTTATGGTCTGCGTATTTGTGTCCCCCTAAAAGTCACATGCTCCAACTGTAACCTTCACCAGAAGTAAACCATGCTGGTGCCCTGATCTCAGACCTCCCAGTCTCCAGAAGAGTGAGAAATAAATGTCTGCTGTTTAAGCTACCCAGTCTGTGGTATCTGTTACAGCAGCCTGAGCTGTCTGAGACACTGTATCGTGGAAAACACACTTGAAGAGGGCAAAGGTAAATGAGGCGAAGCAGAGGAGACATGATGACAGCTTGGACTAAAGAACTGGCAGCCAGGACGGAGAAGTGCAGGTGGGTTAGGAAATATGTTAAGAGGAAAACCAATGGGATCTAGTGACGTCCTGGACAAGAGGGAGACAGAGAATGACCACAGGGCCCATGGGAAGATCTGAAATTGAGGTCAAAGCCAAGTGATTAACACCCAAAGCCAGCTGTGCCCACGGCAACCTTACACTTCTCCAATAAAATCTAGCTTCTTTGACATTTGATATTTTAATTTCAGTTGAAATTGCCTTTACTTAATACAAGAAGCCGCTATGAATCCAGCTATATTTTTCCTGTGAAGGTACAGGCAACATGACAAAGAAAATTTTTAAGTCTCTCACAGTGTTTACAAGCATTTTTAAAAAACACTATGAATAATGTAATAATTCTTTGAATAATGAACATTGTCTTCTGTGAAAGATAATTTTCTGGTTACTCCAATGTTTTAGCTGAACACAGTTCATATATCTCCTATTGCTTAAAATCTTTCTAAAGTACATGAGGTAATGATTTTTGCCTCTGTAAGTCTAGGCTCCCGACATAGTTACACTTTGATACTTAAACATGCTATGATATCTGAGTGAGACCCATTTTCCTGAAAACTAATCTCATCTACAGCACATTATCCAGGATAGGTGTAAGTGAATTGTGAGAGAAATGATCACAGAAATTTCCTCAGAATTTTCCACAGAAACAGTGCTTTTGGATTTAACTCCTAATGTGAACTTCTGACTTTCCCATAATAGTCTTATGCAGTGAAAAATTCTTTTCAAGGAGGGAGTTGGGTTATGTTTAATCAACAGTTTAAAGTGAACTGAGTAATCAGTGAGGTTGCAGAGGTTCCACTTATTTCAGGATTAACCACTTTGAAGGGGGCTGTCAATTTCTGAAAGCCATCCCCACACATGAGCAACAGACAGATGCAAGACAGTAACTTTGATAGGAAAAAGTCACTTGAAGTAACTTAATCCCCTTGTGTCTCCCTGGCTGCTGGTGGCATTTAATAAACTGCTAACGCAGAACATTTGTAGTCATTACAAGTTGTTTCTAGGATACGTATGAAATATTTTCTTTTTAGGAACTAGGACAGATTCGCCTAACCTCAAAGTACAGATAATTCATTTGACAAATATTTATGGAGGGCCTACTCCATAAATGGGTTGGTGGGGAAAACAGGTTCAGACTTTCCTCCCTAAGGGATCAAAAAACATAAAATCTACAGCCATTCCAAGTGTTAGAATATTTGTTGTCTATAAATATTTAACAATTACCTACTATGTGCATGGCACAATACTAAGGCAATATTCAGTTTGAAACTCTGATCTCTGCCCTTATGTAGGTTTATTATAGCTAGACAGAAAGATATTCAAGAACAAATTTAAATTGATTTTTGATAAAAATTATCATAAACCATGCGTTCTCAATGAGGGTAATGTAGCCCCCAAAGGTACAAAAATTGGTCTTGGAGGGCAGAATAAATCTTAACCCATTCATGTATAAAGCACAAATATACATAAATAGATATACAGTATCTATGACACTAAAATTCCATTGGATGGGTGCAGTTAGGGAGAAAAAGGACTGAAATGATTCCTTAGAAGAGTGATACTGGAAAAAAGGGTGAGGAACACTGATGTAAATACTCGGAAGTAGGACAGGGAGCTGACGGAGCATCGAGTGGGAGGCTTGCCATAGTATGGAAGGATCTGCGAAGGCTTCCTGGGGAAACGAAGAAGGAAGAGGAATTAGGCAGGCAGAGAGACAGCTGAGGTGGAGGCGGGTGGACAGAGCACATCTGGAAGGAGGACATGTACGAAGGCCCGGAGACAAGAGGGAGGATGCGGCTTTCAAGGAATAATGATAACATCAGTGTAGCCTGAGTGGGCGGAGCAAGACGGTGGTAAAATGAGATTGGTGAGGGCAAGGGGCAAGGTCATGTAGGGCATATAGGCCGTGTTACAATTTGAGAGGAGTTTTTACAGTTGGATAGCTGATATTCTATCTAAGATACAGTTAGATAGAAGGAATCTGGTCGCTTTCTGCTGTTGCTGACCTGCTGTGACAGCTCTGGACAGCCTACATCCAGAATTATCATTACGTAATAAAAATAAACTTCTGATTTGTTTAAGCCACTGCTTGTTGAGTGTCTAATTCCAATAGCTATAGGGCCTGACTACAGGCATACCTCATTTTATCGTGCTTTACTTTATTGAGCTTCACTGATATTACATTTTCCACAAATTGAAGGTTTGTAGCAGCCCTCTGTTGAGCAAGTCTATTGTTGGTGCCGTTTGTCTAACGGCATTTGCTCACTTCGTGTCTCTGTGTCACATTTTGGTAATTCTCACAACATTCCTCACTTTTTCATTATTATTATGTTTGTTATGGTGATCCGTGTTCAGTGATTTTTGATGTTACTATTATCAATGTTTAGGAGCTCCACAAACCATGCCCATATAAGATGGCGAACTCAATTGTTAAATGTTACGTGTGTTCTGACTGCTCCACCGACCGGCTGTTCCCTTGTCTCTCTCTCTCCTTGGGCCTCCCTAATTCCCGAGATACAAAAGTATTGAAATTAGGCCAATTAATAGCCCCACAATGGCTTCTAAGGGTTTAAGTGAAAGGAAGAGTCACATATCTCTTACTTTAAATCAAAAGCTAGAAATGATTAAGCTTAGTGAGGAAGGCAAGTGAAAAGCCAAGACAGGCTGAAAGCTGGGCCTCTTGTGTCAAACTGTTAGCCAAGTTGTGAATGCAAGGGGAAAATTACTGAAGGAAATCAAAAATGTTACTCTAGTGAACACGCAAATGATAAGAAAGTTAAACAGCCTTATTGCTGATATGGAGAAAGTTCTAGTGTTCTGGAGAGAAGACCAAAGCAGTTACAACATTCCCTTAAACCAAAGACTATTCCAGAGCAAGGCCCTAATTCTCTTCAATTCTATGAATGCTGAGAGAGGTGATGAAGTCGGAGAAGAAAAGTTTGAAGCTAGCAGAGGTTGGTTCATGAGGTTTAAGGAAAGAAGCCATCTCCACAACATAGAAGTGCAAGGTGAAGCAGCAAGTGCTGATGTAGAAACTGCAGCAAGTTATCCAGAAGATCTAGCTAAGATAATTCATGAAGGTGGCTACATTAGATGACAGATTTTCAGTGTAAATGAAGCAGCCTTATATTGGAAGATGCTATCTAGGACTTTCACAGCTGGAGAGGAGACGTCAACGCTTGACTTCAAAGCTTAAAGGACAGGCTGACTCTCTTAGGGGTTAATGCAGCTGGTGACTTTAAGCTGAAGCCATTGCTCATTTCTCATTCTTAAAATTTTAGGGCTCTTAAGAATTATGCTAAATCTACTCTGCCTGTGTTCTATAAATGGAACAACAAAGCCTGGAGGACAGTATATCTGTTTACAACATGGTGTACTGAATATCTTAAGTTCACTGGTGAGACTTACTCCTCAGAAAAAAATATTCCTTTCAAAATATTACTGCTTATTGACAATGCACCTGGTCACCCAAGAGCTCTGATGAAGATGTACAATGAGATTTATCTTGTTTTCATGCCTGCTGACACAACATCTCTTCTGTGGCCCCTGGAACAAGGAGTAATTTTGACTTTCAAGTCTTATCACTTAAGAAATACATTTCATAAGGCTATAGCTGCCATAGATAGTGATTCCTCTGATGGATCTGAGCAAAGTAAACTGAAAACCTCTGGAAAGAATTTACCATTCTAGATGCCATTAAGAACATTCATGGTTCATGGGAAGAGGTCAAAATATCAGTATTAACAGGAATTTGGAAGAAGTTGATTCTAACTCTCATGGATGAAGGGTTCAAGACTTCAGTGGAGGGAGTCACTGCAGATGTAGAGGAAATATTAAGCGAACCAGAATTAGAAGTGGAGCTGGAAGACGTGACTGAGTTGCTGCAATCTCATGATAAAACTTTAACGGATGAGGAGTTGCTTCTTATGGATGAGCAAAGAAAGTGGTTTCTTGAGATGGAGTCTACTCCTGGTGAAGATGCTGTGAAGATGGTTGAAATGACAACAGAGGATTTAGAATATTACACAAACTTAGTTGATAAAGCAGTGGCAGGATTTTAGAGGATTGACCCCAATTTTGAAAAAGTTCTACTATGGATAACATGCTATCAAACAGCACTGCATGCTACAGAGAAATCCTTCATGTAAGGAAGAGTCCATTGATGAGGCACATTTCACTGTTGTCTTATTTTAAGAAATTGCCTCAGCCACGCCAGCCTTCAGCCACCACCACCCCAATGAGCCAGAGGGTCTTGCCTCAATGCTGATGGCTACTATCAGGAGAAAGATTATGACTCAATGAAGGCTCAGATGATGGTCAGCATTTTTTTTTTAGCAATAAAGTATTTTTTAAATTTAGGTAAGTATACTGTTTTTTGTTGACATAGTAATGCTATTGCACACTTAAAAGACTACAGTGTCCTGTAAACATAACTTTTATATGCACTGGGAAACAAAAAAATTCGTGTGACTTGCTTTATAGCAAGATTCGCTTTATTGTGGTGGTTTGGAACTGAACCCATACTATCTCCAAGGTATGCCAGTATACTCTGTAGAATGCATTATAGGAGGTCAAGAGCAAATGCATAGAAATCAGTTAGATGGCTATTTCAGTAGGTCATGTGAGAAATGATGATGGCCTAGACTAAAGAACTTACAGTGAAAAAAATGGGAAGGATGAACGTGAGAGTGATTGAGGTGGTAGAATTAAAAGAACTTACTGATATGAGGGGTGGATGAGTAAGAGATGTCCAGGTTTTGGTTGCAGGGGTGGGGGGGGGGACAAGTTTAATTTTGGCTCTGTTGAATTTAAGGTATCTATGGAGTTCCCAGATTAAGATGCTTATGGAGGCAACTGGATGTACAGGTATATTGCTCAAGGTAGAGTTCTAAACCACTGGTATATAAACTTAAAATCATTGGGATACAGACGATCATGGAAACCAAGAGAATATGTGAAATTATCCAAGAAATGGTTACAGTGATGTCAACAGACAGCCAAGGTCAGAATTTTAAGGGATTCCAACATTTAAAGTTTTAAATGAGGAAAGTTTTAGATGAGGCACCAAAGGAAACTGAAAAGAAGTGGCTAGAGAGACAGAAAGAAGACCAGAAACGGTGTAACATAGGAAGTCAGCAGTGACAAGTATTCCAAGAAGGTGGGAGGAGTTATGTACGTGCTTAATTGGTACTTAGAGTTAAGAAGAGGAATTAAAATGTCCATGGAATCTAGCAATATGGAGGTCATTTACATCATAGGAGCCATTCTATGAAGAGCTGGAGGTGGCCTCGTGGGCAGAGGAGAAAGTGGGATGTGGAGAAATGGTTATAGCAAGAGTTCCCACTTGGTGACAAGAGAAGTATAGTAAGACAGTTGAGTATTAGATATTGGATATTAGATATTGAAGACCCAGCTATGGTTAGTAACCAAAATTGATAGGGGCACCAGTCTTCTCAATGGCAGATCTATCTATCTATCTATCTATCTATCTATCTATCTATCTATCTATCTATCTATTATTATGTATTAGAAAAGATGATGTCGATGACAATGATAGAAGACCAGAATGACAAAAAAAATCTTTGAATAATTTGAATCTTAACAATGGAGAAGAAGAAAATAAGACGTGTTTCCTTTCAAGTATTCTAACAGTGTAATTGAACCGACCATACCATCAAGGTGCACACTTTAAATAATTGTGTAGAATGTGAACCCGCAGAGCAATTTAAGATTCATGTACAAAAATATTCTGGCAAGATATGAAGAGACAAGTAGTTTAATTATACAAACTCTACTCTAGAAACCAACAGACCAGAACTCATGCTTGGTGTATCATTAAGCCAAAACTGGAAAAAATAAAAGAGAGCATCCAAGCAGCAAGCAACCTCATTTCAGTTTCTTATGACTACATTATTTTTGACAGTAAATAAAACCACACAATAAAACAAATAATCTCAACTCACTGGTTTTGTATTACATTGATGGAACACCAGAATAAAGCACCCTCTGAGTTAGGACAGTACATGAACAACAGAGCATCAACAACAGGCTGAGAAGCCTTCTTGACATGAAACGCAGAGCTGGGCATAAGAGAGATTCCTTGGCTCTCAGGAATGACGTACTGTGTGTCCCATGAATGGGATGAATGTGGCATTCCACTCATAGTCACTTCCAGGTCTCTGTGGGACCGGTAGCCACAATCAGGCCAACAGTGAGGGGAGAAAGGGAGAGAACGGATATGAACTGTGTGACCAAGTTAAGGAAAGCCTGCCCTTCTACTTGGAAGTAAGGGTAAGAAGGGAGACTTGAACACACTGCTTCCTCTGTCCAGATCTCAGTTCTCAAGTGTCTCTCACAATGTGAGACCAATCACGACTCAGAGAGTCAATGGATGCCTGTGAGACCTAAGAAAACAACGTGTACATGATTTTAAGGGTTTCCTGGTCATTGAAAAAGAAGTAGAACACTTTGTTCCTGTTGCCAAGTGGACTGGGGGTGATGCTTTCCTATGGAGAAGGAAATTGAAACACTAACTGAGGACGATGAAGAAACACTGTCTAAAAAATAATTATATTTTTTATAATTATAGAGTCATTTTCAGGTGATGGAGAGGATGAGGACTTGAAAAGCAAAACCAGGAAGTTGAAATCTTAATGAGAGTGCTGAACATCTGAAAGCATTAAAACACTTGACTGATTAAACTTCAGAATACAATCTTACTATGAAAGCAAGCCTCAAAATGGACACACTATACAGGTGACTCACATGGTAATTTTGACTGTGTGACTTTAACCCATCCACTGACTTTATCACTAGTATGGCCAGTGTGTTACTTTATCAGCACCTGTTTTCCCCTGCCAACAAAATACCAGTATTTCATGGAAGCAAAATGCCCAGCTAAATAATCACTTTCCCAGACTCCCTTGAAGCTAGGGGTGGCCATGACACGATTTTGTCTAATGAGATGTAGTAGAAGTCTACTAGGGTGGGGTATTGGGCAAGCTTTCTGTCCTAATAGGAAGGTACAGATGCAGCTGGTTCCACTCTTCTTTCTATCTGAATATCAACATCATATCTGGAGTTGTAAGAGCCATCTCCCTCCCGTGAGACGAAGACCAAATAGAATTTCAGATATGTTGCCCCAGACCACTAAGCCACCAGCAACTGTCAAGTCCCTACTTATTATTTGTTTGAGCCACCTTATGAGGATCCTGTTACCCCTGTCTAAGGTTCAATACTATTTTACCCAAGACCGATGAGGGAGAAGCAAACTGACCCTTTGAGAGGGTCAGACTCTTCACCTAGATCTTTTTTTGCTATAAACCAAAGGACCAAAAGTTGGAAACCACTGTTACTGTACCTTCATACTATACTGAATTATCTTTTCATGGATTGCTGCATGGGGTTGCATTCTCCCATTCCCTTGCCTTCGCTCATGATGTTCTCAGCCAGAAAGTACTTTTCTTTCCTTTTCAGTGTATCACACCCTTTAAGACCCAGCTCAAATGCCATCTCCATGATGAAGCTTTCCCCGGTCCTCTCTCAGTTATCACTAATTTCTCCTTCTTTTGTGCTTCCATAATGCACACCTGATATCTGGGTTGAGCACTCATTTCCCTCTATCTTGTGAGATGGTTCATTGAGTGTGTTTTGCCCTCATTCTTTTTTTTTTTTTTAGTTTTTATTTATTTATTTATTTATTTATGGCTGTGTTGGGTCTTCGTTTCTGTGCGAGGGCTTTCTCTAGTTGTGGCAAGCGGGGCCCACTCTTCATCGTGGTGCACGGGCCTCTCACTATCGCGGCCTCTCTTGTTGCAGAGCACAGGCTCCAGATGCGCAGGCTCAGTAATTGTGGCTTACGCGCCCAGCTGCTCCGCGGCATGTGGGATCTTCCCAGACCAGGGCTCGAACCCACGTCCCCCGCATTGGCAGGCAGATTCTCAACCACTGAGCCACCAGGGAAGCCCCTGCCCTCATTCTAATGTCAGCTACTTAAAGTCAAGAACAATGTCCTGAGAGTCTTTGCCTTTTCTAGATAAGTGGCTACAAAAAATTTAAAGGTTTTGAATTTAATTTCACTTAAGCAGGAAAAGCTGCAGAATGAAAAAGAAGCTTTTGGAGGAAAGAGGTATGAGCTGGTCAGTATCAGCTATACTATACTGTGATAGCTTTACAGTTTTTTGTCCAGCAAAGGAAACAGCTACATGGTCTCAGTGGGACAGACTGCTACTAGCTCTTCTTTCTATTGGCTCTCTCATAACCTCTCTAATTTACTGCATTCAGTGCAACTTCCCGGAGCCCACCTGTGGCAGGTTTCTTGTCTGGTGTACACCCTGTAATGAGTTCCTGTTTCCTACAACAGGAAGCCCAACTTTTTAACATGACATGATCAGGCTTAACCCACCTCTTTAGCTTTGTCTGAGGCTTGATAATTTTTTTAAAGTATTGATTTATGTTTGCTATCCCCATATTTTTGTCTTCCCTACATTTCAAGCAGATAGCCAGGCCCTTTGCATAGCTTTGCTGTTTGTTTCCACAAAGTAAAATGTACTCTTTGTGGTATATAGTTTCATGAGTTTCGACAAATATATAGAGTCCTGTATCTACCACCATACGCAAATACAGCACAATCTCCTCACTCTAAATCCCTTTGGGCTCCCTTTTTGGAGGCAATCTCTCTCTCAAGCCCTAATGCCTGGCTTCCACTGTTCTTGGGCCCTGTAGTGGTACCTTTTTTAGGATGTCATATTAACGGAATTATTCAGTAGAGAGTTTGGGGTTTGGCTTTAACTTAGCAAAATGAATTTGAGTTTCATGATGGAAGGTTTTCAGTGGGTCAAAGGCAGAGCTGCCTTAAGTCAGCAGCTATTCCTGCCTTTTGCATAGGCCTAAACTTAGTAAGAGTGTGCTGGCTCTCTTACAGTGGGGGGAAAAGAGAGGAATGCCTTCTAAGGAAGCCAAGGGGGGCAGGCAGATTCTGCCCCTGATTTATAAGAACTGAGAGATCTAAGGTCCTTTGAAGGCCAGAGTCACCCCTAGGGAGGTGGCACACTCTCAGAAGGGACAGCGAGGTCACGTCCCTTGAAGGCAGGACCCCCTGCACAGGAGCCCAGAGCCTCAGCAAAGATTCCTCGACTTTCTCTATGGCATGAAAGTTGAGAGCCGACATATTTTCAATGACTACACAGGCCAGGAAAATGAAAATATCAGAGGTGAACTTAATGGACCAAGGATTAGTAGGCTTGCCCATATTTTCTTGATACCATATATGCTTCTTCAACTCCTGAGCAACCCAGTAATGACAGAGATGGAATTTCCTACCAGACTATTGCAGGAATTCAGAGTCATGTTTAGAGAAGAAAAGTCCTATCAAGAGCTGACATCTATTAAGTGCTTACTCTTTGCCAGGCACTTTTCCAAACACTTCACTTGGATAAACTCATTTAATTCTCACTGTATCCCTATGAGGTACACGATATCACCTCCATATTTTTAGATAACAAAACTGAAGTGCAGAAAGGGTTCACAGAGGGTGAGTGTGGCAACCAGAATCTGAATTCAGACAAATCTGGCTGCAGAGCCCATGTTCGTAACTCCTTGCTGAACCTGTTATGCCTTCCATCGTGAGTTTTGTAATTAAGAGTCATACTCTCCAAATCTCCTCCTCCAGGAACAGACCACCCCAGAGTAAGTAATGTTCGGTTAGGCACATCCTACTCATCGCCACTTCTCTGCTGAAGGGTCATCTAGGTGATCCTCTTCGAAATGCTACCTGGCTACACCTGGCTAGTCAGATGCTAGCTTGAGAACTGAAACTAAGCAACACAGAGGGCAATGTCGGTGAGTGACAGACACAAGACAACGACAACCAACATTGACTGAGAATTGAGAATCATGCTAAGTGCTTTTATGGATATCGTCTTTTTCATCTTCCTGGCAATCCTATGAGTTGGGAAATACAGGCAGGTTCAGTAATAACTCATGCACTGTTACAAAGCTACTTAGTAATAGAGCTGGGAGAAGAACTCAAGCAAACTAGTCTCCCAGCTCACATTTTTAACCATCAGACATAGATTTGGGGCTGGCAGCCATGTTGAAAGGTACACAAGAAGTAGCATCTCAATGAGAAAATGTGACAAAGCAGAGCAGAGAAAAAAGAGGTCATGTGGCCCCGAGGGGCAGAGGGAACACCTGCATTCTAGAAGCTTCCCTGCTGATTTCATAATACTTGACGGAATGTGGATAAGCAGTCTTAAGTGAGCTTAGCATCTTCAAAGAGAAAATACAACTGAGTAGGCAGTTCTTCAGTAAATGGAAGTGGAGGTTTTCCATTTCCTTTACTTTTTGACATTAAACCCAAGCCATGGCAACTATAATAGTCTTGAGTTTCCATTTCCCTTTGCCTCCAATGTTTCATAACAGGCATCAAAACCTGGATTGCTATTCAACTTGGATTAGGGAATATAACTATGGAAAAAAGGGCAGTAAAAAAAATGAAGTTTCTTCTTCAACTGTGTCCATCATTGCAAATCTTCAAGACTTCGCAAGAAACAAAGTCTGGAGAAAGAACTTCAAAAGAAGACACCACATGTGCCAATGAGCAAGGGAAGAGTTGAATGGTGACAATGTCTTACTCTGTTTAACATTCTCTCACTCTCCTTTTGATATTAGAGCAATTATTTGCTTTGGGGAAACCAGCTAGGGCTGATAATCACATGTCCCTCCCCACCACCTCCAAACATACAGAAGGGAACGTGATCCAGGCTGACCAATCAGAATATCTGATTCCCCAGGAAGAGAGTTTGTTCTAAGAGCATGTGACCTAAGTAGGGCCAATCAGTTCTTTTCAGGGGTTGCGATGGCTGCCTAGACAACGGTGTTCCCGTTTCTTTCTTTCTGAGATGATGTCCACTACGGAGTTGCCTGAAGGAAACCTGTGCAGGGGGAGAGATGTTAAAAGCACCAGAGTCTGTCTTACCTGAAATTTTTAACTATCTACTGAGTGAGCACATTCCCACCTTTTGTGTTTTTAAAAAAAAAAAATATTTTAAGCCTGATTAATTTTGTCTTCTGTCACTTACAATTGGAAGCACCCTGAATAATGTGTAATTTTCCTCGTGGGGTGGGGGAGTCAATGTCATGACTGTCCCTAACAAGCCACATCACTAAAGCAAGGAGAAGAACTATTCTCTGGAGCCCACAAACAAGTCTGTCTTTGGAGAGAGATCATTATTCCTGTACGACTCCACTTCAATCACCTGCTCAATACAAAATGGAAATCCACAGGGCAACAAAGCCAGTCAATTTTCACTACCAGACAAGAGTTGTGAAAGCCAGTATGCTCGAAAGTGTCCTTCTGGTGTGACTTGGTATAAGATGCCTTTGAGGGCATTTAGCATCTCTCTCTATTTAACAAGCCAGGAGCCAGTGCATTTTGTGAGTTTTTTATAGCTTCTTCCTCTACTCCTATAAACAGTGCCAATGTCACACAGTAAGATAAAAAACTGTGTCTATGAGGTCTAAATTAGTCAGTGCCAAAGAGTATGTTCTTGGATGTTCAACTGATTTTCAGCAAGTGTCAAAACCCAAATCTGTAGAGCTTTATAGCTCGATTTGGGTATTTGCTAAGTGTATTGTGCACTGCTTTGTCAATCAAATGACAGTTAATCAATACTAATCTGATGCCAGCTGATTCTTCCTTTTACCTAAACAATATTAAGGTATACTACCTATGAGTATATTTTATCCCAGGCTGTAAATCTATATGCTTTAAAGTAAATACATTAGTATCTCTTTTTAAATGGAATGCACTGCATATACAAGGAAATAAAGATGAATTACCAAGTTGTCCTGAAAAACGCCTTTCTGATGCATTATGAAAATATTTCAGCCTTCAAGGCAATAGTAAATAGATCAGACATTTCCCATCATTTTATGTTATGATCTATATCCCAGTCTCTGGGAGAACCTATTAACACCCGGAATATCTTATGGACACAGTGCCCTTTTTGGGCTGGTGCAGGTGAATTTTTCTTTTCTTTTTTCCTCTGTTTGTTTATACCTTCATTTCTTCCTTCAGTCAATATTTATTTAGTGCCTGATGTGGGCTAGGCAATGTCCTAGGTACCAGAAATAATAATGGTGAGCAATAGTAATAATATCTACAGACCCAACAATTTGCCCTATTTTCCAATTTGTCCTCAGCCAACTAGGCCAATACACGCCTAGGGGCAAGCCCTCCTATCCTGTACCATCTCAGCCTGTTCATACATACCAGAGCTGGACTGAAACAACAATGACCTAATCCCTGAATATCACTTTATGGGGATTTTCACATATACTTTTAAATTCTTATAAACACCCATATGAAAGGAACAGAGGAGATGAACATAAGTGACTCATTTAAGGTCAAGCATCTGACAAGCCCAGGACTATATCATACTATGGATACCTGATGGCTATGATAATATCTACCTCCCAGATTGTTGTAGAGCTTCAATGAATTAACACAGGTATAGCACTCAGAACAGGGCCTGGCGCACAGTAAGAATGCAATAAATGCTAACTGTGATGAGGACGATACTCTTGTTTAGAAACAGACATAAAGCCACTGCCACAGTCAATCTGCCTGTCCATTTGTGGGTTGGACCATCCATTGGTCCATCCGTCCACCATTTATTGTGTATGAGGAATGGCAAAACTGCTGAGATTCCGTGTTGAACAAGCCAAAGCTTCCATACCTCTCAGTCTATAGACAGATTTTTCAGTCTTTGGCATTTGTATTTGTTATCAGATTTCACCCACTACAATGGCAGAGTTAAATAGCTGTGACAGGGATCCCATGGTCCACAAACCTGAAAGATTTGCTATCTGGCCCTTTACAGAAAAAAAGAGTCCTGGCCTAGATTCTTATATCTTTGCATTCTTGTAGCTGTTCTCTCGTCATCCCTTGGAATTTAAGAAATAAACAGTGATGGTTTACTTATATGGGCCAATCAGCTTGTTTATATTTGATGATATGCCCAAAATGCAGAAAAGAACTTCATGATTCTGGCCTTACTGATTTTCCCAGTGGACTTCTTTCTATTGCCCTCTATAGGTGGCTGGATAACCTTCCGAAAATATTCTTCCAAAGCATGAACTCACTTTTCTGTGGTCCTACCGCTCTCTTCCTTTTTACTCTCTCCTTATTATGACCCAAATGTTTTCAGCTATCCTTGGATCCCTTATGATATCATGTTTGGCCCAATTTTTTGCATTATGTGGACTCACTAGGCAGAGAGTACCATTCTTGTGTTTCTTTGCTAGAATTCTTTTTTTTTTTTTTAATTTTTTTTTTGGCTGTGTTGGGTCTTCGTTTCTGTGCGAGGGCTTTCTCCAGTTGCGGCAAGCGGGGGCCACTCTTCATCGTGGTGCGCGGGCCTCTCACTATTGCAGCCTCTCTTGTTGCGGAGCACAGGCTCCAGACGCACAGGCTCAGTAGTTGTGGCTCACGGGCCTAGTTGCTCCGCGGCATGTGGGATCTTCCCAGACCAGGGCTCGAACCCATGTCCCCTGCATCAGCAGGCAGATTCTCAACCACTGCGCCACCAGGGAAGCCCCTAGAATTCTTTTTTTATCAGCATTACTTTGGCTTTTACTGCTGAAGTCTATGCCGGTTGATATGTTGTTATGCAGTTAGAATTTTTCTTTTTTAAATATTATTTTGCACGAGTATTTTAAATATTTAACTGTTGGCTTATAGGAAACATTCAAGGTTCTAACAAGAACAATGATTGACTCTAACCTGAATCCAGGCACATTTAATGTATTACGTTGTTCAATCATTGTAACAGCCCACAAGTTAGGCACTGTTATCATCTCCATCTGCAGATGAGGAAACTGAGGTTTTAAAGAGAGGAAATTAATGTTTAAAATGATAAAATATAGTCAATTTATTGAGAACTTAGTATATCTGAGGAACTGTGGTAAGCTTTACATGTCTGTCTTATTTAATTCCCAACACGACTATCTGGCAAAGCAGTACTGATCCTTCCATTAGGCACAAAAGGCTCAGTCAGGTTGCTGACTTGCTTAGGATCCCACCACAAGTAAGTGGGGGCAGCAGGACTTAATACTGAAATCTGACTGAGGTCAGGAAGCTGTGTTCTGTGGATTCCCACTTAAAACCTATCCTGTGGTTCACTCACAGGGACATCCATCTCCTCCCTCTACGTCCCCCCTGAGTCAGATGTGGTGCCTACATGCAGCTCCCTCATTGAGCAATGACCTTTAAATGTTCTGGGTATTTCCTGTCTGTGGTTTGGCGATTAGAATGGTAGAAGGAAAAGACAAAATCTGTCATGGCGATGCTTTCAAATCAAATGAGTATCAGCTTTAAGCTCTCAAGGATACCTGATTCTAATGATTTCTTTACTATCTCTTATTTTACAAATGAACCCTAGTCCCAGTACTGATCAGTAATGGAAGATGAATATTGGAACTTCTGTCCATTAATAAATATATGCTCTAAATGAGAAGTTGTCAATGGGCTACTGAAGTTGACTAAAGACATTCCCCTTTAGATCTTTAACGTACAAGGAATTTCAAGGAATTTCAAACCCTACATTTTGATAACTGAACCAAGCCACTCTTGGCTCTTGCCACTTCATCTTTGTAGGTGAAGGGATAAAGTCTTTCCATATTGCACATTTTGCTTCTATACTTTACCAAGCAGAAATACAGCTTTAATTTATAGTAGTGTGGATACTAGAAGTTGGGTCTTTTAACTCACTGTTTAGTTGTTTTTTTTTTTCTTTTTCCATTATATGTTGTAGCATAGTTCTGGTTAATGTGTTTGAATATTGGTGCTCTCATCTTGAATTGCACAGTAACCTTACTGTTCTGGGCTTAGTTCTGCATCTATAAAGTGAGTATAATCCACTGCCCAATCTATGGCTCAGGTTATCAGGAAGACCAAAAAAGAGGTGAGTGAGCTTTTCAACCTGTACAGCAAAATACAAATGCTGGTGACAAATGGTGCTACACAGGGAATCTCCCTGGATCAAATAAAGACTTTCGATCTTTATTTATTTATTTATTTTTAAATAAATTTATTCCTTTATTTATTTTTGGCTGCACTGGCTCTTTGTTGCCGCGCGCAGGCTTTCTCTAGTTGTGGCGAGCGGGGGCTACTCTTTGTTGCAGTGCGCGGGCTTCTCATTGCTGTGGCTCCTCTTGTTGCAGAGCACAGGCTCTAGGCGCACGGGCTTCAGTAGTGTGGCATGTGGGCTCAGTAGTTGTGGCTTGCGGGCTCTAGAGCGCAGGCTCAGTAGTTGTGACGCATGGGCTTAGTTGCTCCGTGGCATGTGGAATCTTCCTGGGCCAGGGATGGAACCCGTGTCCCCTGCATTGGCAGGCGGATTCCCAATCACTGCGCCACCAGGGAAGTCCCACTTTTAGTCTTTAAAACCTGCCCCTTATATAAGTAGGTCCCATTAAAGTCAGATAAGTAAGCTAACTATATAAGATGAATGGCAAGACTGCCATCTAGGTCTGCTAAACTCGCTCTATACATTTTTATAGCTCTCAAAAAGTCCCACCCCAGGGTCCAATTTTAGGGACACTGGACACTAATAAATCAATAAGCCCAGTCTCATTTTTCTGAATCTTCTTACTCAGGCAATGCAAAAACTCCTTCCAGATTTTCATGACAAATGGAAACAGCTCAAGGAGAAGGCTCACTAAATGGATGACACTGGCATCCTCCCTAATCCATTAGAGCAAAGAACTTTCAGAGACCCAGGGACCCCACAGAAACCACCCTCCTACCAGGCAATTGATCATAACTTCAGGATTGGGCCAAATCAGCCCTAAAGGAAGAAAAGAAAATGCTACCAAGTTCAGCACATCTCAGAATTATAAAGAAACAGATCCAACTCTGAGATGTTATGATGCTACTATGCTACTATAGTAGTCTTCAAGGCATGCATCTAATATACAACTTAGTATTTGCCATTTTAAATGCCTGGGATGACAGGTGCAGCCTATCTTTTGCCCCGATAAGAGAAGGTGTTTGTACTGAGGAAACAACACTCGTTCTCAGTGGAAAGGGACTTGGGGGGAAGCATCACAAACAAGTGATGTAATAAATGTAAAAGATATAAAGCGGAGCTAAATGCATCTGAGGTCCTTAACAAATGTCAGTGAAGTCATGAATGCCTTTTTAGGTCTATTTCAACTACAAGATTATATAAATAAGGGAATGGATATCCATCCTATATAACAGGCATAATATATGCTGTATTGAGAAGTAATGGAACTTCCTATGAGGAATGTCTTGCCCAGGCTGCTACACTCCTTACTTCATGGACAAAAGTAGGGCATCACACTGCTCCAAATGGGAGGCAGAGATTCAAACCTCTACTCATGTCACTTCTGTTTTCCCCACTCCAAACATCCATCTCCTGCAGAGCCGTCATCTTGAATGCTTTGCTTCTGCCACTACTTTAGGGCCAAGCCCCAGGCTGGAGAGACAACAGGGTCACCCTTAGCAGTGACTGACATTCACGGTGTACCTGCTGTGTGCATGGCCTGACGTCAGGCACTACGGAGGGGGGAAGAATGGAATCTACAACCTTGAGAAATCAGAAAGAAGGACATGCAACCTTCTGAGGGGATGAAGGGCAGAGAACCAGAGACACTCGAGTTTATTTATAGAGGGACTTCACTCAGTGTTCTGTACACCTTCCCTCTGGTCCATGGCTTCTCAAACTTGGTACGATTAATATCTGGGCCAGGCAATTCTTTGCTGTGGGAGCTGTCTTGTGCATTGTAGGGTGGTGAGCAGCAACCCTGTCCTCTAGCCATTATGTGCCAGTAGCAAGGCCCCCACCCCCTTCACTTCTAGTGGTGACAATCAAAGATATCTGTAGACATCTGTATATATTTCCACTGGGGGGCAGAATCATCCCCGTTGAGAACCATTATCTGGTCCCAGTGCACTGTAACATCCTCATCCTAACAGCTCGAAGCTAACCCCATCCTCAGAATTTAACCATAGAGCCAGCTCCATGTGAAGAAGGAGGCCCTTTCATCTGCTCCATGATATTAAACATGAAGTGATATAGACATACCTAAGAGTTTGGAATCATGTCTTATACTTGTTATATTCGACCTGAATCCCCAGCTTAACATAGAGATTGCACATAATAAGTGCAACAATTGTTTTTTAGATGTTGATAACTGTCTAATATTGGCTTTGTTTGGTAATCTTGGGCATTCTGTATATTGGGTTAAAAATACAGTTCTGAGAAGAGATCTTCAGCAGCCTCACAAAAGGCTCCATGGCAGAAAAAAGGAGAAGAAGAACGCTTGCTTTCGGATGACCATCCAACATAAGTATCAGGCAAGTGTTAAGAGATCAAAGTCCATCTCTTAGAACTTTCTGCATCATCCGCAGGGGTGCTTGGGGGAGGGTCAGACTCACAGCAGGGTCTAACCACTGTTATTGTGAGGCATGGGTGACTTATATCTCACCTGAGTCAAGGTCTGACCTCAGGGCAGAAGGACACACTAGCTGAGAAACTTTGGGCAAGCTGTTTTACCTCCATAGGCTTCAATCTCTTAATCTTTAAGATGGAGATTTAGAAATTTCCTTTCCTTTCTTTCTTTTTTTTCTTTTTTCTCTCCATCCTAAGTACCTTTAAGGATGGTTCAGAGAATCAAATAAGATGCCAGCAAATATTCAGCTCTAACTCAGTTCTACTATGCAGAGGGTGACTATACATTCAGTTTTCTAGGATTTCATGAGCCCTTGTGCATTAGCCCACCTGTGATTTGTGGTAGCACAGACATTCCCCAAACTCACTTATATAATTGTTCTGTCTGAGAATCACGGAAGGAAAGAAGGAAGGGAGGGCAGGACAAAGATGGAGACAGAAAGAGGAAAGGAATCGTCTTAAACACCAGTCAGTTCAGCTGCTATCCCATAGTTCATTTTTCATCCCTCCATTGTTCAGGTGACAGGACGAAGGTTTTGAACTCGAGTTCAGTTACCAGGCTGGACCACAAGAGTAACAGTGGTCTTCTATGTTATCTTCCTCCAGCAGGAAGCACTTCTCCTGCCTTTCCTAACTTCACCCAATGAAATCCTTCAAGGGCTAACTCAAATCTCCACTTCTCAGTAAAGGCCTTTCTTTGGAATTTCTGTGACCCCAATGCTCTGGGCACTTTTAGGGTACATTTCTCTGGTGCATTTCTCACATCTCATCCTCCAGCATAAGTTCCCAAAGGCAGGTAGAGACCATGCCTTATAAATCCAATGCCCTGGCACCTTCCATTGGTTCACTAGAAATCTTTGATTAGAATATGCTAAGGAGAGACATATTTTCAGAGTCTTGGGATAAAGAATTAGGCCAGAGGAACTTGTTCATGCAAGGATGCCCTCATTAAACATACAGTTGAAGCACTAGAGCCTGAACACTCCCCAGTAGCCAATCAGCTAGACAGATAGGAAGTCGAGAGGGAAAGTCATCTTCCTTGGCAGCTGAGATGCATTTAACAGCCAAAGGAGAAAAGCACATTACCTTTATCCATAGCTCATAGGCACCCTGCATACTAATTGCACATCAGCTCTCTCCTTTGTTTGGTTAAATGCAATCTCTTCCACAAGCCCATGATACAACAACTTTAAATGTGCTCTGACCTCTGATCAGCTCCCACTAAGCAATTTAGCGGGAAGAAACGCACTGTGTCCAGACATCATCAAGCCATGCTTGTGCTCTTTCCAACCGGCATAATCTTGTCCTTTCTCATATGCACAGCCTGTTTCCTTTGGGCTGAGAGTGAAAAAGAGCAATGGGAACTGTCTGTGAGCACTGTAAGCCTTGTAGAGCAGGCTCATGACTTTCCTTTTGGATTAAACTACCAATCATAGACCTCATGGGTGCATTTGGTCCCAAGACTAGCAGCTTTGTCCAACCTACCCCTCACCGGCTGACTGTCCTCACAGCACCCTATAAATCACAAATCAGATCTTGTCACTTCGCAGTATGAAGCCCTTCAGTGTCTCCCCACTACTTTTAAATCTATATCTTAATATGATACACAGTGCCCACTATATTATGCTTTTATAATATATTCATACACACACACACCTCCATAAGTATCCAGGTATTTGTAATAGTTCTCTCTATTTTGTATAACTTATATAATGTGTATACATATAACATATACACATATATATGACATACATAACAAATACATACACCATACATACACATGAAACATATATAGAAATGTATATGTATATTTGTAGCTACATGTATGTGATATATGTTAAAAGCATAGGCTCTTTATAACAAAATAATGAATTGCACACTTTAAATAGGTGAACTGTAAGATAATGTGAATTATATCTCAACAAAGGTGTTATAAAAAAACAAAATATATGCTCTAGAGTCTGATTATCTGGGTTTGCATCTCTCTTGTACCACTTAACTTGCTACATAACCTTGGAGAACTGAGCTAACACGTAAAGAGACTTGAACAGTAGTCGGTATAGAGTAAGCATTTAATAAACTGTTAATTTATTCACATTTATAGCCTGTCTCTTTTCATGTCTGGGCACTCTGTTCCTTGACCTCTACCCTCTGGCTGTGTTGAACTTTTACACTTTTCCAGAAAGGTCATGCTTCCCCAGGATTTTGTAGATGCCACCCCACTCTCGGCCCCTCCAAGTCCCTTTTCCTTGATTAACTCCTATTTATCTTGCCAGCCTCAACTTAATCATCATTTCCTTAAGGAAGATTTTCCTTACTTGCAAAATTAGGTTAAAATCTCCTAATTTTATGTTTCCGTACATCTTGTACTTCTCCCATAAGACACATTCTTCTCACGTATATGTTTAAAACATCTGTCTTTCTTGCTCGGCTGCGCATTCCAGAAAGACAGGGGCCTGGGGTGTCCCTCCGGTCAGCGCAGCAGTTGCCCAGAATAACCACTCAACTAATATTGGCTGAATGCGATTGAATTTCTTTCTGTAGTTTTGTCATTTTTGTAGTGAGAACTGCTTACACTATGGCTTGAATAATGCCAGGTACCTTCCTGCTGAAGTCACTTCCTTTCTTTTTTGACCCGTGAAAGTTCCTGCATCATAAATAACTTCTAAGTGTCCAACTCTACTTAACTTTTCTCTTTGGCTTACAGAATAAAAATCCTATCAAATATTTCCATGAACATTACAGACACATCCCGTCCAGGACACTGCCAAAAGGAGAAAATCCCTGGGAGGCTCTCACAGAAACCTGAGACGTTGTCTTAACTCAGCCTTTTGGAGAAGAAAGCAATTCCTGTTTACTCTATGCTGATAATGACAAGCCCTTCCCCAAAGATAAATCCAAATGTGCTTATTTGCTGGAAAAAAAACCAGTGGCGGCTCATCCCACTTCCTCTGTCCCGTAGAGCTGGGCTCATGCTTCCCGTGCCCCTGCTGTCTGGGGGCTGTGCTCACTCCCCCCCCCCATCTGCGAAGTCTACCTCCATCCCCACCCATCACACTTCCCCTCGACTTCTCCTCTGGGAAGTTCTGCAGGTCACCTCCACGCTTGGTCTCCTACCCCCGTCTCCAGCACAAACTGCAGCCAAGGGCTATCTTACATTTTTTTGTTTAACTTTTTAAAAACCATTTTCGCTGCTATTTAATATTTCACTGGGTATATGCTTTAATACCCCTACTAGACTATAACCGACTTGTGATCAAGGAACTTTTGCGCTGTGTCCTTCCATCCCTGCACTGAACTTCCATGGGTGACAGCTGCACAAATGCTGTTCAATACGAATATATAGGAGGAACAGGCATCAATACACTGGGCACTTATGCTGTGCTTAGCACCATGCCAAGGACCTTACGTATATCACGTAGGTACTCTTATCACGCTTATTATGCAGATGAGCAACTTGAGGCTTTCCAAGATTTAGGAACTTGCCCAAGGTTGTACCGCCAGAGCCAGAAGTGGAATCCAGTTGGTCTGCCTCCAAAGCCCCTACCCAGGTAACCATTATGCTGTCCGATACTACTGTCCCTCAAAGAAGAAACTTAGGCATTTGCTTCTATCTTGTGTTCTGAAGGGTTCTGGATATTTTCTCCTCTATCTCTCCTTATTTCTTTTGTCTATATTCACCCTCGCCACCTTTCCCCACTACTCCTCGGGAAGACAGGGTGCCGAAGCAGTTGAGATTCAAAGACTGGTACGTGGCAAAAGCTTAGAGCAAGGTGGGAGGGAAAGCACAGTACAAGTATGTTTAGCGCTCTTTCCTCCCACTCAAATGAGCAGAATTAAACTCAAGTCCCTTCCTTAGAGGAGAATAAAGTTAATTTCCTTCCTTATTCTGCATACTGAGAGTTTCTTATTCACATTGTCATCTCGTTAAATTCCTAACATCACCGTGGAATACCAACATTCCCCTTGGCCTCTGCTGGGAAGAAAGAAAAAAAAATCCAACTCAGGTGACTTCTGGTTGCATAAGAATATTCTACAACAGTGAATATAATTAATGAGAAAGGAAACAATAGAGACAAACTCTCTGGCAAGCCTCTTGCCACTGAAGATGGCCTGGTAGAAGTTAGTTTATCTCCTTGTCTGCAAATACTCTGTTTTTGGCATTAACTGGCAAGAAGACAACTTTGAGGATAAAAGCAAGCCAACAGATGCCTGAAAGCATATTAGCTGTAGCTTGATAGAGAAATTAAAGTCGTCTCGGTTCCACAAACAAAAAAACAAACATGGCCCTCCCTCAGTAAGTGCTGGAATTGGTTCTCCTGCAAGCAGCCAAATAGTGAACTTCATCAACTCTTTAATCAAACTAGAAGGCTGATGAATGTCCCCAACTGCCTTTTTTCCTCCTCTTCCCACCCCCATATGCAAATGAGGAAGACAATGGCTCAGCAACTGGGGAGGCTGGCTAAGGCAACACTGCTGGGACAGCTGGGGATGTTGACACAGAATGATTAATCCATCACGCTGGTATGAAATCACATCTCCCTCCTGCCCAAGGGAAAAGCGCATGGGGCCTGGCAAATGCATCCTCCTCCCACATCAGGAATCAACCCCTAAGCATGGGGGGAAAAGCTGACCCAAGGCAGCTTAAGATGCCCGTGCACGTGGGTGGGCGAACACGTGAAACCAGGTGGCGGAATCACCCAGGCTTTGGGACTGGCTCTTTTTTATTTTTTGGAGAATGATGAGAGTTGTACTTCCAGGAGCCTTTCCGATGAAACCCCGTTATTATTTCTCTATTGTAAAATTGTGCTTTTTCTCATTTAGTTATCTCTGGTTTATTAAGGTTGGAACTATTCATCTGAGACTCTTTTATAGGTGGCTTTCTCGCTACATTATTTATGAGAAATGTATCTTTATGATCTAATACAGTATTCCTGTATGCCTATAAATAATAAACCAACTTTGGGATGAGGTGCCAGAAGAACTCTACGACCGGCAGTTCTCTGTAAATAGTTGAATCCCCAGCAGATGATCTCTGCTAAGGATAACACAGAGAAGGAGGGCCCTGGCAAGTTTCGGGTTCCTCTGATTTGTTACCCAAATGTTACTGTTAGATTGCTAAGCCCTTCTCTCCCAAGGATCAGTGTCTGAACTATTCAGTTTTTACCACCACAGAAGAGGAAGTATGTTCCACTTTTTACTATAATCCTGTAGCCTCTTTCATGCTTCTTTCTACTCACTGATGAGATACTTCAGAAAGCAGGAGAAAGAAGAGAAAAAGATGGAAGCAAAGAAATAGGAAAAGGGGAAAGTTTGTTTATTTAGCACCCACATACATGGATTAAATGATCTGAGTAACGTAGCCAACTTCAGGTAGCTGGTAGGTACGGCAGAACCCAGTTATGCCACATTCTAAAGCCTCTGAGTTCCTTCTCGTGGAGAAAGGCAGAGCGGATTAGAACAAGTGTAAGAACACAGGATGAGGCCCTCAAATTCTAAGGATGCCTCCAGCAAGGCAGCCGTGGCCCCAGGAAGCCAGCCCTGAGCCTCCATCACAGAAAGAAATGGCCTGGACCTGGGAGCTGTTTCAGTGATGTTCTATTTGATGAGCTTCTCTAAGTTCTCGCTCCCGGATGCCCTACTAGGCCATCACCTCTCTGGTGTTCACCTGCTCCATCTGTGTCAATGGTTCTCTTCTGCTCAGCTGCTCAGTGGGGCATCTCTTGTGGGCCTTTTCTTGGGCTGGCACTTCCCACCAAACACTTGGCTTCTCCTTTAGAGAGGTGCTCAAGTAGCACGATGCAGTGCGTCCACAACTGAACTATTCATCTTCAGTCCTAAACCTGCTGTTGCTCCTATACATTTCTGTCAACCGTGCCGCGGCGTCTGACTGACAAGGTGCACAGGACCAGAAGCATCCCAGCTTCCCTCCCTCTTGACGTTCCACGTCCAATCAGTTGCCAAGATTCATTAGTTCTCCTTCAAGATGATCATTCCCATTTCTTCTCTCTCTCTCTCTCTATCCTAGTTTAGGACTTTATGAATCCTCAACAAAGATATTATAATAATCTCTTAACTTAGATGCAAGGTCTCACTCCCTCTGTTTCTCTGTACTATCCAGATTGGTTATCCAACATTCCAAGGTTCAAAAATTTCAATCCTTTCATGCAACAAATATTAGTGAGCACTTACTAGGCACTAGGCACTATCCTAGACTCTGAAAAACAAAAGTTCCTGTTGTCATGAAGTTTACATTTTAATGAGGTGGACAGGATGAAAATAAACACATATAGACACAACATGCTACGTCGTGTTGTGATAATTGCTCTGAAGAGGAATAAAGCAGGTAAAAGTACAGACCAGGAATCAAAAAACACTTCCTGTAAAGTGCCAAATAATAAATATTTTAGGCTTTGTGGGCCATATGATCTGTCTCAACTACTAAACTCTGCTGTTGTAGTGTGAAAGCAACCATAGACAATACAAATGAGCCTGGCTGTGTTCCAGTACAACATTATTTACAAAGCCAAGCAGTGGTAGTGGTGTGATTTGGCCCACAGGCCATACTCTGCCAACTCCTGGTATAGACTTGATAGCAGGAACATGCTATTTTTTTTTAAGGAAATCTAAGAAGACCTCTTTGATGAAGTGATATTTAAGCCATAAAGAAAGAGATCCTTTATGCATAGACTGTAAAAGAGGATTCCATGCAGAGGGAAGCATAAGTACAAACGATGGGTGGTGAAAACATGCTTGGTGATGAAGCAAGGAAGCCAGGGCATCTGGGGCTAAGCAAGCAAGGGGGACAGAACTCACAGAGTGTCTTCCGTGGACACCCTTCATAATGCCTGGGTTCCACTGTTCCATGTACCACAGTCATGATTTTTCATGATCGTGCCTTTGATTATTATAATAAAAATATGATGAATATTTGCTATTTTTCTTTGCCCAGCACCCAGTCCCCCTCCCAGTAACACCACCTCAGTTTTCCTTTTGAGAACTGACCCCTTCTTTATCTCACTCCCAGGCATTTCCTGCCATAGCTCCAGCAGTGGAATATGAACCAGGCCATGCTAACCAGCAGATTCCATCATCCGGGTCATGACGACTCGTTCAAGGATGGGCATATGGCCCAAGTCAGTCCAGTCAGAGTAAAAATAAGGACTTTGTTGGATTTGTATTAGGAAGGTAAGCACTCCTCCTGCTCACCAGCAGAGGTGATGACCAAATACAAGATTGGAAAACAGAGCTAAGAGATGGTAAGAGAAAGACACAGACTGAATTTTGGTCACATTATTCGAGCCACTGAATCTAGCCTGAAGCTGGGTACCACTGAACTTTTCTACCACGCAAGGCAATAAATCTCCCTGCCTCTGGCTTTGAGCTGGATCCATAGAAATTACAACCAAATGAGTCCTGACAGATAAACATGTGCTATTCCATTTGCCAAGAAAGCACTCTCCCTATGTGTTTTTTCCCACCAATCCATACTGAAGACCTAGTTCAAATACTCCCTTCATTTACAAAGCTTTCAAAATTCTCTCTGGGATACCACCCTACTACATCTAGAGTCTGTAATTCTGGGGTCACTTTGCTTCTATCCTTCTAAGAAGCTTGTTTTCTGCTTGGGCTCTCACATATCTGCATGTGTGTTTCATCTCCCTGATAAGATACCTCCCTGAAAGAGCAGAAAAATAACCACTTCATCTCTATATCTCCATGACTCCAATAACAGTACAGATATCTTATATATAAATGTATGTGTGTGTGTGTGTGTGTGTGTGTGTGTGTATACACACACACACACACATGTAAATTTAATGAATAAACACTACTAAGAACACCCTACTCTTTTCATCATAATTATCAATTACCAGGCTGCAGTACAGAGTTTCATCAAAAACTAATGCAAAAGGCTAAAAGGTATCAGACCACATTTAAATTTCTATAAATCTTATGTTAATTTAAATGGCTTTAGATTTAATTTAAAATGTTTTTCAATTGACAGTAATGTAACTTGGATAATTAGCATCAGGTGGCATCTAGAGGACATATTTAAAAAACTAATCTAGAGTATAAAGAGACCTAATTAACAATTAGAATAACATTTTATAATTATGCTTTGTTTATAAGGGCTATAATGTCCAATTCATTGTTCAATGAAACTGGTCATTAATGAAGATCAAAATTATGTTCTCCCTGGTGTCTCCATGAAGATGTCTCTTAGATGCGCTGGCTTTTATGTTGCCTACTTTTGCTGCTTTTTAAAGGCCACTGCTGACTGGTATTTCATACCTTTGTTCTGTAATTAAAGTTAAACTATACCATGCCTCATCCTGCATGCTAATTTTACAGCTTTTTGGTTATTAAATGAACGGGCTTGGCTATAAACTTAAATTCTCTTGTGTAAGACCTAAATAGATACCTTTGTAATATGGAAAACCTAAGGTTGACAAAGACATTGATGCCCATGTGAAGAAAGACAGGGTCTGGTACCTGAATGAAAGCAAGGCCCTGAAGCCTAGGGGCATGGAGGCCCCGTGTGGAGAGTTAGGGAAGTAGGTGCTGGAGAGGCGGGGAGTGTGACAGGGCGATTGGTAAGTTCAGCTGCAAGTGATGAAGTGAAAGTGATGGCGAGACATCCACGCAGAAATGTCCAGGTGTTTGGAAATGTGGAACTAGAAATGAGAAGACAGTTCAAGGCAAATACAGATTTGAGGGTCACCTGAAAAGGGCAATTATTGAAATTGTATGTAAGTATGGGGTTTTCCATAGATATGTGAAAAAAGAAAACTAAGGACTGACCCAGGGGCAAGTCCATATGTGGTGCCAGCAGTGAATCCACGTCACTGAGTAAGTGAAAGAAGAGGTAGTGAAGGAAGTGGAGGAACAGTTACAGATGAGGGAAAACTGTAGGAAGAGCGGTGTCTCTAGAAGCCAGAAATGAGGGGAATAAGTGGACAACTGTGGTCCAGTTCTCTTTCCCGCTCAGTATGATGAAATGTGCTATGGAGTTCAGGGAAGTTTCAGATCACTGTGACAGAGGTCATCAGGTGCAGTGGGTAAGACTGCCTGGATTCAGATCCTGACTCTGCCAGTTTCCCTCTGTGGAACTGAGGACAAAGTTCACAGCACTCTGTGCCCCAGTTTGCCCCTCTATAAATCAAGGTGATGAGCCAGGTTCCTCTAAGATTGTGCTGTGGATCAAATGCATTTACTCATGGCAAGTGACTGGCATCTTGCACAGAATAAGCCCTCAGTGTGTGTTTGCTCTATTTATATTGTAGCTTTTCTGGAGCAAAGTGGAAAAGGCTGAACCTGAACTCAAATGAGAGCTAACAGCAAAGTGGTGGCAAAATGATTGAGCTGTGACTGTCTTAGGTCAGTGTTCTTTAGCCTATCGGTCCCCAACCTTTTTGGCACCAGGAACCGGTTTCATGGAAGACAATTTTCCACGGACTGGGGAGGGGGGCGATGGTTCAGGAGGTAATGCGAGCGATGGGGAGCGGCAGATGAAGCTTGGCTCACTCGCCTTCCGCTCACTTCCTGCTCCACAGCCTGGTTCCTAATAGGCTGCTGACTGGTAGTGGTCCGCAGCCCGGGGGTTGGAGACCCCTGCTTTAGCCTGCATCAGAATCACCTACAGCTTACTGGCCCTACTCCTGAGTTTCTGATCAATAGGTCTAGGGTGGAGCTTGAGAATCTGCATGTCGAACAAGCAGGCCATAGCTGATGCTCCTAATTTAAGGACCATGCTCTGAGTGGAAGGAAAGACCCTACAATTTTGGGAATTCAACCCAGGCCTTCAATCCCTATCTTGAAAAGGTGTTTTCTCTTCTGACCCTAGCTGTGTTCAGGAAATCTACCAGTCCAAACTTAACTGATATCTGAACACTCCTACAAGTCCTAAGCCAATTTCTGACTACCTTCTTCTGTGAACATACAAGGGCTATGTACAATTTTAGAACTTGATGGGTTCCCTGAAGTCCAAGTGGACCAGCAAAAACCATCACCAACACAACAGTCAGCACGTAGAGTGCTGACCTTGTACCAATCACTGTGCTGATAATCAGTACATATACTGTACCATCTACTTCTCCCAACTCCTGAGAGAGTCAGGCATTATTACACCATGTCACAGAGTAGAAGGAAGCCTAGAAAGGTAAAGTGACATATCTCAAGGCACTGGCTGACAAATGAGAGAAACCAGGATTAAACCTGTTCTCTCGACCACTCAACTACACAGCTCTTGCCTGCTCTTTTTACCCCAGGAAACATGTGCATTATGAAAGGTCAGCAACTGTTGTCTGCCTACATGATTCCTCCATATCTTTTCCAGGATAAAAGTTTCCAGATAGTCGAACTGTTCTTTATGAGGTATGGCTACTAGTCCTTTAGCCAGACTATTCAAGGTCCTCGGAGTGTGCCCAAGGTAGTCATAATCTTGAAAACTGAATCGGTGGGTGTGGTTATCCAGAGAGGAGTATAAACAATTGTTCTGAGCCCATGGGTTAAGCAACTGTTTCCAAGAGACATTATCTCCTTAGGGTTATTATTATCTTCTACTGCTTGTTCTTACTCAGCTATCAACTAAAATTACTGATTTATTTACAAATGTTTCTTACTGTATTCATTCATTCTTACTTCCATTCTTTATTGTATTCCTCTCTCTTTGTTTTATACGTGTAGAAACTAAAGCTTAAAGAGAAAAATAGACTTGGATAGGGTCACTCAGATCGTAAATGCTTGAGCAAAGATTCAAACCCAGGTATGTTAGATTCCACCACGAAATATGCATCCAGATTCCAACCTCCCAAGAGTCTTTGAGCAGTCTGATGACTCAAAAAGACAAACTTCTCATTAAGCTGAAAATGAAATTGCCTAAACTTCTCGTTCCACACCATATGGCTGAATCCCAGATGACAGGAAGCTCATTTCTGCAACACGCTAGGCTCATTTCACTGAGTAGGTTGATGCGAGATTTGTGGGGTGGTCATTTCCTCTTCTTTTCAGCATTGGTAGCAGCAGTGGTATTTATTATGATGCTTCCTTTCTACATTTTTACACAAAAAAGCAAATGCTTCTGATGATGGATAGAGACAGATTTTATCCTAAATCATTCTGTAAGTGAAATATCACAAGCACAAGAAACAACAGCAGCAAAATTATCCACCTGCCTTCAAGTGACCAAATGCTACAATCATCTTCCAATCCTTAGTTTATGTCACGATAGGGAAGGGGGGGGGAAGTTCTTAAATGATACCATCACAGAGGTTTGTACACTAGGATGAAACCACAGTGTTTGGACATCTAAAATATCTGTATCTTTGCAAAGTCAGGTTTTAAAGCAGTGAGGTGACTCACGAAGCACCAAAGACTAATGGGAAGTGCCAAACACCATTTGTACAAAATGATCTCGGCATGAGATACCATCACTTTTTCCCCTGGGCAGTTATTTTAGAACTGGTAGAGCAAAATACTCTTGACTAAGAGGATAGCTTAAAGTTTCTGCATTTTTTCCCCCCCAAGACTTAGAACTAACATAGAAAGTGCCATTTCTACGAATAATAGAGAAAAACATTCATTGTGAGAGTTGGCAAAGGTCTTAGAACTATATTTATGTGTAGCCATGTGCATTGAGGGTGGAGTCCATAGGCAAGGATTTGAACATCAGTCCCACCACTTACTGGTACTTGATCTTGGCAAGATTCTTCACCTTTTCAAGCCTTAGTGTACTCATCTAAAAATGGGACCAATTTGAGGAGGCAGCAAAGTATAGTGCTTTAACGTGAAGCAGTCTGTATTCAAATACCTGGCTGGGAATCCTGGCTCTCACCCTTTACTATGGCTCACCTCTCCCTATAGCTCAGTTCCGTCATCTGTAAAATGGGGATGATAAAAACGGTGCCTGCCTCACAAGGTGCTGGTGAGGTCTAAACGTAATAATGCACATAAAGCATGCTACTTGGATCATGGCAAGTGGTCAGTAGACTTCACCTTTTTTTTTTTTTTTAAAAACTATCTACTTAAGGGGTTTTAAAAATAAGTTCTAAGAGGTCTCCCAAGGACAGAATGGGGGGAAGAATGAAGCTATACAGCTTAACCTTTATGCCTTAAAAGCCCCATCCACAACCCAGAGCAGTGCTGTTCTTTTATACATTTTATTGATTGGGGTTTGGTATGAAATTTTATTTTTAAAAGTTTCTGTTGCTAAGTTTTAAAAAATTGTTTGAAACTTCTGCTCTAGACAACTCTCATTTTACAGATAGGAAAAAGCAAGGCCCTGAAAGACAAAGGAATTGTTCCATCCCAGTGAGCACCTGACCAGCGATTAGACCGCCCCTGGCTTGCTGCCTCTGCACCCGGCCCTCCCATGCCATTGAGCTCTGTCAGGATGGCCACTGCCATCTTCTGACTCTGCTGAGCCTGATGCTGGTCAGAACGATGATGAAGTTTTGACCCTGACAGAGGAAAGCACAATGGGGCCAGTAAGAGTGATAGGGGAGTCAGGGGTAAATACAGGCGGGAGAGTAGAGGGTAAGTGTGTGTGTGGGGTGTGTGTGTGTGCGTGCATGCTCATGTGTGTTATTATGTTAGGCACTCAAGATCCACTAAGTGTGAGAGGCTGGTGGAATATCTAGATGAAAAGGAAGACCTAGAACTCAGGGAAGATGCCAGGCCTGGGGATGGAAACTTAGGAGTCACCTAGCAAGAAAGTTAGATATGAATGTGTATTATATCAGATAGAGAGACAGACAGACAGGCCAGACAAGCTGATAGACTGAGGGTGGAGGTGATGAACAGGAGGAAGATAGCACTAATAGAGAAGAAAGAAGATGCAGGGTGCAACTAATAATGTAGACAACAAATAATAAGTTCAAGTACAAATAACATAATAAGTTAATAACATCTAGCACTTAGTGAACACTTCCTACTTTTTAGCCAACTTACTAACCACTTTCCATAGATTATTTCACTCAATCCTTCCAGACTCAGAAGGTAGATACTTCTATTACCCCCATTTTATAGATGAGCAAAACATAGGTGTAGAGAGGTTAGCTAACTTGCTTTAGGTCACACAGCTAGTAAAAGATAGAGATAGCATTCAAATTATAGTGGGTTAATTCCAGAGTCTGAGCTTTTAACTGGTACTCATAGAGAGCAAGAGAAGGAAAAGCAGGATTAGTATTAATAGTAGCATGAGTATTAACAGCAGCAGCACTGAATGAGTACTATTTTGTGCTCGGCACTGTGATAAGTGTGTATAACATGATCTAACACAATCTGATTGAGCCCTAGGGAGAACTAGAGGAGGTGGATGTTCTTAGCCCGATCGAGCAGAAAAGGAACCTGGTTCAGTGATGTTGGTAATTTGTCTAAAATCACACAGCTAGTAGGTGACAGAGCCGGATGAAAAGCTAGGTTAGCTCCAGAACCAGAACTCTTAAACCACCCTGCTAGACCATTTCTGTGTACAGCCAAATTCAGTGATTCCAATAGTGGAACCAACAGAGAAATTCCTGCTTTTAAAAATAAATTCTTGGGTCCTTACAACAGAACTTCTAATTCAGTAAGTCATGCTTGGATCTGTGAACCTGAACTTTTCAGAAGTTCCCTACGTGATTCTTAATTTACAACCAGGTTTAGTAATCACTATAACAACGTATACAAGTCTTGACTGCTTACTGCAGGACTGCCAACCTGTGAGGATTAGTACATTTCTTGGTATGAGCACACATCCCCACCCGAAGCTTGATGTTGGCAGATGTGCCACAAAGACTCATGATTTGAGAGACTTTTAAGGTGGGGACTGGGAGATTCATCGACCTTGCTTTGAGAGAGTAAAATTACCTTTATAGGTAATTAGCCTAAATCACTCTTCTACACACCACTTAACTTTTCCTCTAAAATGTACACAGTAGCATTAAACCAGTTCAATGACTGAAGTTTACTTACCTAAAACTCTTAATCTCTCAGCTCCTACTACCACTTCATTGTTGTCTGCAGAGAAGAGCAATTTTCCAGAAACTGTCTTTACCTCGAACTTTTTGCCATAAGCTTCTACAGCTTTTGGCCCTAGAAGGGGGAGAGAGAGAATACATTAGTTCCGTTGCATTCAATTATAAAGAGCTTTTCGCAGAACATATACATCTAACAAGATTGTATTGGACTTTAATGTAAGTGGATTGGTTTTCAGAAGCTAGCTGTGACAATTAGCCTCATGACTCTAGCCGTATCTCGTCAATTACTTTTAATCATACGCTCTCCAGCTATGATTTTAAAAACCATCATGTCCTTCCTCCAAACTAATGTTTGAGTGAGATTTCCCTCAGCTAACCACCAAATTACTTTTAAATACTTGTAGATTTTGGCTTGCATTTATGAAAGTACAAAATACTCACCACCTCTTGAAGGACCGGCATATCTTTGGCCAGCCCTAACTGTTGGAAAGGGCACCTTTAAATTCAGCTGAAATCTGCCTCACTCTTTCTACCCTTGACCCGCTGTCTGCATTTGACACCAGACAAGTACATAAGTCATTTCTTGACAGAAGAGGCTATAATATCTTGTAATTAATTGCCTTGAAAGTTACTCAATCTTTCATTATAGAATTTCATTCAATAAAAAATAAATTTTAGAGGTTTTATCATATCACAACAGATACTATTCTTGAAGCTGAGGCTATAGTAGTGGCAAAAGGAAGACAAAGTCCCTGATCCCTTAGCACTTACGTGCTGATAGAGACAGACAGACATACATTTAAACATGTGTTAATAAATCAACCAGAAAACCGCAGAGAGTTTTAGGTATTATGGAAAAAGTAGAACAGGTTAGTGTGTTAGAATTCTTAAAAAAAAAAAAATAGAGCTACCTAAATACCTGAAGTTCAGAAGGCTCCAAAAAGCTAGACCACAGAAATGCATCAGAATAACCTGGGGGTGTCATCATTCTCAATGATAATAACTGAGATCAAAAAGGAATTTATCTTTTGGTCTGGAAATTCACATAGAAAAATATTTGAGGTAGAGTCCAGAAAGCTTATATTTTTTCCAAAACTGCCCAGGAGATTCTGATACAACTGTCCCTCAGTATCTGTGGGGGATTAGGTCCAGGATACCCCTCGGATATCGAAATCCATGGATGCTCAAGTCCCTTATATAAAACGGTGTGAGGGGGCCTCCCTGGTGGCGCAGTTTTTGAGAATCTGCCTGCCAATGCAGGGGACATGGGTTCGAGCCCTGGTCTGGGAAGATCCCACATGCCGCGGAGCAACTGGGCCCGTGAGCCACAATTACTGAGCCTGCGCGTCTGGAGCCTGTGCTCCGCAACAAGAGAGGCCGCGATAGTGAGAGGCCTGCGCACCGCGAAGAAGAGTGGCCCCCGCTTGCCACAACTAGAGAAAGCCCTCGCACAGAAACGAAGACCCAACACAGCCAAAAATAAATAAATAAATAAATAAAATTTAAAAAACCAAAAAAAAACGGTGTGATACTCGCATATAACTTATGCATATTCTCCTGTATATTTATTTATTTTTATAAATTTAATTAATTAATTAATTTTTTTTTTGGCTGCATTGGGTCTTTGTTGATGCACACGGGCTTTCTCTAGTTGCGGCGAGCGGGGGCTACTCTTCGTTGCGGTGTGCAGGCTTCTCATTGTGGTGGCTTCTCTTGTTGCGGAGCATGGGCTCTAGGCGCTTGGGCTTCAGTAGTTGTGACACTCAGGCTCAGTAGTTGTGGCTCGCGGGCTCTAGAATGCAGGCTCAGTAGTTGTGGCACACGGGCTTAGCTGCTCCGCAGCATGTGGGATCTTCCTGGACCAGGGCTCGAACCCGTGTCCCCTGCATTGGCAGGTGGATTCTTAACCACTGTGCCACCAGAGAAGCCCCTCCTGTATACTTTAAATTATCTAATTACTTATGACACCTAATACAATGTATGCTGTGTAAATAGTTGCAAATACAATATAAATACTATGTAAACAGTTGCCAGCATGGGACAAATTCAAGTTTTGCTTTTTGGATCTTTCTGGAATTTTTTTCCCCCAAACGTTTCTACCTGTAGTTGGTTGAATACAGGAATGTGGAACTCGTGGATACAGAGGGCTGACTGTATAGCATTTTTGTTTCCTTCTAGTTACTTTTCAAGACAGTGTCACTTATTAGTAAAAAGTAGTAGTGACAGGGCCCTCAGTGCCTTCCAGGCAAAGATCACTAGGAACACACTTGGAGTTGAACAAGTTGGGTTTTTAACTCATTGCCGTGAGAGAGAACACACACCGTGGGGAACCATAGGGCTTCTCAATAAGAAGAAAGAATTTATTACAGGATCTGGCCTTATAATAGGTTATTTGGAGGCAGGGATTAAGGAAGCAAGGTTTGGTTCTGGATTACATGCTGTCAGGAACTGGGAGTAATTTTACGATTAGCATCTTAGTAAATCTTATCTAGAGTAGGAAAGACCAGAACCATGCCAAACTGTAATGGATAAACAAACAGTAGTCATTCATATTATAGGGGGATAGGGGGAAGTTTGGTGATTCCTGTGGTTTGGATAAAAGTTTCTATTTTTCATCTATGTTCAGACATGATCAGAGTTGTGTTTGCTTTTTGTTTTTTCTCCATCCTTCATGGCCACGAGTGGCCTTGTCTGGTCTTGAGGTTCTGTGAGATCATTTATGTCCACACAGAACACCAATGCTTGGCTGATAGAGCCCGGCCAGCCCCTGGATGTCTGGGTCCGCTTTCCTCTTTGGCAAGACTATCACACTAAGAATCAGAAGACAAAAATTATGTCCCAACTCTCTCATTTTCTGGTAATGTGACTTTGGGCAAATCATTTGATCTTTCTGAACCTCATTTTCTGCATCTGCAAAATTGTGCTACTACCATCGATTCTATCTACCGCATAGAAAGGTTAAAAGGACTGAATTATACTGTGTTTATAAAGAGAAATTTGTAGGCAGAAAAGAGTTGTGAAATGTGATCTTGTGATTATCATCACCATTGGGAACATAACCATCGTCATTTGTCTAATGTAATGGTCACAACACATTGAAATGAACAAATGGTGACCATCTCTGAGTGAACTTCCCTCATTCGCATCATCATGTCAATTCAGCAAAACTGATCTCTTGCCAGTACATCCACACTGGCCCTCTGACAAAAAGCAGCACACTGAAAAGGCTCTTTAATGAGTGGGGGATGGAAACAGCAGACAGCGCACACATTTCCAAATGATATGGGACCAGGACATTGTCTTCTTTGACTGCCTTCATGCTGTACGTGAGAACAAGTGAAAGCAAAGCCAAGGGCTCCCTCAAGGTCACCAAGTGAGCTAATGGCAGATCTGCATCTGGAACTGTGCCCTAGGAATTATTCCATAGCAGAAAAGGGATGTTTGTCTAGAAAGGAAAAGGATGCTGGGGCAATTAGGAGAGGAACTTTTGGAGGATGAGAATTAGGAAGCTGGAGACAAGGAAGAGAGAAATCCTGAAAGAAGAGACATGTACAGTGAGGGCTTCGGATTAGGTTGCTTAGGGAGGGCTAAGATGTAGCTGTCTTCTTGGTCACAACAAACCTTCAGTAAAATCTGTATTACTTGGCAATGCTTTGAGGTTGTTACCTTTTCTTTTTAGGGGGGAGACTGGAGATCAGGAGGTCTAGTGCTAATGAATGAATGAACGAGTGAATGAATGAATGATCTCAGGATGGCCATGGGGTGAGCACAATTTGCCCACTCTGGATCTAGTCAGATATGGTGGTATGACTTATGGACACAAATGCTTGGACTTTGGTTTCATGGACTTGGGCAATACCATGAGACACACCCCTGAGGAGTCAAGAACACTGGTCTGTGCGTAAACTAAGTTTACTCTGAACTTACGAATGGTGTGTGAGATACAGGAGCGTGTACTGAAGAGACTGCAGCCATCAGAGAACACAAGACACCATTAACTTATCTTGCTTTTCAAGGCTTCTGAGAATACAACATGGACTTTACCAGGGACAGAACCATTTGGGTATATAAAGCTCAGTAGTTGGTAGTTTTAGCCAAAACTCCACAGAGCAAATGCTGGCTCCATGGTGCAGATGGCTTGTCCTTTTGTTGATTTCACCTGGGGCTGCCAAAGCTCCTTGGACATGATGAAATCTTTAAAAAAAAAAAAAAAAAAAAAGGATTCTACAAAGAAAAGTAAATGGAGCTGGAGACCTGCGTTCGCTCAGGAGGTCTCTTGGTGAGCTCACTTCCTCTCTGGGATGGAAAAGATAGTTATTTGTAACCTGAAACTAATCTTCAGTTAATCCCTTTCTGTGCACAGTAGTGTACGTGTGAAGCACCTCCTTAATTAATCTCCTCCATCAGGATGCACTGGCCGTCTCCCAGTCCTGCCACTGCCATGAATCTGGGAGCTAGAAGGACCTGGGAGCCGTGCAGTCTAATTTCTTTCCTCATCTCCCTTGATCCTGGGGCCTTTCCCCACTCTGGCTAGATGTTGTATAAGACTTCTACAACTTTCCTCCTTGCAGGTCAGAGGGTTCCCTGTTTGGACCTACTACTGAGATGATACTAAATCAGCAGCAGCATGAGTCAGGTATGCCTGTGTCATCTGGCCCGGGAACTTAACCATCATTTAAAACATTGTTTCCTGTGAAAAGATTACCTGAATTGCTAACAATGGAATTTCTTCTGGGCTTTTGAGTCATGATCATTAGGTAATAAGCAGGAGAACTCTTGAATCCTCAGGACTGCCATAGTAAACCCGGCCACTTAGGCAAAATGATTTGCTGTCAGGTAAGTCCACCACTAAGTGTAACGGGCCTTAGGATATTTTCTCCTGGAACTGCTCTGTGCTTTCCACCATGTGCATCAATGTAAAAGGAGAACCCTGAAGGGAAACTTTAGGGGTGATCGTGCATGGGTGTATGTACTGGGAATTCTATTTGAACATATGTACTATCCTCTCTAGAAGGCATCTTGAAAGGCTGCTGCCGGCTGGTGTTAGGATGGCTTTCTGCCCATCTTGTTTAATATTAGCTACCTTGTGCCTTACTTTAAGAGGTAGGGATGGGGTCTCAGCTCCAGGGGCCTACCCTGGTCAGGGGAGACAGAAAGAAGATGGGGAAGCAGAGAGGCAGGAGAGAGGAGAGAACAACAGAAGAGGAAAAGGAGAGAGAGAAAGAGGAGAGATGGGAGGACGGAGGAGGAGGAAGAAAGAAAGGACAGAGAGAAAGAGGGGAGAGGCGAGAGAGAAGGGGGAGGAGAGAAAGGGAGATGGAGAGAGGGGGAGGGAAGAGGGGGTGAAGGAGGAGAAAAGGGGGAGTCGGAAGAGAGAAGCAAAAGGAGGAGGTGGGGAGGGAGGGGAGGGAGGAGGAAGAAGGAGGGGGAGAGAGAGACTCTTTTCCTGAGTAACAGTCATTCGTCCGGTTCCAGCTTTATGAAAACAAAATCTCTCAGGTCAGCCAAATCTCCCACTGCAAATAAATGGCAAATGATCAAATGATCAGGCTAAATAAGTCCCTTCTGAACGCGGGAATCTGGGAGCTGGAGGTCGGATTTATTTCCCTCCTGGAGGCAATTTTCACGCACACCGCTTAAATCACTGCTTACTGAAGCTGTTTATTTAATTATTTAGCATCGTGACTGCGGGCCAGATGTTAGAGCAGCGAGGCCGCTGAGCTGGGCGCGCGCTGGAGGAGCAGTTTTATGGATTATGGGCTCTGCCACAGCCGTTCCTCCAGTGGGAGCCAGTCCAGGTCACCCACCGGCTGTGGCTCTCCAGACATACACATCTGGTGGTGGGAGAGTGAGGCTCTTTCCCCAGCAAGACTCTGGGCACAAAGGCACCTGCCCCCCCCGTGGCATTTGGATTAGTGGGGCTCCAGATGTTTTAGTCCCAGCAATGTTTCAGGACATTTGGGCAACTGGCTTCTCGAAATGTCCATCTGTATACATTTCTTTCGGCCCTGAAGCCAAACAAATGGCATCTTCTGTCTGCAAGTGTAACAACGCCATTCAGACATAGCCCCCCCTTTCCCCTTCTGCTGTGGAGGTGCGTAACAGCTCCTATTTACCGCTGCTCATAACCTACAGAGGGGGCACTGGTCATACCACCCAGCGTGTTACCGCGACCATGAGGCCATGTTCATCATTGCAGTCATTATGGTGAATAACCAATCCTTGTTTAAATTTCAGGACTGTGCAGCTTAAACCCCACTGGGTGTTTTCCATGGCTGTTAGGAGCAGAGCTGCTCTATGAAAAGGAACTACACAAACATATTCAGTCGGGGTACACCTGCATCTCGCAATTGAGCTAGGTTCAAAGTCAGCACGTACGGCAAATATGGCATGGATTCAAACTACCATTACAAATCCCTTTTACAACCCATAAAGTATGATGTGCACGGTTCTGTGTATACTGTGCTCTCTTCCAGTCAATACAACACAGCCAGCTTTTCCTCTGGCACTGGAGCAGAGAGCTTTGCCATGGCTGAGCACCAGCTGAAGCAGCTGGTGTTTAGGGGCCATGCTACGTGAAAAAGAGTTGATTCTTCCTCCCCACCCCCTAAACGAGTATCATCAGATTCGCATACGTTAAACGTGTGCATAGGATGAGCTCTGCCCTTGAGTGGCATCAGGGAACACATGCTTTGTTCTCTTTTCCGACACTGTAAAATGTGCGAGCAGACTTTCCTTTCTTTAAATACATCACATGGTGTTTCATTCAACCTTCCATGGTATGTTTTTTGAGTGCTTACCCTGGACCAGACACTGCTAAGTTCTTTCTTTTCTTACCTGTTATCAGCTGAGTTAGGACTTTAGTCTGTTCGTTGAGGATGTTCACTGTCACATTTCTGGCAGATTTGAAGTACAGGGCATTACCCTGGAATAAGAAAAATAGAGAAACATATGAAAATGGCAGATTTTTTTTTTCATTACAGGTTATTACAAGATATTGAGTATAGTTCTCTGTGCTATACAGTAGGTCCTATTGTTTGTGTATTTTATATATGGTAGCAGCAGATTTCTAAACAAAACTGTAATCCCCATTTTCCATGGGGCTGAGCTGATCTTAGCCAAGTTCTAATTGATGTATCTTTCTTTGAAAATTCTAAATGTTTAATGATCCCCACATACGCGATAATTAATTGGCATTCAATCAGAATGGATTTTCCCCAAAGAGACACACAGATAGACAGACACACTCCAAAGAGATTTTATACACACACACACACACACACACACACACACACACACAAATTTGTTGAATCAAAGACAACAAGGACACACAGTCCTTTAGATCTTACTGTAGATGTTAGTTAGCTCTGGTGCACGGAATGATCAGGAGTGAACGATAATCTCCTACTCTCACCCTTTCTAGTTCACAGTTTCTCCGAAGAACTATGCAGAGTTCTTAGTGGAGAGGAAAATGCTTGTGGAAAACACTCCAGGTTTCCCCCTCCAGCAGGTCCACTGGCTCTGACAATCCAGGTGCTCCCCAGGAAGATGGAAATCTTTTTGTGGAATGTTTGCCACGCATGGATACAAAACCCAGGAGGATCCAGCATCTCCAAGGTGCCCTCTGCCTCCCCTTTCTTCCTTTTCTTTCTCCAGATTTCTTTTCCTCCAGGCATCCTGTGACTTCAACCCATCTCTCTTTAATCAAAAAGGGCACCTGATCCCCCTTCCATATGCTGGCAGACATTTCTGAGAATGACTCAGAACAGAGGCTGGCACACTTTTTCTATAAAGGGCCTGATAATAAATATTTTAGGTTTTGTGGGACATATCATCTCTGTGTTAACTATTCAAATCTTCTGCTTTAGTGCAAAGGAGCCATAGACAATACACAGACAAACAGGTATGGCTGTATTCCAGTAAAACTTTCTTCGTGGATAATGACATTTTGACTTCATATAATTTTAAACTTAATATAATCTTATTTTGTCATAAAATATTACTCTTCCTCCCCCTGCCTCTCCCCCACCAAACATTCAGAAATGTAGAAACTATCTCAGTTCACCGGCCAGATGAGAGCAGGCAGAGGGCTGGATGTAGCCCATAGGCCATATTTTGCCAACCCCCAGCTTAGACGTTCTTCCTTTCTTGGAGTAAACTAAAGCCATAAACAAAAGGACGAATCTCTGACAGAACACGTCAGTAACCACATGGTTATTAGGAAGAAGAATGTGGGAAGTCATCCTTGTCTTTCCAAACCCTCGTTACCACATGGCATGTACCTGCCTGAAAATTCAGTAAAAGCACTATGAATCGAGTCCCAAATACAGAAATACCATCGCGCCACGAGTTGTCAGGAAAATGAAGATAGGAAAGACCCTCTTCACCTTCAAAGTCTTACGTTCCAGTGGGAACAATTCACAGCACGCAGCACACACACCTGCAACACCAGGCGGAGGACCGTAAGGGTGATTAGAGAGCAGCAAACAGTGTGCGGGAACTTTCCTGAAGGGGGAGGCTGTCCCTGGCTGAAGGCTGTGGAGTGAGACGCAAAGGGGATGGTCACGCTGAGCTGAACCTGGAACAGAACGTAGATAGGCTTTTCCGAAGATGGAGTGAGAAAACGAGGACGGTTGTGGGCTGACTGTCTCATGTCTTTTTTCTTCGAAAACAGGTGATTCACGGGCCCAGCCCAGGGCCTGCAGACGGTGGTGGAGTGGCAGAGCTGTGCTGACAGGTGGCTCGGGCCAAGGTCTGAGGTGGTTTTCACAAGCGGAGGAGACGGATGGGGCGGCCACCACCAAGGTGTTTTCCACACACTGATGGTGTAGAGCCGTGGTCCCTCTCACCCAAGGTTAACTGCTGAAATGGATGACTGACCCGCTCAAGCCCTGAGAAACCAGTTAACCTTGGGTGAGAGCTCTTGTCCTATTGTTGAGGAGAGAGAGAGCTTCTGCCACATCTGGGCAACCACTGATTCACTGTGCCCCTCCCCCCCACCCCGTAGCTTGAAATTAAAATTTTGCCTGATGAATAAAGGTTTTTTTGTTCTGTTTTGTTTTTTGTTTATTACTTGGATCAGGGAAGAAGAAATACATTGAATCTAATATTGATAGAGGTTTTTTTTTTTTTTTTCCCCCCATCCATTAGGAAACAGATATTAACCTAAAATAGTTTCTTTGCCATTGCTTCTGGCAGGGCTTAACTGTGCTACTTCAAACTTACAAACAATTCAAGCAATGTGAGAATTCAGAACCTGGAACCTGCCTAGGAGGATATAGATTGCTAGAAGTTAAAGCACTAACTCTTCATATATTGAGCAACCTGGCACTGCAGAGAGAGGGGTGACCCGGAATCAGACAACTGGATAAACTCCATGGCCACTGACCAGTGTGCGACCTTGAGCAAATCACTTAATCATTCTGTGGTTCATTCTCTGCAACATCGATATCAGCAGCAGCTCAGGGCTGACATAGCTGAGCCCTCGCTATGAGCCACGCACACAGTAGAGGCCCTGGAGTCAAGCTACCTAGTTTCCAAGCTCCACTCTACCACCTCCCAGTTGGGTGGCTTTGGGCAAGTAACTTAAGTTTCTTGATATGTGATGTTGCACATATTATTATTAAATTATTAAAAGACACATCTTATTAAAATTATTAAATTCTCTATGTAATGAACTGTGTTCCAGGCACACAGTAAGTCCTCTGTAGTTGGTAGGGTTAGGGGAGGGGGCAGACAGGGCAGGTTAGTGACAGAGGCAGGAGGAGGAGGAGGGGGAAAGAGAGGAAGAGGAGGGGAGAGGGAGGGGGAAAGAGAGGAAGAGGAGGCGGGAGGGGGAAAGGAGGGAGGAGGAAAAGGATGACCTTTCTTTGTATTACCTAAACCTTATAACCTATCTGTGAACTAAGTCAAGGGTATCCTTTACATCCAATATTCTGTTTCCAGATTTCAAAGGATCTCCCTTTAGTGGCCGGTTCACTATTATCTTTCAAATCCCAGTATCTTCAAACGTATCTGCCTGCCCTTAATATTCACAAAATTCTATTGAGGAAAAAAAAAAATCTCTACAGCTTTGATCAAGGTTTCTAGCAAGAGATAAAATAAAGCCAGCCATTCCTTTTTATTGCTAGGTCAAAATATTAACATATAGCATTAATTGGTCTATGATGCTTAACACGCTGGGAAACAGTCTTTGCTACATGAGGGTTTAAACAAAGAGCCTCATTCTAGCCTGGGACAGCTTGCTATAATCCTCCCATATACAGTACCTGATAACAGAAAGATTACCAGGAAAAAAGCACAAACCACCAGCTAACAAACTCTGACTCAGCTGGGTCAGTGCCATTTTATTTGGCTCTCTGGCTCGCTTTACTGAGGTTAAACCAGGAAACAGCAGCCAAGCGAAGCATCCCTGCGGTCTCTGTGGTATCAGAACCAGTAGGGGAAACACTTTATGAGGAGAGGCTAAATTCTGCTCTCTCAGCTGCTTCTCTTTCCTGTCTCCCTCCCACTCACCACTGCAGCCTCCGGGCCTGGGGAGGTTAATTTCTGCCACAGGACAGCCTGCTCTGGGGCCAGTGACTTTCACTAAATGACTTCAGGGAACCATCCAAGGACAAGGGGCTTAGGGGGAACCCGAGGGAGGCTCAGCCCCGCCTGGCGGAAAGGAAGGAGTCTGGCAAACCCGAGGGTGTTTGATGATGATTATCAGAGCTCTGGACCGGAGCAAGTCAGTCTGTGGCCAATCAGCCCAGATTCTCCTAGACACAGGGTGAGGCTGCTTGGGACACGAGGAAGGGGGACACACACCATTCCTCCCACTTTGGGAGATCAGGACACGCCACATCAGGACTCTGCCCAAACAACTAAAGCATGCAGCATTTGGATGGAGAAGAACCCCCATCGTATCTGTTTCTCTAGAGCAGAACATGCAGAACAGAATCACACATTTTCTTGATGACGCAAGACCACTGCAATGAACATTATTTACCCCACAATGCTTTCCAGGATCTACTGTATGCATGTGGCTATTTGAACACTAAATGGCTCCATCATGCTGACATTTTAAAATTAGTGTATCTGATTTTTTGAAATGTATTATTTGTTCTCATATGAAGGCAGTCCATATAAACATCAAACACTACAAAGCTTATCTTGAAGAGCAGTGGTTCATACCTCTCACCATCTTGAAAGCAAAGAGCTTTCAACTTGCCAGGATTCTCCTTCAGGTACTTCCCTCCCCATGGCCCCAAATATACTTCTGTGCTACCTCTTGATCTATCGACTTTAGACGTTATCCACTGAATTTCTCCAATGGTATGGACTCTTCCATGCAATTTTGGTCAAATCAATATTCAGAATCTACATTATTATGATTATGCATAATATTGTCCACAGCTGAGCGAAGTCATGTTCTTTGATTACATTTCCTTTTTCTTTCTTGTACACTTTTTTTTCTTTTCGTAGAGTCAATAAATGCTTCATTAAAAAAGAATGCTTTATTTTCTACTTTTGTTTTTTTCCTCCTAAAGTTGAATCCTTTTTCTTTAGGTTCTATATTCTGGGAAATAACCTCAGCTTTAAGTTCCAATATTTCTGCTGATTTTTAAAAAAAATTTTACTACAGTACTTGTAATTTTCAAGAGCTTTTTCTTATTCTTTGAAACTTCATTTTATACCATCCCTTCCATGTTTGACTGACACACTATCCTTTCTTAGACGAAATAAAAATGCTCTTTGGAAGCTATGGGTTTCTGGAAGAGTAAACCTTGCCATAGGGAATTGGGGAATTGGCTAATTCAATGAAAAACCTCCAAATGTCAGTATCTGTGGGCAGTCAGTACCGGTGGGCTAGTATCATCAAAGAGGAATTCTCTAAACTCCTAAACTCTCTAAACTCTTTCAGACATTTCATTGTTAGTGCAAAGAAATGCAACAGATTTCTGTATGTTAATCTTGTATCCTGCTACCACACTAAATTCGTTTATCAGTTCTAGTAGTTTTTGTGTGGAGTCTTTAGGGTTTTCTATATATAGTATCACATCATCTGCATATAATGACAATTTTACATTTTATTTTTTATTTTTATTTTTTTAACATCTTTATTGGAGTATAATTGCTTTACAATGGTGTGTTAGTTTCTGCTTTATAACAAAGTGAATCAGCTATACATATACATATATCCCCATATCTACTCCCTCTTACATCTCCCTCTCACCCTCCCTATCCCACCCCTCTAGGTGGTCACAAAGCACCGAGTTGATCTCCCTGTGCTATGTGGCTGCTTCCCACTAGCTATCTATTTTACATTTAGTAGTGTATATATGTCCATGCCACTCTCTCACTTCGTCTCAGCTTACCCTTCCCCCTCCCGTGTCCTCAAGTCCATTCTCTACGTCTCCATCTTTATTCCTGTCCTGCCCTTAGGTTCTTCAGAACCTTTTTTTTTTTTTTTAGATTCTGTATATACGTGTTAGCATACGGTACCTGTTTTTCTCTTTCTGACACTTCACTCTGTATGACAGACTCTAGGTCCATCCACCTCACTACAAATAAAATGAATATGTTTTGTTTCTTTTTCTTGCCTGACTGCTGGGTCTAGGACTTGCAATACTGTGTTGAATAGAAGCAGTGAGAGTGGGCATCCTTATCATGTTCCAGATTTTGGCATGAAGGCTTTCAGCTTTTCACCATTGAGTATTGGCTGTGGGTTTGTCATAAATAGCTTTTATTATGTTGAGATACGTTCCCTCTATACCCACTTTGATAAGAGTTTTTATCATGAATGAATACTCAATTTTGTCAAATGCTTTTCCTGTACCTATCGAGATGATCAGGTGATTTTTGTCTTTTCATTTGTTGATGTAATGTGTCACACTGATTGATTTGCATAGGCTGAACTATCCTTGTGACCCTGGGATGAATCCAACTTGATTGTGCCGTATGATCTTTTTTATGTGATGTTGGGTTTGGTTGTTAATACTTTGTTGAGAATTTTTGCATCTATTGGGTTGGCCAAAACATTCGTTCAGGTTTTTCCATAACATTCTACGGAATAATCCGAACGAACATTTTGGCCAACCCAATATATTCATCAAAGATATTTGCCTGTGATTTTCTTTTTTGTAGTGTCCTTGTCTGGTTTTGATATCAGGGTGATGGCTTCATAGAATGACTTTGGGAGTGCTTCCTCTTCTTCAATCTTTTGGAAGAGTTTGAGAAGGACTGGTGTAAGTTCTTCCCCAGTGAAGCCATCTGGTCCTGGACTTTTGTTTTCAGGGAGTTTTTTTGTTTTTGTTTTTGTTTTTTAATGACAAATTCTATTTCACTTCTAGTGATCAGTCTGTTTAAATTATCTATTTCTTCTTTGTTTAGTTTTGGTGGACTGTATGTTTCTAGAAAGTTGCCCATTTCTTCTAGGTTGTCAAATTTGTTGGCATAAAATTGATCATAGTATTCTCTTACAGGTTTTTGTTGTTGTTGTTGTTGTATTTCTGTGTTTAGTTGTTATTTCTCCTCTTTCATTTCCTATTTTGTTTATTTGGGTTCTCTCTCTTTTCTTCTTGGTGAGGCTGGCCAGAGGTTTGTTGATTTTGTTTACCCTTTCAAAAAAATCAGCTCTTGGTTTTATTGATTTTTTTTCTATTTTTTAAAATCTCTATTTTATTTATTTTCTCTTTGATCTTTACCATTTCCTTCCTTCTACTGACTTTACATTTTGTTTCCTCTTCTTTTTTTAATTCTTTTAGGTGGTTGGTTAGGTTGTTTGAGATTTTTCTTGCTTTTTGAGGAAGGCCTGTATCACTATGAACTTCCCTCGTAGTACTGCTTTTGCTGCAACCCACAGATTTTTGTCTGGTTGTGTTTTTATTGTCATTTGCCTCAAGGTATTTTTTAATTTCCTCTTTGATTTCATCATTGACCCATTGGTTTTTCAGTAGCATGTTGTTTAGTCTCTAAATAATCTTTTTTTTTTTTCTCATTTCTTTTTCTATGGTTGATTTCTAGTTTCATGCCACTGTGGTCAGAAAAGATGCTTGAAATAATTTCTCTCCTGTTAAATCTTTTGAGGCTTGTTTTCTGTCCTAGTATGTGATCTATAGTAGAGAACGTTCCATGTGCATTTGAAAAGAATATGTATTGTGCGGTGGGGTTTTTTTTTGATATAATGTCCTGAAAATATCAATTAAGTCTAACTGTTTCATTGTGTCATTTAGGATCTCTGTTGCCTTACTGATTTTCTGTCTAGAACATCTCTCCATAGATGTGAGTGGGCTGTTAAAGTCTCCTACTATTTTTGTGTTCCCATCAATTTCTCCTTTCATGCTTGTTAGTATCTGTTTTATGTATTTAGGTGCTCCTACAGTGGGTGCTATATGTCAATGACTGTAATATCCTATTCTCATATTGATCCTTTTATCATTATATAGTGTCCTTCTTTATCTTTCTTTATGGTCTTTGTTTTAAAGTCTGTTTTGTCTGATATGAGTATTGTTACCCCCGCTTTCTTGTCATTTCCATTTGCATGAAATATCTTTTTCCATCCCCTCACTTTCAGTCTACATGTGTCCTTTGCCCTAAAGTGGGTCTCTTGTAGACAGAATATTATTATCCAATCTGCCACTTTATGTCTTTTGATCGGAGCATCTAGTCCATTGACATTTAAGGTAATTATTGATAGGTATGTATTTATTGCCGTTTTGAACCCAGTTTTCCAGTTGATTTTGTATTTCTTCTTGTTCCTTTCTTTTTGTTTTTGTTTTTCCTTTTGTGGTTTGATGGTTTTCTTCTGTATTATACTTGAGTTCTCTTCTTTCTAGTTTTTGTGAATCTGTTGTATGTTTTTGATTTGTAGTTACCCTGTTTTGTTTTTCAAGTATGTTAACCCATTATTATATCTACTTGCTTTACACTGATAGTAATATAGGCTCAAACACATTTTTTAAAAAACCTACATTTTCTTACTGCCCTCCCCAGCATTTTATGATTTGTATTTCCTCTTTAACATCTTCATGTTTATCCTTTTGCTATTCATTGCAGTTAATCATCACTTTCACACACAAAAATTTTTTTTTAAATCTATGTACTGGCTCATTTAAGTGATTTATTTTCCAGTTGCAATTTTCTCTCTCCTACAGATTTTTGCCTCCTTTCTATTTAGAGAAAGCTTTTCAATACTTCTGGATGGTTTAACTTTCTAGATAACAATCCTCCTATCTTCTGCTAGGCTGGGAAGCGGTACTTCCTAGCCGGGTCAATTGGGGATGGGATCTGGGTATAGATGCTGAGTTTAACTGGTCTTTATGCAGATTTTCCAACCAGTCTTTTTTGTCAGCCTCACTCCAGAGTGCATCATGACTATTGTTGGCCCAAGGCACTGTGCCTCAAGTGTTTTGTGGATAAGTAACCCTGTTCCATTCATTCTGGACAGTGGCTCTCAATTCATCAGGGACATCTATTTCCAGAGCCTTTCCAGGGCTCTGTATCATGGATCCTCTCTCACTCTATTTATTTATTTATTTTGCTTCCTTCACTGCACATTTGTAGATTCCAGCTCTGCCAGGTCAGCCCCCTCTCATCAACCCACTTTCCATCAGCCCTTTCCATCATTTTTTCTCTTTCTCTATGACCATGTAAGTTTATTCCTTTTCAGTTTTGTTTTCCATTTACTGTCTTTTTGAATGGGGTTTCTGAATGAAGCAGAGACTTATCATTTCTCACTGCCATCAATCTGTGTATCTCTAGAGCCACCTCTTACTTCTGCCTTCCTAAGTGGAAAAAGCAGGTTAAACTTGTGTGTAAGTCAAGAGCAAGTAGTGCCTGGTCCAGGACCCAAGAGCTTCTCTTAAGCATTTTGTATATACTGAGTGTCTAGAACATGTTATATATTGTCCTTGGCCCTGGAGAATAGGAAAGATACGACCTTTGTGTTGGAGTAGCTCCTCGCCCAGCAGGAGACTGAGTCAATGGAAAATAACCATGACAACAATGCAATATTCCTTCCATCAAGATCTATGCTCTCCCGGTATGAAGGGCACAGATTTTAATATTTGCTTTTGATGCCAGCCGCATCAACACAGCCTCTTCTGAAGTTACTTATCTTCATATATTTTCTTTGCCCTCTGAGGAGCTAACAGTCTGATCTGGGAATGTAGATAAAGAGAGAAAACCCCAAGACAGCACATAAACAACTTCCACGTTCAGGGAAGGCTTTCAACTCTCAGTGGGAATGAAGCTCAGAGAAGGAAGGGATCAGCAGGGTTGGAATCCTGAGGCATCTTTCCAGAGGAGAATTCCGCTGGCTTCTGCCTTATCCTCCTAACGAAAAGGCACAGCAATTCACAATAGCATAGTGTCCACCTAACGCTGACTGAGAACACAGGGGAGCCTGGCCTGTGGAGTAACAGTTCAGAGTGTGACCTTTGGAGTCAGATTTGGGCTGGAATCATAACTCTACTTTTACTAACTGTGTGGTGTTGGGTAAATCATTTATAATCTTTGAGCCTCACTTTCTATATTTACAAAATGAAGTTAAAGGCTACCTAACGGTGTTGATATGAGGATTAAAAAAGACAGTATATGTCAAGGGCCTAGCACAGTGGCTACCAAAATGCTACATAAACTATAACAAGGAAACAGACAAAACCTATAGTAGGAAGGCTTCTTGGTAAACAACTGATTCTAGGACAGGGGCAAGAAATATGAAAGATGTGCCTGGAACATCTTGCAGTGCCAGAAAGGAATGAAGTGCTCAAAAACAAATAAAAAAACAAACAGAAAAACACCCCACAATTATGGGGGAGCATGTCAAAGGGACACAGAAGACAAACTTAAAGAGTTCCCAATGGCCAAGCTGGAACAATGTGAACAACAAAATAAGTATTGTAGCACTGAATTATAACCCAAGACATAAAATAAATATCCATGAGTCCATTCTAATATACATAAATGATTAAATAGATAAATGGAACAGAAAAAACAAATCTCCTATGTAGAAGAATTCCAAACAATTTTCAATGTTAATTCCCTACTCCTTAAAGATGGATTGCACATAGTGACTTCATTTGGAAGAATACAGCATGAAATAGGGAATAGGAACAGCACAGTGGAGAAATCTGACAAACACCCCTTCAGCCAGGTGATGAAGGTCAACATTAACAGTGATAAGTCATGTTGATAGTACGCACCCTTGAAAAATGTGAAGAGAGGGACACTTTACCTCTGTGGTCTTCCTCTTAAAAACCCATTACCCGCATCTAATTATGAGAAAAACATCAGACAAATCTTAATTGAGGGTTATTTTGCAAAACACCTGACCAGTACTCCTCAAAATGGTAAGGGCATCAAAACCAAGGAGAGTCTGAGAAACTGTCACAGCCAAGTAGAACCTAAAGAAACATGACAAATAAACATAATGTGGTATCCTGGATGAGATCCTTGGATATTAAAAGGACATTACATAAAAACTAATAAAAATCTGGAAAAAGGATATATTTTAGTTAGTAATAATGTGTCAGTACTGGTTCATTAACTGTGACAAAAGTACCATACCAATGTTCTATACTAGTAATAGAGGAGACTGGCTACGAGATATTCAAGAATGCTCTGCATGATCTTTACAACTTGTCTGTATATTTAAACCTTTCAAAAAAAATTTTTAGTGTTTTTTTGGAAAGCTATATTAGGCTGCCAAATTCCAAGATCTAGAACTTTAGGAAGAGACCTCAGAAAGGCACTCATCTCTGCGAAGGCAGGAAGCTTAATACATCATGGACATGTGATTTCACTCCGGGGTGGATCATGTTACTAGAAAATTCTCCCCTAAACAAATTTATTTCCATGGGATTTTATCTTTAGGAATACTAAAATAAACAAGAGTGCACGGGCCTCTCACAGCCAGTTCTCTATGCAGGGCTCTTTATACGCTATCATTCTCCCCTGGTCAGCTTACAGAAAACAGGGAAATCAGAAGTCGCCAGCTTCTTTGTGGTAGGAATCACAATGTACTGGCTGTAGTGATCAATGTTCACTAAATAATATTCTTTTTTTTTTTTTTAGTTGAAGTATAGTTGATTTACAATGTTGTGTTAATTTCTGCTGCACAGCAAAGTGATTCAGTTATACATACACATACATTCTTTTTTATATTCTTTTCCATTATGGTTTATCACAAGATATTGAATATAGTTCCCTGTGCTATACAGTAGGACCTTATTGTTTATCCATTCTATATATATCAGTTTGCATCTGCTAACCCTAAACTTCCAATCCTTCCCTCCCCCCTGCCCCCTTGGCAACCACAAGTCTGTTCTCTATGTCTGTGAGTCTATTTCTAATACTAACTCTTGATATGACTAGAAAAATCAAACCGACACAAACTTGCATTTGTCATTAAAATCATCCCAAAAGGTAGTTTGTAAGTTTATCCTCAGCAAGCATCAAATGTTTCCATTACCATTATTATTTTAAATAGGATGCTTTAGTTGTCTCTGAATTGATCCTTTTAAAAACATGACAAAGGGCTTCCCTGGTGGCACAGTGGTTAAGAATCCGCCCGCCAATGCAGGGGACACGGGTTCGAGCCCTGGTCCGGGAAGATCCTACATGACGCGGAGCAACTAAGCCCATGTGCCACAACTAAGACCTGACACAGCCAAATAAATAAATATTAAAAAAAAAAAAACTGGAAGGGGACTGCCAGCTTTCCTAGTGTCTGGCACATTCCTGGCACTCACTAGGCTTTCAATCAATATTTGCTGAATAACTGAATACTCAGATCAAATTAAGAGTCAACTGAGAGTGAGAGTTGTCAACAAAAGAAGTAAATAAGTGAAGGCTGACATCAACTCTCAAAGAGAGTTTTCAAAAGGCAAGCCATTAAGCATGGCTGATGTGACAGTGTAAACACAGGTAACTGAGAGTGCTGGGAGGAGGCAGTATAGACCTGTAGTCAACAAATACTTGTTCACCACCTACTGAGTGCAAGGAACCGTAGGTGATACAAATTAGAGCTGAGATGTTGAGACTTCAGATGACAGGGAGAAGCAGGGGCACACATCGTTATCCCCAATTCTTGCTGACCTAAAGGTTAAATTAAGCCCGTTCCCCAGGCTTGTAGCACCCATCTGGCACGTGGTATGGAATATGCCCTCTTTCAATTGCCATTTGTTCATTCCATTAACATTTTAAAGATATCTTCTAGGCAGAAAGCACTGTGCTATGTACTGAGCAGGTAGCCTCTGCTCTCCTGGAGCTTACAATCCCTAGTAGGGAGGATGGACATGAAGTTAAGAGTTCCGTAAAAGATTATATAATTGTGATTACAACGAGTACAATGAACAGGAAGAAGAAGTTGAAATGAGCACACGTGCAAAGAAAACCTATCCTAGTCTGAGCAGTCAACAAAGGCCTTCCTAAGGGAGAGGCATTTTGGCTGAGATCATAGGGGTGAATGGGAATTAACTAAACCAGAGGAGAAAGAACTTTTCAGACAGTGACAGACATGTATACCGGCCCTGAGGCAGGAGGAAGCTTGGTGTATTTAAGGGACATAGAGAAAGGAAAATGTAGATGGAGCTTAAAGATCAATGGGGAGAGGGCAAACATGTCCCCCAAGTCTGCCATCAGCTTTGCTAACTCAGCCCATGCTGTCCTCTGATAAATGGGAATGTCTGACTTTGATGTAAGAAAACTCATTTGTTTCTCCTTCAGGATGGTTCCTTGGGCTTTCATAAAGAAATCCTTTCCTGCCTTAGTTCTGTTTTCATATTCTCTTCTACTCACATTTGAGTTTCACTTCTCATACTAAGTCTTTATTGCCGTTGGAATCTACTTTTGTATACATTTTAGGTGGGAATACAAATGGAAGTCATTTTCCTTAACGCTCTCTACCAAGAGATTGTTATTTTCCCTGCCAATATGTGGTGCCACCACTATCCAATATTACTCTCCAAATATACATGAGTCTGTGTCAGAACCTTCTAGTCTGTTCTACCATCTGTCTGTTCTGGCATCAATACTATACTCTTCTATTTCTATGGTCTATGGTACATCTAAATATCTGATAGATCCGTCTTCCTTCTTTGCTTTTAGATGCCATTTAAACGATACTGGACTTTCTCCAGAAGTGGGAAGTCATCAAAGGGTTTTAAGCAGGGGAGTAACTGGAGCTGATTTTCATCTAAACATGGTCACTCTGGCTACCTTGTGAGGACTGACAAGAAAGAGGCAACGCTTGATGGGAGAAACCAGGTGAGAAACTACTGCTGTCATCCAGGTGACAAAGGATGGCAGCTAGAACTGGAGTGGGAGTACGGAAGATGAGCAGAAAGGTTAAACATATATATTTTAGAATTGGTGACTGATTGGGGTTGGTAATGAGGAAGGGGAAGAGTCCAGGATGGCTCTTATGTTTCTTGGCAATTGGAGAGGTTGTAGGCCATTTACTGAGACAGAGAACAGTGGGGGAGAGAGAGAATATTTGAGGGGAGAGTCTGGTAGGAGGGAGGTTGGGACTTGAGAATTCAACTTGGGACACGGTAAGTATGAATTGCTTCAGAGTCTGATACTTTGAGGTGCAGAGTTGGCATTTCTTTCCACCCTACATCCTATCTTTTTAAGTTCCACTGCACATCCACAATGAATACTAAAAGCTCCTTTAGAAAAATGTTCACAAACTATCTCAGCTGACAAAACTCACACAGAAATCTGTGCATTTTCATGTTGATTCTTTCTGGCAGCTTAAATTTTGCTCTCTACTTTCTCTAGAACTCATCATTGGGGATCCTGTGAGAGGGAGACATATAATGCAATTGTTAACTTAAAGGTAACATCTCAAGTTAAATTTCTCATAGTTCGAAGGTTAGAAAGAATTGAACAAAACTTCTCAGGAAGAGAAAAGTCAGTGGTTCTTCTGGTCGTGTGTATGGGTATGTGTGTGGGTGTGTCCAAAGGCTGGTGGAGGGGAGGGGTTCTAATTACATATACAGTAAACAAGTCAGCAGGAGACATAAAATTATGAATTTGCTACTCAAGGTTCCTGAAATGTAGCTATCTCCATAGGAGAAAAGAAAATGCTGATACATTTTCCTCTTTGGGGGTAAGGTCAGATCTGAGGGTTAACTGGGATACCTTGGCTAAGAATGACTTCTTCCACATTCCAACCAAAGAGCCCAAAGGGACATACTGTAACCTGGACTCAATTCTGAGGGAGTATAGCTATTGCAGAGATTGCTTTGGGGATGCGTAAAGGGGCAGATGTTTTATATCTGCTTGGCTGAGGAAGCCAAGGTCAGAGCTCAACTGGTTATCCTTTTATGCACCTAACACAGGGCTAGAAATTGTAATGGCAGTGTAAGAGGTAATCCAGAGCCTTTGCTGTATTTGGAAAGATAACATTAAGATTCAAGTAAGAATCCAAAACCAATATGACATCAGAGACAGACTGAGAAGGGTCACCTGACAATATCCAATGCACTCTCCTAACATTATCTCAGGTGACAATTTCGTCTTCACAGTACATAACACGATGCTAGCTTCAGTGACTGACTGAACCTCCTTTCTGGTATTTCCTAGTGTTCTGCAGAAAATTTTTCCATAATAGGTGAGTAGCCATCCTTCAAAATAAAATAAAAACCTGCACCAAAAAGATTTTGTGGGGGGAAAAAAACTCGGGAAAAAAACTCAGGAAATTCAACATTACTTCCTCTATCTTTTAGCTGCAGAGTACTTGTTAGTCTATCATCAGCTCTAAGAAGTCCCACATCAACATAATCTGCTTACTGTTGTGTACCTAGGAGTTCTAAAATCTACTTACTCCTATAACTTATTTTTCTTAAACTACATGTTGACAGAAAACATGGGAGGACCCATGTGGGGAAACGGTACGTTACTGGTTGCTTTAAAAACATATGTTATGACTTAGATATCTCTCGCTTTATCTCTGTAAAAACCATCAAAGGGCTTCTTAGCAGAGAAGCTGACACATGATAGACTCTCAATAATGCCTGCTGGATTGGTTAGTGTTTATAGTCTTAGCGAACAGGTGTTATGGCCACTTTATAGATGAGAAGACAGGCTAGGTGTGGGGCACGACTTGCCCAGGCTTGCATGCTGGTAAATGGCAGAAAGAGAGAACTCAGGGCTGTAGACTTGAGTACTTTCTCCTGTTCTATTGCTGTGGGAGGTGTAGCCTAAGCAGAAAGTGTAAGAGTTGTAATTAAAGAAAGTCTTCAGTACTGGCTGGCATAGTTAGGGCAATCTTCACAGAGGGGAAGGGAGACATGACCAGGGTTCTGAGAAAGCCAATAAACACAAAGATCCCGCAGTGCAAGGAGGCAGCTCCATCTTTTCCACAAGAGGTCAAGCTGATTCCAATACTACAGCATTAAAGCCCAACAAGCACCAGGGTTAGGATAAGCTTTTCTCACGGAAGTTTGTTTTTCCTAACACAGAAAGCAACAGGTAAAAACTCTTCCACTCTTGTTCTTTGCTACAGAAACTTCGGAGGCCAAACTTGCCTGGCTTTTGGCCATACTTGCAAACAGGTCTCTTCCATGTGTGGTGTCCCTGCAGTGGCCCAAGAGCATCCCCAGACCTAGGAGCACAAGTCCGGCTTGGTGACGCAGACGTAGAGAATGGACTCGAGGACACGGGGAGGGGGAAGGGGAAGCTGGGATGAAGTGAGAGAGTGGCATGGACATACATACACTACCAAATGCAAAATAGATAGTTAGTGGGAAGCAGCTGCATAGCACAGGGAGATCAGCTCGGTGCTTTGTGACCACCTAGAGGGGTGTGATAGGGAGGGTGGGAGGGAGACGCAAGAGGGAGGGGATATGGGGATATATATATATACGTATAGCTGATTCACTTTGTCATACAGCAGAAACTAACACACCATTGTAAAGCAATTATACTACAATAAACATATTAAAAAAAAAAAACCAAAGAAAAAACAAGTCCAGCTTTGTGGCTGTCCCCACACATTCCTTAGCTCTGTTTGTATGTGTTCCTCCCTCCATCAATGGGGCCTTTTGCTTTGGATCTTGACCTTTCACAGAACAGTGCATGGCCCGCTAAGAAGGCAAAAAGCATCTCTGAGGAACAGTCTGGGTAAAGATGATGTGAGCCCTGCAGAGAGAAAAAAGCGCAAGGGGGGCTGGCGTCGTTGACACAGATAGAAAGCCAGTTGCTGCTTACACCCAGTTTATGTAGTAGGAGAGTTGCGATGTGATTTGTGTTGGAAGATATATGCCCAGCCCAATGCTAATGGACTCGATGGAGGCTTTGCCTCTTAACAAATCAGTCTCAGTGACATAGAAACAATCCAACCACCTCCAGACTCCTAACCCTGGGTCACTCGAGCCTTTCCTTGTGCTGTGCTGTTGTGGTTGTGTCTGGCTTTGGGGCTACACAGCCCTCGGCTGAGACCTAGCTTTGACATTTCTGAGCTAGGAGCCCTAGACCACACAGCCTGGGTTTTCTCAACTGGAAAAATGGGGCTAATTATGTGAAAAATGGGGATAATAACAGTAGCTCCCTTACAGAGCTGGAAGGATTAACTAAAATAGCACAGGTAAGGAATTTAGCATCATGCTTGTACCTTTAAACACATATATATTTAAAAGGGTATTAGAAGTCACTGATGTTGATGGCTGATGAGCTCTGTCAGCCCCAACATACTGGCTGAGTTATGAGGACGTGAAACATTTCTGCTTGTCCACGGTGGTTAAGAGACTAATTTTAGGAAGATGGGCTGACCATGGCTCTTCTATTCACTAGCGGTGTGAACGCAAGTGTGCAACTTAACCTCTCTGTGTCTGAGTCGCCTCACCTATAAAGTGGAGGGAGTAAAGTACCCACCTCATAGGTTGCTGTGACTAGTAAAAGAACACATGCAAGACATACAGCACAGTGCCTAGTAAACAGTAAGAACTCAACATGTAGAAACAGTAAGGACAAGAAGAGTGTCCTGCATAGCATTTGTGTCTAGGCAGAGTAGGTGACTCTCTGGAGTGATTAAGGAGGTGTGGAAGGCACCTAGACCGCAAAAGGTGTCTGAAGGGCCCATGGTTGAGACCGCTCCTACCATGTAAGCCTGCCTCACCAGCTGCCACGGAGAACTAGGCTAGTGGACAATGGAGACACAGTAGGTAACTGTTGATTCAAAGGGAGGACATGAACACTAATTCCATATGGGATCCGAGACCAGGTCCACCTGGATGGGTAATTCATGAAGGGTAGGCAGAAAAGGAAAGGGAGTATTAAAACAAAATATTTCAAACTTGAGGCACTGTTTGCACTTTGTATTCATCTAATTATAAGATTTACAGAAGGGCCAAGCAGTAATAATCCCCAGGTCACATGGACCCTGACTTAGAACCCAGGCTCATAATCTAAACGCAGTGTTGGGACCTACATGTCATGCTCCCTGAGTCCTTACAGCTCTTAAGAAGTGGCAGATAATATGTGATTTTAATTTTCTTGCTCAAAAAAAAAAAAAAAAGAAAGAAAGAAATGAGCATGCATTACTTTCACAACCATTTAAAAATCATGACTATACATGAATATACAATATGTTCATAATCAGGAATATCATGAATATAAAATATAAAAATGTATTGTTGGAATGAAAATTGTTGCAGCCACTATGGAAAACAGTTTGTCAGCCCCTCAGTAAGTGAAACATAGAATTACCATATCATCCAGCAATTCTACTCCTTGGTATAGACCCAAAAACACTGAAAACAGATGTTAAAAAAACAAACAAACAAAAACTTTACACAAATGTTCATGGTAGCACTGTTTACAATAACCAAAGGGTGGAAACAATCCAGATGCCCAGCAACAGATAAATGGTTAAAAAAAAATGTGGTGTATATATATATATATTTGTTTTGAATTTTATTTTATTTTTTATACAGCAGGTTCTTATTAGTTATCCATTTTATACATATTAGTGTATAGATGTCAATCCCTATCTCCCAATTCATCACACCACCACCTCCTCCCCTGCCACTTTCCCCCCTTGGTCTCCATACATTTGTTCTCTACATCTGTGTCTCTATTTCTGCCCTGCAAACCGGTTCATCCGTACCATTTAAAATGAGGCATATTTATATAATGAAGTATCTTTCAGCCATGAAAAGGAATGGAATGCTGATACATGCCACAACATGGATGAACCCTGAAAACATTATACTAAGTAAAAGAAGCCAGACATAAAAGGCCACATGCTTTATGATTCCATTTATATGAAACATCCAGAATAGGCACATCACAGAAGAGGGACAGAAAGCAGATTAGTGGTTGCCAGGAGGTGGGGGAGAGGGTACCGGGGAGCGACTGCTTAACGGATGTAGGATTTTTGTTTGGGATAATAAAAAAAGATTGTGAACTAGATGGCCTATGGTTGCATAACATTGTGAAGGTACTTAATGACACTGAATCGCACACTTTTTTTTTTTTTTTTAAATTTTATTTATTTATTTATTTATGGCTGTGTTGGGTCTTTGTTTCTGTGCGAGGGCTTTTCTCTAGTTGTGGCAAGTGGGGGCCACTCTTCATCGCGGTGCGCGGGCCTTTCACTATTGGCCTCTCTTGTTGCGGAGCACAGGCTCCAGACGCGCAGGCTCAGCAATTGTGGCTCACGGGCCTAGTCGCTCCGCGGCACGTGGGATCTTCCCAGACCAGGGCTCGAACCCGTGTCCCCTGCATTGGCAGGCAGATTCTCAACCACTGCGCCACCAGGGAAGCCCAATCGCACACTTTTAATTGATGCAAAAAGTAAATTTTATTTTATGTGTATTTTCCCACAATAAAAAAAAAAAGGACAACCTTGTGCATGGACTAGAAAAAGAAATCATTGAGTGGAATATGGGCTACAGACAAAGGCCTGCAGCCAGGAAGGTCTAGAAGGAGGGTATACTGATTGTGTACTTAGATCAGGCAAAGTAAAGGGAACCTCAAGAGTTCTCTGTGAGGTAGAGAACCTCCTGCTGGGAGGTTTGTAAATGGAGCAACACCCTGTGGGGCCCTCCTGAGTACAAATCCTATTTGTGTCCCCAATTTCTTGCTTGTAGGAAATAGACTTCATTCAGCCTCCTTGACCTTCCCAGAGTTCCAAAGGGCAGATTCAAACTGTTGTTTATCAGGGAAGGGAGGGGACGCAGAAACAAAGGAGGAACAGTCAAGGAACAATAGTGCAGCTGTGGGGCAGGGTCCTGGTTCCCTCTCAAGAAACATACGTAACAATACCTTTGAGTTCTTCTGTAGGAACTAAGGCCCCTACCCAGTTGGAGGACGGTAAATTCAGGCTGAGCACAAGATTCCTGGAGTACTACCCTGTTACCTCACCACCAACCAATCGCAAGAAATCTGCACAGTGGAAGATAAGGAAGACTCTGACCGCCCCCCCCCCCCAATGATTCTCCCTTTAAAAGCTTTCACGGTCAAGCAGAATATTTGGAGTTAGTTTTTGGACAGGAGTCCACCATCTCCCCAGGTGCTGGCCTCCTGAATAAAGCAACATTTCCCTTCCTACCAGCACTTGTCTCTTGAGTATTAGCTTTCGAGCAACAAGCAGCTGAACCTGAGTTTGGTAACAGTTTGTGTGTTGGCGCTGCGGAAGAGGAGGAGTGGGTGCTGGGGAGGTTAGTGGATAAAGTAGACCAATGTCTATATCATATATAAGAGGGAAGATATATAATTACTTAATAAGTATACATGTTATTAATTAAAGTGGTCATTGAACAAACTGAAATACAATCCATGGTCTGAAACCAACAGAGGAGAAAGAGAAGGAATAGAAAAAAAATTCATCCACCAGAAGGAAAGATAAAACATTTTAAAAATAAGTTAAAAAGCAAAGGAACAGACTAGTACAGAAGAAACACAAACCAAGATGGTAGAAGTAAAAAATATCCATAATATATATAAAAAGTCAAAGTAAATGCTCTTTATAAAAGAAACATTTAAGTATAGCTGATTCACTTTACTGTACAGTAGAAACTAACACAACATTGTAAAGCAACTATAACTCGAATAAAAATCAATTAAAAAAAAGAAACATTTAAGACAAAACCACATGGAAAGGTTGAAAATAAAGATATGCAAAAAGATATTCCATGCAAATACTTACTAAGAGAAGGCTGTGCAGCAATATTAATATCAGACAAATACTATTATTTAAGGCAAAAGGTATTGATGCCTAAGTAGAAACTACACGTAAAATAAAAAACCCTAACAAGAAGTTATACAAATCATGACTAGATACTTAACTATCGATGCAGCTTAAAAACATTAATTAAAAGTTGTCAGAAGTGTGAGGGAAATTTGGCAAACCCTAGCGTGAGATCTGAACAAAAATCTATTAGAAAATTACACACTCTGCTGACCAAATAACATCAAGGATGTGAATGATCTGAACTAACAATATTTAACTAGGTTGAACTAATGGACATGTAGACTCTGCATCCAACAAATTGAGGCTCTCCATAATTTTCAAACACACTAAAGCATTTACAAAAATTGATGCAGTGCTAGTTCACAAAGGAATTTCAAACAACCAGTGTCATACAAAACACATTTGCTGACCGCAGTGCAATTAAATTGTAAATCAAGTAAGACAGATAATTAAAAAACAATCTATCTTGGACTTATAAAAATAGCTGTTGTAGTTCATATTGATTTCCCTGCTTCCACTCTTGCCCTCCTAAAGTCTATTATCCCAAAACAGAGTAATCCTTTTTAAATTCAACACAGATTATGTCACTCCCGTGAGAAGAAAAAAAAAAAAAAATCCTCCAATGGCTCTCTGTCACAACTAGGCTTAAATTCAAACCCCTTACTACAAGACTCTATGTGATCTGGTCTCTTATTATCTCTCCAATCTTTATTCATTACCAGGCCCCTCTCCCCACTGTTATTTCTACTCTAGGCAGGGACACTGGCCTTTTTTTCTTCTTCCCTGCCTGGGGCATTTGCATTTCCTGTTCCTTGCACCTGGAATGACCTCCCCCAGATATGCACCTGGCTAACACAGTAACCTCTTCATTCTCTATTTCCTTTAAAGACAGAGCAGAAAAGCTTTCTTTTTCTCCATTTATCTTAGCACAACATAAATGTATTATGTAATTATTTGACTGTGTTTTCTTTAGTGTCTCCTCCTACTACAACAGAAGATCACTGAGGGCAGGGACTTTGTTTTGTTCGCCACTGTGTCCCCAGTGCCTAAAACAGTGTCTCGTACAAGGTAGATACGAAAAACGATTGTCATATGAATGATAATCAAAGTCAACTTGAGTTTGTTGAACTGACTGCCAGAAAAGTCTATACGATTTAGATGGTAGTACCAAAAACAATGAAGAGTGGGAAGATGGCCCTGTTTTACTATGTATAGTCAAAGCACATCTGGAATATTGTGTTCAGTCTAGACCCTACACATTAAAGGAGACAGAAAAAGGTGAACAACCAAGATGGTAAATACAGTATGGCTATAAAGTCTGTAAACACTGGTGTACATACATAAAAAATGGCTCCATGGTATTATATAACAATGCATGATGTATTATGTGATATGTTCAATGTGTTGTTTCTCATTAGCAATACATAGTTCAATGAACTGAGAAACTGCAGTAAATGTGGTGTATTAACAACTTTTCCTCAACTGTGCATAGTATCTATGATGCACTGCCTAACATGATTCTTGTCTATTATGCAACAAACTTGCACTTTTAGCATGTCAGAAGGGTTCAGATCTGGCACACAAGCAGCCCACTACACGTGTTCACACGTCCAAAGCAGGTCTAGAGATGATCAGCCAAGCAGACCCTCACCACTCTGGTGTGGAATGGAAACACTCTGAGCAAACTTCTAGCCAGTCAAGTATGGGTATGAACTGGTCATGCATGTGTTCAAATGTGTCAACTAGTCACTTCTGTTTCCAGACTTTCTGGTCACCCTGTACATTCTACCATGCTTTTCAATGTTTCACTGGGGGAAGAAAAGGGGCTGGGGCCACGTGATGGCTATGATAAGAACTCTGGAACTAGACTACCCGAGTTTGAATTCTACCCCTACTTCGTGGAAGCGCTATAGAAACCTGGACACATTACTTAATTCCTCTATTGCTCAGGTTCTCTCTCCATAAAATAGAAATAAAAGTGATCCTATTCTATAGGTTATTATGAGGATTAGATAATGTCAGAAGAGCAATGAGAACCATGCCTAGCAGAGAGCATGCTGCAAATCTATGTTAGCCACTGCTGTTGACATGGCTAATCATCATAATCATGATAACATTATCATCATCCAGCACCTGTCACTCACTGACCACAGTCTCTGGGCTGCTTAGTTAAAATTTTCAGAAGAATATTGAATTTGTCTCATGGAAGGGTCTACACGTTCCAATAAGTTTTATATCTTACTTTGGACAAATGACCAATTCTGAGCTTATCTTGTTAATCATAACACAATGCATGATGCTATACCAATGGCAGTGTGATGGTTTGTTTGCTTTATTTTTGGTTATTTTCCGACCACGCCGTGTGGCATGTGTGATCTGAGTTCCCCAACCAGGGATCAAACCGGTGCCCCCTGCAGCGGAAGCACAGAGTCTTAACCACTGGACTGCCAGGGAAGGCCCTGTGATGGTTAGTTTTATGTGTCAACTTGGAGGGTGTTTTTGGATGAGATTTGTGTTTAAATCAGTGGACTTTGAGTAAAGTATATTGCTATGTATAATGTGGGTTTGCCTCATCCAATTAGTTGAAGTCCTGAATAGAACAAAAGGCTGACCTCCCCCAGCAAGAGGGAATTCTATAGCAGATGACCTTTGGACTTGAACTGCACTTTGACCTCTAGCCTGCCAGTGCACTTTGGGTATCTTGGACTTGTCAGCCTCTATAACCTCCTGAGCAAATTCCTTAAAATTATCTATCTATCTATCTATCTATCTATCTATCTATCTATCTATCTATCTATCCATCCACCCACCCATCCATCCACACACACACACACACACACACACACACACACACACACACACACAGCTAGTTTTATTTCTCTGGAGAATCCTGACTAATATAGGCAGTCAAAATAGTGAAAGAGCAGAAGTGGGTGAATACTACTGCAGAATTATTTCATATGAGAAAAGATACAAAGAACAGAGGGAGTCCAGCCAAGAGAAGGTTAGCTTAGATGTAAGAGCTGTCTTCAAATAATCAAAGGGCTATCATGGGGAAGAGAGACTGAATTGGATCCGGATGGCTCTGAAGAGTGGGATAATTTGTGGATGAACCATGTATACAGACAGATGTCAAGTTGATGAGAGGAGAACTTTCTAACCGCCAAGCTGTTCCGAACAATGGAACGAGAGGAAGAGACCTTGTTTCCTAAGGTTTGAGACTCAGTAGTATTCAAGATGACTTTAGGTGTCATGGAGCATAGCATTACATATGAGAGAGTCACTGCCTGTCAATTCTCTTCTACCTTTCATGATGTTGGACACACTATCTCATTTTGAGCCAGCAATGACATTAATATCTCTGCAACACTTCCACATTCTCATTTTTACCAAAGGCAGAGTTGGCCTCAAGCTTACTACCCCGCTATTTGTAGTTATTTTTTACATCTGCCTTCTATCCATGGGGAATCACACTGGTTTTTCACATAGAGTAGTATTTAATTTCTCTTTTAAAGCATCAAAGAAACACAGGAGTCCTGTAAAAGGAAAATATTAAGTAAAACTAGTAAGGAGGACACATTGTTATGCCAGGGGTACACAGATGACTAAAGTGTGGGTAACACAGGATAGAGGGTGTTTAAGCAAAGGCTAGAGGACCACAGACCACCCAGTGGATTCAGCCCAGGTTGGGTATGGGGACTGGAGAAGTTTTAGGATAAGTTTCATCCATCCTGAGGCTTGATGAATCTATAACATGCTGGGCCCTTTAAAGCTGGTATGACCTTATTCCAATAATAAAATAGTATACCATCTAAAACAGGTAAAGTAAACCATGTAAGTGACTTTCAGAAGTAAACACCAGAAATATCTTCATTTTGGTAGATATCTATTAGCTTTTTAAAACTGAGTTTATGCACATTTCATTGAAAAAACAGTCTGAATAAAACATGAAAAAAAAATTAGGTTTTCACTTCTTTTGATTCATGCAGTTTGGTCAACAAACACGTGTAGGACCATAATGATGGACGGATCTATGAGTTGAAAGAGAATAATCCAGCGCTGGCAGGTTTTTTTCTTTAACTATTGAAATTGAAATGACTTTCACTTGTAATTAGTTTTATACATTCTTTGAAGAACTGTCAAATCACATTTCCCCAAGGTTAATATTTGAACAAATCTATTACTTACTGTGGAAAGTAAAATTTTCACAAAACCCAAATACAACCCAAAAAGCAAACTGTTGTGCAAACAAAATGATCAGCTTAATTTAGGACAAATGAAACGTAATAAATGAGATGAAAATGTACGGTGGAAAACACTCCACATTTATGATTCTATGGAAGAAATGTCAACAGAAATTTCTGCTCTGTGAACTGTGAGACTGTCCTGTTAATTTAGACAAATCAGTTCTGAGTCACTGAGCCTTCAGATCTCCCTTCTTTAGAGTCTAGGAGCACAGAAGAGGATTTCTACTTTTCAGTCTCTTTTTGATTATAAAATGATGTGATTTCTAAAATTCAAGGAGTTAATGTGTTATAAGATTCTTAAAATGTGTTTTGATTCATCAACAGGTGAATGGATAAACAAAATGTGGTATATACGCATGATGGAATATTATTCAGCCTTAAAAAGGAATTCAATTCTGACACATGCTACTACACACATGAACTTTGAGGACATTATGTTAAATGAATTAAGCCAGTCACAAAAGGACAAATACTGTATGATTCTACCTACATGAGATACTTAGAAAAGTCAAATTCATCGAGACAGAAAGTAGAGTGGTGGGGGCCAGGTGGGGAGAGAGGGGAATGGCGGGTTAGTGTTATAGTGGGTACAGAGTTTCAGTTTTGCAAGATGAAAAGAGTTCTGGAGATGGACAGTGGAGATGGTTGCACAAAAATGTGAACGCGCTTAACTTGAACTGTACACGTAAAACTGGGTTATTTTAAGTGTGTTTTACCACAATTAAAAAATTTTAAAAATGCATTGTGATCTTGGGAGAGTAAAAAAAAAAAGCGTTTTGATATAATTGTTCATTCTTTTTCTTATTTTCCAATAAATCAATTCACCAACCAACCAACAAACCAGCATCTCAAAGGACAAAGTTCTGCTACCATCAAGCATCATCTTTACCTTCCTCTTTCTTTGATAAAGTTTCCAGACGGGGAAGACACTGAGTATGGTAAATCTCTTTTTGACTCTGTCTGAAAACCTTGAGGGAGTGAGGAGAGAACAGTCTCGAGATTCTCTAGAGAAACTCTTCTCACTGCACTGACCATATCCTCAGAGCGTAGTTCCAGTGGCAGACGGACCAGGTTCGACTCCCAACTGCAACACTTTGGAAACGTGAGACCTTGGGTATATTGCTCAGTCTCTCTGTGCCTCAGGTCATGTGTCAAAAACAGTTACTAATTATTCCTATCTCATAGGGTTGATGGGTACTTTTCACAGTGCCTGTTTCAGAGTCAGTGTTAATAACTGTCATCACCATCTTCCTCCTCTTTAAGGGAATTAGGTAAATATTGTTATTATACTCCAAGAAATTAAAGGCAGGTGGAAAGAAGGATCTTTGCCTGATATTCAGAATCTGATCCCTTCTTACCTCCCATGGCTCAGATCAGCATCACCTGTTCCCTGGAATTCTGAACAGCCTCTATCTGGTCTCCTTGTTTTTATCCTTGCCTCCCCTCCCCACTCTCTGCACCACTGCTGTCCTAAAATAGCAACCGAAGTGGTCCTTTTGAAAATCTAAGTCAGATAATGTATTTCCTTTGCTCAAAATCTTTCAGTGTCTCCTCCTTTCCCTCAGAGTAAAAGATAAAGCCTTTACAAGGGCCTGCAAGGTCCTACGTGGGTCTGGTCCCCATGACTTGTCTGACCTCATTTCCTACTGCTGTACCCATCCTTGGTCACTGCCTCAGCCACACTGGCCTCCTTGGTGTTCCTCAACATGAAACGCAAAATCCTGCCTCAGGGCTTTTGCACCGCAGCCTGGAACCTTCTCCCAACAAATATCCTCATAGCTAATTCCCTCACCCCCTTCATGTCTTTGTCCAAATGGCAACTTCTCAGGAGGCCTACCCTGACCACCCAACTTAATTCCATAACCTCTCCCACTCACCCTGGAGTCCTGTACATCATGCTATATTTTTCTTTTTTCCTCACAATAATTATTACCTTCTTACATAGTACGTAATTTACTTACTTTACTACATTTACTGGGTTTTAAAGTTTTTCTCTTTAAATTTTTAAAAATTGAGGTATAGTTAATTTACATTATTATGTAAGTTTCAGGTGTACAACACAGTGATTCACAGTTTTTAAAGGTTATACTCCATTTATAGTTATTATAAAATATTGGCTATATTCCCTGTGTTGTACAAAATTTTATGTTTCCCCCACTAGAAATTAAACTCCAGAGGTACAGGATCTTGGTCTGCTTTGGTCTCTAATGTAACAGTGCCTGGCACATAGCAAGTGCTCAGGAGATATCTGTCAAATGGAAGAATAGATATCATTTATTTATTTATCAAGTGCCTGACATGTACAACATATGTGCTTGGGGCTCCGCATGAGTTATCTTATTTAATCTTCCTGACGACCCTTTAATATGATTAATATTGACCCTATTTTTAAAGAGAAGGTAGCTGAAATTCAATGAAAGAAGTGAAGTAACTTATCCAAGATCATGGATGTGGGACCTGGAATTCAGACCCAAGTCCTTAACTCTAAATGTAGCATTCTTTCCATAATACCACATCTTAGTATGTCAATGAAAAAAATAACGTGGCCCATTTGTAGATTGCACCCCTACTGGAAGGACTGACCTGAGGAACCTGCCCAGATACTGGAAAACCACTTATGCCCATTCAGTTCCATTAGGTTGATTCTTCGTACCTTCAGAGAAGCAGGTGACACTAACCCCTACCCTAACAGGAACAGTTCTGATCTATGCTTCTAACCCATCAAAACGAAGTTATCCAAGCCTGAGTAGTCAGAAAAACCTTCCTAAGAGTTTCTTTGCTTTGCTTATTGGACTAACATAAGGCTGGACACATTTCAGACAGTCTCTTGCTACTGTCTTGCTCATTAATTCCTTTCAAATGAAGAACGTTTCTTTGTTTTTCAGGCAAGGATGAATATTTCTATCAACGCTTAAACATGGCTTGAACCAATCCTGGAAGAATCTTCAGAAAGCCAGACCCGGAAGCGTCCTCCAAGATCATCTCTTCTGACTTCCTTATTTGCAGAGGGGGAAAACTCAGGGCCAGAGCTGAGAAGTGACTTCTGAAAAGGCCCACAGTGTAGGAGAAGAATCAGCTCTTGTCAAGAGAAGGACATCGTGTTCTACATGCAGGCGGGAGTTACAAAATGGAACATCTGTTCACATTTTCTTTAATTCAGTCTTATCCTAAATTAAGACTGGTTTTACCTGTGCATTTCTCTCTTCCACATGGAGTGAATTCTAATTAATATGGTTGTTATGGAACCTGCATGGCTAATACATAATTGCACTAGCAGCTATTATTATTGAGTATATACTCTGTGTTAAAGTTAGAGCTTTATATGCGTCGGACCATTTCAATCCAACAACAATCTCATTGATTATGAACATTATTATTCCTCATCTGTTTTTCAGATGAGGAAACCAAAGATCAAGGATGTTGACTGACTCATCTAAATTCATCCAGAGAACCACAGGCAGAAGACAAATTTAAATTGGTCGAAAAATTGTCTAACTCCAAAACCAATGTTCATAACTACCTTACTACACTGTATTGTTTCTTATTAAAATTCAGTTAAACTTTGTTTTCTGTTATAAAGTCTTTCAATTTTATAGATTCCGTGAGCCTCCTCCATCATGGCATAAATACAGCCCACAGTTGCATTAATGCCACCACCATATGGAAACTCATGTCAGCACTTAGCAGGATTTCTGGGTGTAGCCCAAAGTAACTTTGAGAAATGGGAGGATTTCTCTCCAGATTCCTCTCTTCAACTGGCTGATGCAACAGTATTTAAATTTAATTACATTCCATTGAGAATATGGGCTTCTCCACTTCCAAGGGGTTCTGTAACTGCTCTAAAGCTGAGAATTTGGTGGGGGCGGGGGAGGGAAGCAGCTCTGGCAGAGGAAAGAAAAATTACATTACAGCGTGTTTGCTTCCATTAAGGGATATAAGAGGAAACTTACATCTGGCTCATTCCCTTGCCAAATTCTTTAATTGTTTAGTAATTTGAGAAAAAAGAAAAAACAAAGGTGATGAAAGAAAACTGATAGAAATAACTAATCATAAATAAAACAAGCTCATAAAAGAATCCTAACTCCATCACCATGGCAATGCACATTTATATTTCTCAACTCTGACCTCTATTACCACTGGAGGCTTTTAATGAAAATTTCTGATAGTGACCTTTTTACTCTCCTATTGGAGAGAACAATATGAATATACCCATAATTTTTACCTCCTAGGATTGATAAATATCATTAGACAGGAAATGACACTGCTTTAAAATAATGCAGTGTTCTCATTACCTTTAGAATCTAGAGTCTAAAATCCTCTCGAGACATATTTGGGAAGGAAAATTTCCTTGTACAGGTCCAGGTGTCTAACACACAAGATTAGAGGGTACACACGTTTCCTATGGAGGTGCAGGAACTCAGCATCTTGCCTAATGACCATTGTTACTGAGGTCTATGCAAAACCTTTCATTTGTCCCAGTGCCCCAGAGATGTACTCATCATTATTCTCACTTCACAGATGAAGAAACTGAGGAGAATCAGGTAACTCAATCCAGATCTCACAGCTACAAAGTAGCAAATTTGAAACTTTTTATTCCTGAGCCTGTGTTTTAAATTATTTTTCTATTCTGCCTCTCATGGAAATATGCCACAATAGCTTTTTTTTAAGTCAGAAGTAGCCTCAATCTCTATCTAGACAGCACTTACTATTTTGTTTTTGTTTTCAGTGCTCCAACATGTACTGAACCCAAGTCCCCCTTCGCAAGCTTACTAGTATCAATGAGACTCTGCTGCCTGGCCCGCGGATATCTTTCTCGCATTGCACAGTGTGAAGAAGCCACCACGCAGAGGCTGAGCCCAGGGAAGAGGACGGTGGCAGATGGGGGAATCCCAGCCTGCTGGCTTCATGACGGAAAACCCCCTGGTCTGAGAGATTCAGGGGTGCTTTTGAAAACGGATCAGTGTCGCTGAGGCCGGAGGCTAAACCCCTCACCTTCCTTCCACTAGAAATAGACCTACCTTCACACGCTCTTCCTCTGGATAACTAAACAAAATCTAGATGGGCCTCTGCTTTCCTCTGTATGTAACCTCCACTCTCATTGAAAAGCTAATGTTTATTGAGTTGTTACTATACCCCAGGCACTGTTAAACACTTTATGTCATCTCACTTAATCCCACAGCCACCAGATGAAGTTAATACTATGACCATCCCATTTTACCAATCGGAAAACTACAACATAGATGGGAAAGGGGCCTGCCTGAGATCACCTAACTAGCAAATAGCAGAGCTGGGATTCAAATCACGTCTGTCAGATTCCAGAACAGGAGCTCTTAGCCCTGTTCTCTGCATAGCAAGTGGCCTTGGCACTTCATCCGCCAAATGCCTTCTCTTGCCTTCCAGGTAGTGCCAGTGCTTTTCACCCAACTGAACACTAATGAGTACAGAGCTTTTGCTCAACAATCTGAGTTTTTGTTTGTTTGGTTGGTTGGTTGGTTGGTTGGTTTTAGTTTAGTTTTTTTTTTTTTTTTTTTAAATATATTTATTTATTTATTTTTGGCTGTGTTGGGTCTTCGTTTCTGTGCGAGGGCTTTCTCCAGCTGCGGTGAGCGGGGACCACTCTTCATCGCGGTGCGCGGGCCTCTCACTGTCGTGGCCTCTCTTGTTGTGGAGCACAGGCTCCAGTCACGCAGGCTCAGTAGTTGTGGCTCACGGGCTTAGTTGCTCCGCGGCATGTGGGATCTTCCCAGACCAGGGCTCGAACCCGTGTCCCCTGCATTGGCAGGCGGATTCTTAACCACTGCGCCACCAGGGAAGCCCTAGTTTTGTTTTGAACTAGGGCCATCTGCAAGTACAGACAGCAATGGTGTCTGGAGGCACCCTGAGGATCTGGAAGGTTTTCTGCCCACAAAACTGGACTCCTGAGCTTCCTTGGGGGAGCAGTGGTTGAGAATCTGCCTGCCAATGCAGGGGACACGAGTTCGAGCCCTGGTCTGGGAAGATCCCACATGCCGCGGAGCGACTAGGCCCGTGAGCCACAATTGCTAAGCCTGCGCGTCTGGAGCCTGTGCTCCGCAACGAGAGGCCACGATGGTGAGAGGCCCGCGCACCGTGATGAAGAGTGGCCCCCACTTGCCACAACTAGAGAAAGCCCTCGCACAGAAACGAAGACCCAACACAGCCATAAATAAATAAATAAAACTGTACTCCTTGGCTGGTATCTGACATGCCTAAGATACAACCTCATTTCATTCATTTAGGGTTTTGTTCTCCCATCATAAACATGGACCAGGAAGGGCAGTGGTCCTCAGTGATGATCAGTCTCTGGCCTCCTCTGTGACTGAGCTATACACGTCCTTTCCCAAGTGGCAGATTTAGGCTCAGTGTACTAGATTATGAAATACTTAAGGATCATCAAGACATCTGATCCACTTTCTATCCCCAGTGATTAGTGCAGTCAGTCTGACACAGAGTAGGAGATCAAAAAATTGGCTCTTGGTATAAAGGATATCTTCATGGATCCTTGCAAGTAATAACTCAGAAGTGTGACAAAACTAATGGTGACATGAGAGGGAACTGACTTTTGATTAAAAGAAATAATGAATCACCAGTAATGACCATGGTATGCTGAATACTTAGTATGAGTCAGGTGCTGTGCTGAAACTTCGCCTGGATGATAAAGTTTTGTCCTCCACAACAATGTAGGAGGGAGGTTATGTTGCTATTTCCACCTCACAGGTGAGGAAGCTGAAGCAGGAGAGAGAAAGTAACTTGACCAAAGACTAAGAGCTCGTAAGTGGTGGAAACGGAGCTTCACATCAACAGATTAGTCTAGAGACCACACACTTAACCTCTATCCCAAACAGTCTTTAAAAGAGAGTTAAATAATATCTTCTTTTTAATTAATAACTCATTCAATCCATTCATTCAACATTTTTTTCAAGTGCATTCTTCACCCTAGGTACTGTTATTAGGCACTAAGAATACAAATAAGGCAGCCTCCTTCCTCAAGAACGATAATATTTCCTTTATTTTATGAACATCTATCTAAAACAGGACATAATGTGAGAATTTTCACAGGCTTACAGGAAACAGCAGGCGCAGAAATTATTTAGTTTAGATATTAAGTTATTAAAAATGATAAGATATATGCAGTAATTGAGACCTGTCTACAGTATTAGATGAGGCCAGGAAAAGACCATTATGCCCAGCTTGATAGGGAGTACAGGGGAAGCATTACAGAAGGCTTCCTGGAGATGGTGATATTCTGTTGTAAGTTAAAGTTTTCAAATCTAAAATGGTCATGTACTTAACACGAAAGTCATACAAATCTACTGACAACAGAAAATCATCTAATAATATTCTAGTACAAGGGCAAGAAAACTGTAAAGGGTCAGATGGTAAATATTCTAGGCTCTGCAGGCCATATAATCTCTGTCGTAACTATTCAGTTCAGCTCTGTTGTGAAAGCAGTCAGAGTCAATACATAAAGGAATGGGTGTGGCTATGTTCCAATAGAACTTTGTTTATAAAAACAGACCACGAGCTGGATTTGGCCCAGGGTCTGTACTTTGCTGACTCCTGTGCTAGTATGAAAAATTATAACCAACCATAGCAGCGTTAGTTTTAACTCCCCCTGAATTTATGAATACCCATAGGGCCAGAAGTACTTACTGGTGCAGAAATCTGGTAAATCATATCAGCTTCTGATCCTAGCATGCAACTTGCCTAATTATGACTAACACCCCCCCATCTTTATCTGAAAGAAAACATTCTGCGAACAACAGATGGTGCTGCTACAGAGTCTTCAACATCCTCCTCAGCTGCAGATGTAACTATGCGGTTGCAGGCTGGAAATGATCAACCAACTGATGGCTTCCTGGGAAAATATTTAGAAGATAGAAATATTCTGCAGATGGGAATTTCAGAGCCACAGTTGATTTTTTCAAATAAAGAGTACCCACTAGTTAAAAAAAAAAAAAAAAAAAAAAAAAAGGAAAATCAAAGGCACTCGTCCTCCACAGCCAGAAAATCATTAAAAGTGGGGAAAGCACTGGCAGTTAAGAGTAGACACACTAAGACTGCATTATCAATGTCCTCTTAATTCTGTGACATTATGTCTCTAAACAATAGAAATTATTATGTAGTAAGACATATGGCTCTGTATTTGTAAATATGGTCCTTTGGTGTATAAACTATAACCACCATTACAGAAAAGTGGCTATTTCCTGTAAGTCTGCAAAAATATTCACATTATGTCCTCATTTATGTAGTTCTCCTTCAAAAAAGCAAATGTTTAAGAAAGGTCCAATATATGTCTCAACCAAGCCAAAAGTAAAATGTATATAATTTGACTTCACATTGGTTCTTACCCTACTTCAAACTAGCTTGGGTCTAAAGATTCTTGTCCTGTTCATTTCACAAACATTTATCTAGCACAGACTCCAGCAAAACAGAGGAGCTACAGGGATCCAAAAGTTAATTAAATAAAGTTTCCAACCCATGAGGATCTCAGCATTAGTTGGAAGCCATTTTAAGCCATTGCTAACCACGGATGATTTCCCTGGTTTGTAGATTCTACTGTACACAGAGGGATACAGTGAGTGAAGGAAGAAAAACTCCAGAATATGGCAGTAGGAGAGTAACAAGGATGGGTAGATCTGAGTTGGATAATTGGGATAGTGGGAGTCTAGAAAATCACAGGAAAGGATAACTTCTAAAAAAAGGATCCTTCAAGGGAGAGACGATATTGGGTGGGATAGGGAGGGTGGGAGGGAGACGCAAGAGGGAGGACATATGGGGATAGATGTATACGTATAGCTGATTCACTTTGTTATAAAAGCAGAAGCTAACACAACATTGTAAAGCAATTATACTCCAATAAAGATGTTAAAAAGAAAAAAGGGAGAGACTATGACAAAAATGATATGGAAGCTTTTAGGTGACAAATAACCATGAGTAATTTAATCTTCTTAAGGTATTCCCTGCTCTACTAGGAACACACTAAGATTGACTGGGTTTAGCTTATTTGGAAGGAGGTAAATGAGTTTATGGAGCCTGATTCTGGGCCCATTCCTGGCATCTGTTTGTTTGTTTTTTCCCTCATCATCTGTATCAGAAAGTGTTTAGGTATCACACATTCAAGTCACTGTTCAGGCAATTAAACACACATACGAGCTGTGATCATTGACTTAAGAAATGGGAATTTACAAGCAGAAAAGATGAATCTTCAAAAGGACAAATACCTAAAGCTTAAGAGATTTTGGAAAACAATTCCATTGATAATAGAATTTTTTTAAACTCTTAGGAATAAATTTAACCAAAGAAGTGTAAGACATGTACACTGAAAATTACAAAACACTGTTGAAAGAAATTAAAGATCTAAATAAATGGAAAAACATCTTGCGTTCAGGGATTGGAAGACATGATACTGTTAACACGGCAATATTCACCGAGCTGATCAACAGATTCAGTGCAATCCCCACTGAAATTGCAACTGATTTTTTTATCTGAAATAGACACGCTGATCTTAAAATTCATGTGGAAAGGCAATGGATTCTAAATAGCCGAAACAATCTTAAAAAAGAACAACAAGTTTGGAGGCCTCATACTTACTGATTTCAAAACTTACTATGAAACTACAGTAATCAAGTGTGGTGTTGGTATAAGAACAGACATAGAGACCAATGGAATAGAATCAAGAGTCCAGAAATAAACCCATACATTTACAGTTGATTTTCAACAAGGACACCCAAATCATTCAGTAGGGGAAAAATAGTCTTTTGAACAAATGGTGCCAGGATAATTGGATGTCCATATGCAAAAGAATGAATTTGCCCCCCTGCTTCATGCCATATTAAAAAATTAACTAAAAATGGACAGAAGGTCTAAATGTAAGAGCTAAAACTACCAACTACGACAATAACATCTGGGTATAAATATGAATGACATGCGATTAAGTTTTTTAGATATGATACCAGAAACACAAGCCATCAAAGAAAAAAATAGGTAAGTTGGACTTCATCAAAATATAAAGACATTTTTTGGTGCCAAAGGACCCTATCAAGAAAGTGAAGACAACTCACAGAATGAAAGTAAATATTTGCAAGTTACATACCTTAAAAGGGTCTAGTATCCAGATTACATACAGAACGTTTATAACTAAACAATAAAATGACAAATAATCCAATTAAAAAGTGGACAACAGATTTGAATGCACACTTCTCTAAAGAAGATATACGAATGGCTAATAGGTACATGAAAAGATGCTCAACATCATTAATCATCCGGGAAATGCATATAGAAACCACAAACTCATTAGAATGGCTATAAGAGAAACAGAAAAACAGAAAACATTAAGTAGTGGTGAGGACATGAAGCAATTAGAACACTTCTAATTGCTGGTAGGAATGTAAAATGGTGTAGTCACTGCTGAAAACAGTTTGGCAGGTGGTTCCTCAATAAATTTAACATAAAACTACCATATGACCGAGCAATCCCACTCCTAGGTACACACCCAAGAAAACTGAAAACATATGTTCACACAAGAACTTGGACATGAATATTCATAGCAATATTATTCATAATAACCAAGACGTGGAAACAACTCAGATGTCTATGAACCGATGAACGAATAAACAAAATGTGATACATCCAAACAACGGAATATTTAATTCAGTCACAAAAAGGAATAAAGTGCGGGTACATGCCACAACGTGGATGAACCTTGAAAACATGATGCTAAGTGAAAAAAGTCAGACACAAAAAGCCACATATTACATATGACCTCATTTATATAAAATGTAAATTGGCAAATCTATAGGTATAGAAAGCAGATCAGGGATTGTCGGGGATGGTGGTAGGGAAGAGAGAATGGACGGTGAATGCTGAGGGATGTGGGGTGTCTTTCTGGGGTGATGGCAATGTTCTGGAATAGACAGTGGTAATTGTTACACAATACAGTGAATATACTAAAAACCATTGAAGCATATGCTTTAAAAAGTAAAATGTTATGTTATGTGAATTATAGCTCTATAGAAAGAAGAATTATGAAGGTATGAATGGGAATTTACAGGCAGAAAAGATGAATCTTCAAAAGGAGAAATATCTAAAGCTTAAGAGAGTTTGAAAAATAATTCCATTGGTAATAGAGTTTTTAAAAATCCTTAGGAATAAATTTAACCAAAGAAGTGTAAGGCATGTACACTAAAAATTACAAAACATTGTTGAAAGAAATTAAAGATCTAAATAAATGGAAAAACATCTTGTGTTCATGGATTGGAAGACTTGATACTGTGAATATGGCAGTATTCACCTACCTGATCAACAGATTCATTGCAATCCCTATTGAAAGTCCAACTGATCATGACTTGTCTTCAAAGGGATAAAATCAGGGGACCTTTTTCAAAGTATGCTAACAAGTGATTTTAGGGCATCTGAATGAAGATACACGTTTGTACGGCTTGGTATCCTTTAAGGGGCAATGAGCTAAATAAGAAATTAGGTTTAGTAAGGGTTTAGATGAATTAATAGATGAAAGAGGATTCTGGAAAAAAAAAATCTAAAAGTATTCTGGGCTGATGACAAACACAGAGGATGGCTGTGCTCTACTGTAAAGTGGCCTATATTATTATTAGTGTTATTATTATCATGAATAATATTATTGCTATCTCAGAAATAACAGATGGAGATACTCCAGGTTGACTCCAGGAGAAAATTCTTATTTTTTAATGAGCTGATCCTTATTCTCAGTAGGTCAGGTGCTTTTCCCCATTCACAGGGCCTCCAAACCCATTTATACTTGAACCATATATGGTAAAAAAAAAAAAAAAAAAAAAAAGTCTTCTGTTTACACTTGATTCTATTAAAAGATGAATGAGTAACAGAAGCATGCTTGCTTTGAGTTAGTTAATCAGAAATAACAATACAGAATGTGAGACCCTACTAGGGTAGGGATGGCAAACAGGAAACTGTGGTACCACCAGCTCTCCACCTTGTGCCTAAGGCAGGCATTGCTAATCGATAAACGCCCACTTTCTCTACTGGGCTCAGATTCAGTTTCCCAGTTTCTCTTAACACAGTACTGCAGGCAGACAGGACCAAGCTATTTGAGTTGGAAACCGAGAGAAAACCTATTTACACATTTGTCCTACAGGCTCTTACCCAGATGCCATCAGGGGAGTGAAAAGGGAAGTGTAAGGTTAGAGAGGAACATACGCTTATCTGTCTGTAGCATGAATTCTAGTTGATTCTCAATACTGAATGGCAAATCCATAGAGGGGAAGATGTGCTTACAGCTGCCCATGCTGTGGACAAAGGCCTGGGCAGTGCATCAGAGATGCCACCCCTTAGAGGGAAGGAAACAGGCCAAATCAAATGCCTCCGTGACAGGTCATTCATTCCTGTTAGTCAGGAAAGGCTTTATGGTGAGATACTTTCATCAGCCTTTTGAAGAATGGGAAAAAATTGGTAGAAGTTATGAGGAAAAGTAAAATGTAGGAAAGCATGGAATAGAAAAGAGAGGAAATGGTGAATTCTGGATCAAGGGGTATAACAGCAAGTATTGCTGGAGAGGGTGCTAGACTAGGAGAGGTATCTCTTAGAACCAGATGTCACTGCGATGGGATTAACCTAACAAACGTGGAACAAGCAGAATTGTGTACGGTTTCTTTCTTTCTTCCTTCCTCTTTCTTTCCTTCTTCGTTCCCTTTTCTCCTTCATTCTTTCCATTTCACACTTCTTCCATTTCACATTCTTTCCGTTCATTCAATGACTATCAAGTTTTCACTGTGGGTCAGGCATTAAAGATAAAGAATACAGGGACTTGCCTGGTGGCTCAGTGGTTAAGAATCCGCCTGACAATGCAGGGGACACAGGTTCATGGTCTGGTCCGGGAAGATCCCACCTGCCGCGGAGCAACTAAGCCTGTGTGCCACAACTACTGAGCCCATGAGCCACAACTACTGAGCCCACGTGCCATGACTACTGAAGCCCACACACCTAGAGCCCTGCTCCGCAACAAGAGAAGCCACTGCAATGAGCAGTCTGTGCACCTCAATGAAGAGTAGCCCCCACTCGCCACAACTAGAGAAAGCCCGCGTCCAGCAACAAAGACCCAACGCAGCCAAAAATAAATTAAAGAAAAGAGAGATAAAGAATACAAAACAGAAAAGCCCCTGCCCAATTCCCATGGGCAAACACACTTGAGAGGAGGAGCCAAAAAAGATAGACTTGACTGTGACATTGTGAGAGCAGTATTCTGAAGATTCAGGGTGTGTGTGTGTGTGTGTGTGTGTGTGTGTGTGTGTGTGTGTGCATGTGTGTAGGTACTGAGTGTAATGAGACAGAAAGAAAGCAAATAATTAATATGTCCAGCAGTGATCAGTGCTAAGAAGAAAAATACAACAAGGTTTAAGTGTTAGGAATGGCAAATTTTTCATTGGAATGATACTCTGATGTCCTGAGAATGTGGGCAGAGATCTGGATAAGGGGAGAGGATGAGACAGATATCTCAGCTAAAAACTTCGCAGGCAGCAAGAGAAGTCAGCACAAAGGCCCTGAGCTGGAGGATGCTTATGTTACTGCGGGAGGCAAGGGTTCCGGTGACCATGGGGACAAGGTCAGAAGAGATCTGGGGGCATGATCGTGTTCAGGTATGAGGAGCAAGGATAATAGCTGAGGATAGAAGGAATACCGGAAGAGCAAAACAGTCGTGTCATGAAGGAACTAAGTGACATGCCCCTCTTGAAAACTGCCTCTCTCTATCTCAGAACTGTTTACTTCATTGGAACAAAGGAGATGACCTACCTAGGCAGACAAAACAAAGTGAAAAATCCAGTGCCATCCTTGTGCAGCACGATAATCCCTAAATCCTTCAACACCACATTAGAAAACATACTTAAATTTCTTTTAAGTATGCCCAGTTCTTAAATTTCTATTTGCTAATAAAGGACCGTCTTTAGTCCACAGAGGAAAAGTCCTCCAGCAGGTCCTGGTTTGACCCTTAACTCAGAGGGAACCACGGGCCAAGAGAGAGGGCTCAGGAAGAGGGAATCTAATAATGATGTTTTATTTCAAATGACTCCTCCACAACGGAAGCCACTTGTCTGCACAAGCGAACCAGTAAAATTGAGTCATAAACCTCCCTCCACTGACTCTGGGAGCAGGAGTGCTTGGTGATGTATCTTTGGATAGAGGCGTCTGAGGATAAATCAATGGACAGAAAGTCAGCTCTCCCGGGGTTGCCAGCGTGTCCCAGGTTCGCAGTGCACAGGCATAAATGGTGGCAGCGAGGCTGGGGGTGGGAGGGGAGCAAAGCCAGCCTGTATCTCATCACCAAACCCTCCGGAGTGTGAAACAACTACCTCGCATAGACACCAGCATCTCTTCTTTTTTTGCTCAAAGCTGGAAAGCCCTTACCCTGGAATGCCCATTTCCCTAGCTCTACACAACCAAATCCTCCCTGTTGCTTAAAGACTGGATGAAATCCCACTTCCTCCCGCCAGGCCTTCCCCATTTACTCAGGTAAGAAATACAGTTTATCTGTACTTCTCTTAGCATCCATGTACTTGTAACCTTGAAGTATGGTTATGAGAGGTAGCAAGGTGGTAATGAGCTTTAACAAAGACTCACTGGTTTTAAACTCTGGATTCACCTCTTTCTAACTCTGTGTATCAGCTTTTACTTACTTTTTCTGTACCTCTATTTCCCCCCTCTGTGGAACTGGTCTCATAATGGTAGAAACCGCATGGGGCTTGCTGTGAATGAGTTAATGTCTGTAGAATATTTGGAATGGTGCCTGTTTTCTGGTAAGGGCTCAGTACTCTTTGTTTTTATGATGATGATAATGGTTATTTGTGTTGCGTTTTCACTTGCCTATGAGACAGTAAATTTCTTGGAGGCAGTGATTATTTCTTGCCCACCTCTGAAGTAGAGTTACTTGCCAAACCCAAAAGGGTTTGGGCACCACAGTCAGAATTAGACAAGAACTTCAGTTCACCCACCTATTAGCTCTGAGTTTAGGCAATGGCATGGAAAGCCACAAGCTTGAGAGGCTATTAATGAACACTCAGTATTTAAACAAAGTACCTAAAAATCATGTAACCAAAGAGAAACTGATGTCCCCATTAACAGTAGACACAGTAAACATGGCATAGTGCAACAAGGTGGTTAAGTGAATTAGACAAGATAACCCACACCCTTCTATCTAGTATAGCCTATTCCCTGTTCGTTTACTGGAGTAGAACACATGCCTTGTAAGTGCTAAGTCCTTCTAGGTCCCTACACTCTACGTTACCTGGGAATCTCTGTACAGGCACCAAAACAAGTCCATGCCCTGCACAGAGCAGCTGCTTGAGAAAAGTGTGTTTGATGGAATGGACGAATATTTGTAGACAAGTATGCTAAACAGCAGAATCACATTTTTAAATCGTTTATAAAATCCAGGGCTATAAAATACCACCACGTTTGTATCTAGGCTGACAATCTGAGCTTATCCTGCTTTGAGGATGGACATACTCTACATTCTGTTTTACTGAAAAAAACAAACAAACATGGAATGGGTGTTTTTTCCTTTAGTACCAATCTGTGATCAAAGATGACACTGTATTTTGGGCAAGGTAAATATTTAAATGCTCATGGAATATTGAACATTTCTAAAAACATGGAACGTATTTCCCAGATTTAAGTTGATATTTTAAAAAACTGTGGACATTGTCTGTTGACATAGGAAACGGAATGAGTAGTGGGAAGAGAAAGATGGTCAAAATCACTTCCCGTCTGAGTTGGCAACTTCTGTAAATTGGCGAGACCTTATATAGCTCAGGGCTGAGCTAAATTTTAAAGTTCTGTAATGCTTACCCAGATATAGGGTATTTTAGAGTGTTATTTAAAGTCCTTCTAGGATGCTGGGAGCAGCCGTCCCCTCCTGCAAGATCACAGGCCCCTGCCCTGCTCCTTCAGAGCCCCCCTTTACTCTCCTCCTCACTCCTTTTACTCCTCCCAGCTCAGTAACAGTCACCTCGCCTACCATCACCAGTGACGGTTCATTACGCTCCCTGACACCCATCACTTGATTCAGTGCTGTGTGTACACTGCCTTATTTAACCCTTTCACCAGCCTTATAAGGAAGGTTTTACTCTCCCAATCTTATAAATAAGGAAAACAAAACAGAAAGGAAAAGTGATTCGGCCAAGATCACACGCCCAGCAGGTGGCTGAGACAGCTCTGTTTCCAAGCAAGACTAAATCTCTCACAGCTTTGACTTAATTATCAACATCCAATTTCCTCCAAGATTACGGTCTTTGGCCCTCTGTGCTCTTTTCTCTTTGCACACATGCTCAGTACATTCCTCCTTTGAGAGTTTTCATGATCTGGCTTATATTCAATTCAGTATTCTCACTGACCCAAACACTAAATCTACGTGAATGGTGACTGGCTCAAAATGCATGAGGTATTACCCTGAACTCATTGTATTCCATACTTGCCTGATTACCCTTTTTCCTTCCAAAGACTGTATGGGGGTTACTGTGGTTAAGGGTACAATATCCACTCTACAAAACAGATGTTATCTATGTGGTCAGAGAGGCTCAGGGAATGGGGTGTAGGGCAGGGTACTAAGTTAGTTTGGGCCAGGAATACATGAAGAGAGGATTTCTGATGGTTCCTGGGAGAGAAGCATTGCTAATCTTTAGTTCATCTGGTTGTTTGTCTACCTCTGGGCACAAATAAGGAAGTGGTTAGACACAGTTACTGCTGATAGCCATCTCATAGCCCGGAGGGGAACCAGCCCAATGCTATGGGTGACAGGCCAAAGCCCAGAAAGAATTGCGTCCATGATGACCCTGAAAGCTACTGCATCAATCAAACCTGGAGTCTGACTTATCTCAAGACCACAGGTCAAGTGAGCTAATAGGTTTCCTCCTTGTTCAAGTCAGTTTAAGTCTGCATATTTGATACTTGCAGCCCAAAGCATCATAACTGACAGAGATTTTAGTCTTCTTCCATTTACATAGACTGGAGTCCTTGAAGACAATTTTCAATCTTCTCACTCTTTTGCTGGTGTAAAAATCCTATCAACATTGCCTCCACCTTTTAGTACAGTGATTCCTCATTATAAAACACCTCTGGAACAGTGGTTCTCCACCAGGGTCATTTTGTCCCCCAGGGGGGCATCTGGCATTGTTGGGAGGTATTTTGATTAACACAGCTGAGGAGGAGGGAGTGTTAGCCTCCAGAGGGTAGAGGTTAAGAATGCTGCTAACCACCCTACAACACACAAGACAGCCCCACAACAGTGACTTATCCATCCCCAAATGTCAACAATGCTGAGGTTGAGAAACTTTCTCTGGAAGGATGTGCAAGACATTGGTAATTATAATTGCCTCTCTGGAGGGGAAATGGGTAGCTGAAGCAGAAGGGGACCAAAATGTGAAACTATTACTTTAAAATAAATCATTAAATTAATCATAAAATATTTATAAAGGGGGGGACATTTTTTAAATCAAAGAATTGGGACACAAATGCAATTTTTCTTGTTTGAAATCCAACGTATTTCTTCCTGCATGACAATGCCTTACTATATCCAGTCACCTGTCCTGGGATTACACCAAAGGCCCTGCTCATCTCACCTCCCAGATAACTCTCCACTAAAACTCAATTTCTCCTTGCTATTTCTTTGCTCAATAACTAATGATGGCTATTAGGGTTCACTGTAACAAGTGCACATACTTTTCATGCCCTTCAGATCCTGGCTCCATTCCTGACTATTCCATATTATTTCTACCTGACATCATATGTCACAAATTTTCAAAGTCTAGACAAAATTCTATTTATTCCATAAAGTTTTCTCTAATTACCTGAGCCCATGAAAATCTCCATTTTTGCCTTCTATCACATTTAGTGCCATAGAATTCAATGAAATAAAATAATCTGAAAACTGTTCAGCACCTGGACTTCCTTCATAGATAGTAAAGTCCACAATGGAGGTTAAAGGACTCTATTTTATATTGTTCTTCCATTGTCCACAGAATCTACCCATAGTAGTAGACACAGTGGTGTTCAAAATACTTGCTAATAAAACACACACACACATATATACATGCCCATCGGCCTGCCAACTAAGAAGGCAAAGTTAATTTTATAAATAGAGAAATAGAGATACAAAAAAGAGGAAAAGAAAGAAAAGTGGTCCGTGACCCTTGTAGATATAGATATAACAGATAAATCATAATCTCTCTTTATAATTCCTCAGAAAACTACACCCACCTGACCTTGAATTTCCCAATTATGTTTCATGACATGTTAACAAGTATTCCAGAGAAAACAGCTGCATGGTCAACTTAATTCGGAAAATGAGTTCAATAAAATTAAATGTGTTTCTTTACTACAGAGCATCTCAGACTATGCCGGTGCTAATATCGAAGATGGGGATAGAATATGCTTTGTTTTCCAAATGTATATCTCTCAGACATTTTGGAAGGATACTCATCCTTGACAGATAGTTTAGAAACGCTGATCTAGACTGATGCATCCATTTTTCAAATGAAGAAACCGACGCCTGCACGACACATTTGCTAATTAGTTACAGAACCAGGAGCCAAAGCCAGGTTTCCTGCAGTGAACTCCCTCCTCGTGCCATTTACTCTGTAACCTCAACACTCCTTCAGCATCCCCCAGTGTTGGACTCCCCAACCCATACTCGCAAGCTTCTGCCTCCAAATAACCGTGTGACAAGCTGGGCATGTGTGATTCCCATTTGCTAGATGATAAAACTGAGGCCTCAGAGAGGCTTAGTGTCTCGGTCACAGCCACGGCTGCCGTGGCAAAGCTGGGATCGGAACCCTGAGGCTCCTGACTCCACGTTAACCCACTGCCCTCGGTGCATTCCTCTTTCTTTTCACCGTAGCCACAGACATGACCTGTTGATAAAGATTGAGGGTGGGCAAGTATAATCTGCTGCCCCTGGCATTCAGTTCAAACTCACAGAAGTCTCATTATATTATTATGTATTTCATTTCATGGGATATACATCCTTAAAAATTTCCTACCTAGAATAATGGGATATTAAAGCAAGGAGACGTTTGAAGAACTCTCTGGTCCAACCTCTTTATTTCAGTCAAATACCCTGACAGGCTTAAAAGGACACAAAACTTAGTGGCACAGCCAGAGTTTGAATAGGTCACCCAGTCAGAAAACGACTTAGACTTCTTCCCTTACCAGCTGTGTGACCTTAGGCAAGTCACTTCATCTTGCTAATATGTTTCCTTTCCTAAAAAGTGAGACTATTCATATCTAGCTCTGAGTGTTAAGATTAAGGAAAACAAAGTAAAGGCTAGTTAACATGGTCAGTGATAATAGTAATTATTACAGTTATTGCTACTATTATTACTTTTATGTGCATACACGTTGAAGCTCATAACGCAGAATAATATTAATAATTATCACTATCACTTCCTGATAAAACATCCCAATGCCCATATTTATGGAGAAAATGTTGTCCTTGTCTAGTGCAGTTACTTCTTCCTTCACCTTTGAAAAAGCTGCCTTTTACCTTTTTGGCCAAGAGTAAAACCACTGTGACCTTTCTTTTTGTTTTGCTAGTTCATTTGCTGCTGCCAACATGCTAGCACTGGTCTTATTTCAAACTCAGTGGAAACAAAACTCAAATGTCTTCATGGGCCAAACAATAGTGAGTGGTGATACTTAGAATTGATGGGACTATACATATTTACCTAAAACCCTTCAAATTCAACATTCTGAAGACACAGGGACGGCGAACACTGCCCATGAGGACCTCCTGTAGGGGCTGAACCCGAGATGCCCAGAAAGGCAGAGCAAGTTATTTTTACTTTTCACCCTAGATAAATGTCCTTTTCTTTTCTCCCAAACTAGACTCTTCCTTCAGTATCCAGACAACTGTCATTACTATATTGTCCTGTTCCCAATCTCTAGTCGGTAGTTATAATTCAGAAAATTCTACTTTTAGGGAATGAAAAGAGTGCTTCCTCTGGTCACCCATAGCTCACCCCTCATCTGGAACCTTCTGGAGCTCTCACTGTGGATTGTTTGGAAGGCTCAGACTGAGAAATGTGGGATGCAGGAGCCCCATGGCCAGACATTCCAGATTTGCAGGGAAAGAAAGGACTGGAAATTGAATTTCACAATCTGGCAGTTCTCAAATATTTCTCTTAACTAAATGAGAGGTAAACTGATATCCAGGTAGGTTGAGTGGCCCATCCAAGTTCCCCCAGGAAATTACTCACAGAACTGAGGATTAGAAAGCCAGCCTTAACTAGCTAGGCTAGCTCTTTAATGCAAGATATTCAAATTTCTTCCCCTGACTAGGGAAAGGCAGGATAATGATGCGACCTGCCTGTTGCCTCTCTTTGACACTCTTGCTAACGCCTCCTAGACGGGTGGATATCACTTAGCTTAAGTAACCAACTCCTTGTTAACTTGAAACTGAGGTCCCCCTCCTTACTTCATACTTACACACATATCTTGCTTCTCAAAGAAGAGATTTAATTCAGAAAATCCCTATTCACTGGAATGCACCCAGCTGAGCTTTCCAAGCTGCTTCCTGAAGAGATGCTGTTAATCTCTTAAATCCTTTAACAACAAAATTGCAGTGGGAATGAAGCCAGTCCACCCACAGGGTCTACCAGATTTTGTGGAAGTTTTCCTACTATCACAGAACAATCACTTCAGTGGCCACTGTTTGACGCTTGTCCTAAGAGTAAAGCCATAGAAATAGGGTCAGCTAGTACTGCTTCAGAGCACCGAAGAGTATCTCTGGGTCCCCCTGGATGTGACCAACATCACCTACCATAAGGTCAGAGTAAGTACTTCCTGTGTGTCTGGCACTTGGCCCAACCTCTTTTATTATCCCATTTAATCCTCACGACAAACTTGTATGTTAGGTATTATTACTATTATCTCTAGTTTGCAGAGAGGGACATCTGTGGTTCAAGGTAGGTAGTGAATTGCCCGAGGTAAAGATGCCCAAACCCGAAATGGATTAGCCCCAGAGCACATGCCTTCCTCAACAGCGCCATGTTGTCTGAAGTCTCCAGATTAATACTGTAATTCAAGAGTCCTCTTTTACTGAAACGTTTATAAGAAAGACCTGAAGTTGCATGATACTTAAAACTGAGTAGCACTTAGCAAGCATTTGTTGAATGAAGGAATGGATTCTCTTGCATCCTTTCTTCATCTAGATCTGTGGTTGTCAGTGGGGACATTTGGCAGATGTTTTCTGATTGTCATAACTGGTATTTAAGTGGGTTGCTACTCACATCTACTGGGTAAAGACCAGTGATCCTACAGGGCACAGAAGAGCCTTTTCCAGCCCAAAATGTCAACAGTGCTGAGGCTGAGAAACCCTGGTCTAGATAAAGCCAGTCAGCGTTCCTGCTGATATCATTAAAGCAGTTTCTGCCTGGAGAAGTTTTTTGGAACCAGAATCCCCTTTGGTTTCTAGATCCATGACCTGGCCTTGCCATCATCTGGACTTTAGGCTTTTGTCTACCTGGATACCTGCCTCTAGTTTCTTGAATTCACATACCTAGGTTACATGGTCTGCAAGTTCTAATCTCAAAAGACTGGGGAATAGTACCCGGCTTTCCTGTTTCAGATTTCTTGTTCTGTAGTTGCCCCTGATTTGCCGTGATACTCTGGACAATTCTTTATTTTATGCCAGTGCAAGGCTGTCAAGCAGAAGTCCCGAGGTGGGTTGTAATTACAAGGAGACAGTACAGACAAAAGGTTAAGGCTTGCTTGAAACTCAGAGTGCCTAAGTGGGAATGCTGGTTGTGTACCTTATTAGCTTGAAGACAAGTTACTCCATATCTCTGAGGCTCACTTTACTGTTTTCTTACCTGTAATAAAGGGATAATAATAGTACCTACTTCACTGGGTTGCTAGGAGCATTATGGGAATGAATATGTATAAGGCATACATATTACCTGACAGTATATGAAAGAGTACTTAATTTTTTCCAGAAAGCTGACTGCACTCATATAAACTGGTTCCAGAAAGTCAGGTCATACTCATACAATGCAGATAAATCATTCTGATAAACTCTTGCATTTAGATGTAGAAATCAAAAGTGACCATGAGTAATACATCCATCGCAAACTAAACCACCTTGAAAGGCAAGACAGTTATTATATGCAGGTGAAATGGTTGTATTAAGACAAAAAGGAGTGGCAGAGGCTGTGTCAATCTAGGGAATGACATATTTTGCCCCAAAATATTAAAAAATTGAATCCTTTGCTCTCTCCCCAAACACACATATTTACATATGTATGTGTGTGCAGATGCACACACACACACACACACCCTGCAAATTGGACCTGTTGTTTTACAATTTGTAAACTCCTCCCCAGAGTTTTAATAACTTAGTCTATGAAGGCGTCCACTTTTCCATATAAGCTCCATGTAGTTCTTTGTCCAAGGTAAAGATGCTCAAATTCTAAGTGGATTAGACTCAGAATAGTATGCCCCAGAGCATGCTATAAACAAACACATACAAAGCTAAATAGAACAGAAGTCATCTTTCCAAACACATGATGTAATCCTCTGACCAGCTGAGTATACAGGGAATTCTCTCCCTTCCTCTCAACTCTTCCAACACCAACGATTTGGAACGTCTGTTAGCATCTTTTAGCGTGGCTTGTATTTAAAGTTTCAAATATTTTGGGGACTGGGGAGAATGCATGCTTTATGCCACCAAGTTTCTTGGAGACGGGAGCAAATACATTTTTTCTAACGTTGCCATTACTATTTTGTCTACTGTTTTGATCAATCCATCTTGAAATATACTATATATTTTAGGTTCATAGCCTTTGAAACCTTTGGCATTTCAGTAAAGGCAAATGTTTGCACTGATGATTCAAATCTATTACTTAACCAGTATATAATGAATATTCAACAGATGCCTAGCATAATGCTAGTCACTTTTCAAGGAATAAAGTATTGAGCTCTATGGCATTCATTATCTTAGCTCTCGGAAATAGCATACTACTGTAGAAGGAGATGAGACTTCAGAAAGAGATAGATCTGGTTCAATTGCTGTCTCCCTTATTTGCCAACTCTATGACCTTTGGTGAGCTATTTAACTTCCCTAAGGCTTTTCCTTGTATGTAAAATGTGTATGTCATAATTTTTACTTTATAGGATTGCATTCAAGTAGATTAAATAGTATATGCAAGTTTAGCATAGTCCCTGACATACTTTAGGGGCTCCCTACATGTTAGGTCTCATTTCCTTTTCCTTCTTGTGATGCATTCCTCCACCACCCTCAATCCGTGCTAAGGGCTTAACTTTATGATCTCGGCAAGACTAACATGTTTTTTTAAAAAATGCATTCCAACAGAAATCCAAGAATCATCATCGATTTCTCTCTCTCTTCCTCTTCCTGCTCCCAAGAGTTGTCTCAGAAGCTCCAGCCAACTGTACCTCCAAAACACTTTCCAAATCTCTTAACTCTCCACCTTCCCCACCACCATCCCATTCGGAATTGCCATCATCTGTCACTCAAACCCCTGAGCAGGTCCCTCTGTGATCTCCCGGCTCCCACTGCTGTTCCCTACTATGGTCCTTTTTTTTTTTTTTACACATCAGTCACAAAAAAAACAATATATATTCTCTCCCAGCTTAAGTTTTTTCCCCTGACTTCCTAGCTCATTTGGGATAAAACCCCAGGCCATCAATATTACCTATTCAGACTCGCTTGTAGGTGTTGTACTCAACACGCTGTACTTGAGTACAAGTTGTGCTCAGCTTGTACAACTCTCTCCTTTCCTTACTCCTCCAACTGTGTTAGTCTTCTTTCTGCTCCTTGAGCATATCAACCTTTTTGCCTTAGAACCTCTGCATTCACATCCCTCTGGTTTGAAACATCTTCTTCCCTGCTCTTGCCATGGCTAGCTTCTTTAGGTCTTAGAAACAGCTTCTACAATAACAATATCTAAATTAGACTCTCCTCTGTAATTTGTCGCCATCTTATTTTGTTTTCCTCATAAATCTTAAAACAATTGCTACTTACTTGTTTTTTGTTGTTTATCCCCTACCCCCCCTCCGCCGCTGGATTACTGACACCATGGAAACAGGAAAATACTTCTCTTTTGAAAAATTGTACCCCTAGCTCATAGTATCCTGCCTATCACACTGGGGATGCTCAGTACACCTTTGTTGAAGAAGTAAATAACTGACTGCCATCGAAATTATGCCCGACCACCATGTTGACAGCAAGGCAATTGGGTAAACACTATACTTATTCATTACTGCTTCTACCATGGAGAACGTGGCCATCAGGATTTGATCTGCACTTTGGAATGTGGTGAGACAAAGAAGCAAACTGTGATGTGAAGTAAGGATCAATAAATGCTTGTTAAATTAATCAGGAGTTTAAGGTCTCCACCAAGGCACAGGAGAATTTAAGGTTCAGGATTCTCATGTAAATATTCAGGGAGGAATAGAAGCAAAATTTCTATTTAATGATGTGGTTTAGCTAGGGTTATACATACAAAAGGGAAGACATCTTTTGGTAGACATTCAAGTTCTGCCACAGATATAAGTATGGAGAAAAGCGAAACAAAACAAAAAACATCTGGGATATCAATTGCCTCCCCCAGAGAGAAAGTTGTAATTCTTACTCTCCCTTAAATAACTTGCTATTAAATACAGAGAGAAATCATAAATAAGATAGAGAATGAATAATAATAGCTCCTACCATTCGAGTATGTAGCATGCCCTAGGGACTGTGCTAAGTGCTGTACGTACATTATTTCTACCTTACTTCTAGCCATAGCAAATTGGGATAATTAGACAGTATAACATCATGGTCAAGCATACGGACTTTGGAGTCAGGGAGTCTAGGGTTCAAGTCCTAACTGCCTGAAAAGCTTTGGACAAATTAAAAACCTCTCAGAACCCATTTGTTTCCTTCCCTAAAGACAGAACTGGCAATCATTCGTAGTTTGAGGAGGTGCTGTGTATGTAAAATAGAAAATCTATTATGCACTTAATGTTGTGCACAGTACTTACAAGGTTCCTGACTCCATGAACTCATACTCACATTCTACAACTGAGGAAAATATCACTTTGACAGGTTCAGCATTGTCCGAGACCCATGTGGTCCCAAAGACTGTGGTCTTTCCAATATACCGGTTGCCCTTCCGATGCAATCCATCTTTTGAACTGTGTCTGAGCTGAAACTCATATACAGAGGGAGAACCAAGACTGCCAAGTCCAGCAGGCACGCTTTCCTTTTCCCTACAGCTCTCAGAAGCACCGCTCAGCACACAAAGGTCAGATACAGATATGCGCACAGCAAGTGGTGTATTCTTTGCTATGATTTTACAAACACAAGGCACCCTCTGACAGGGTCTTTCCAGAGGCTCTGCCAAAGGGCCAAAAAATGCTATTTTGAATTCTGAATCCCCTGTAGCCCTTTCCCATAATGCATATATCCATTGATTTGAATATATGAAACTGTTAGCTGTTATCTATAGCTTGATTGGAATGAAATTCCAATTATGAATTACTTAGAAAAGAGTTAAGAATGGAACAGAGAAATGTGCAAAGATGAAGGGATAGTGCAAACCTTGCAAAATTGGGCCAGGTCAAGACATCCCAGGAAACGACACACCTCTCTCCCCAAACTCCTTCCTTCCTTCCCCCTCCTCCATTCCTTCCCTTTCTCCTTACCTACTTCCATCCATTCAATAATAATTTATTGAGCACCTGCTCCATGCCATAAAATGTAGCCAAATGTTTAATACAACGCTATACAAACAGAAGTAGCTCAGAGATTTTTTTTTTTAAGTGTTACCTAACAAGCAGTACAGGGCAAGAAGAAAGGAAGGTGGCTTATTTCCCATTAATGCCACAAACACTAAGTGCCTGCTTTGTATAAGATACTGGGAGCAGAGAACCCACAGAGAACAGAGATGAGCAATTGAAATGGCAGCCAACTCACAGGAGGTATCTCCAATCGATCACGAGAGGGAAGTGTCTAGGTATAGGACATAAAAGTCATTCTGGGCCCTCTTCCTCAAATACTCCAAAATAACAGTCAGGAAAGTAAGGCATCAAAAGAAAAAAACAAACGCAAAAGCAGAACATATTCAATTCGAAATTCTGACCAGTTTCATTGGAAGCAACATCTTTTCATTGCAGTTTTTCTCATCTGCTCTTCAAATACTTGCCTTCTTCCTTTAAAAAAAATAAAGTGAATTGTTCCAAATGACATCACCATAGGATCCAATGGAAGCACCTTCGGCCAATCATGTAGCTTACCTCACTCAATGTTTGTTTTTGCTAATGTGTTATTCTAAAGACCCTGGGGCTCTGAGAAAGCCGAGAAAGATTTATTAACCAAGACATCTTCTGAAAGAAGCTCAGCAGCAAGGAAAAATATATCGTCTCTCCTTTACTTAACTCTTACCGTAAGGAAAGTCAGTGTGCTTCTCCAGGCCCAGAGTCGTGAGATGGCAAGGAAAGTCATAAAAGCAGAATCTCTCTTCCAGCCAAGTGGCGTCCTTGTTTTCCTTTCTACTCAATTGAGTAGTCTTAGAGGGTATAAACATTTTCTTGCTTCCATCATGGAGTTAAGAACTTTATAGACAAGATAGGGTAGGACTAGTTAAGGCAGCACTCCTAATCATTTTACCCTGAATGTCAGCCAATCACAGGAAGTGTTCAGGAGGATAGTAAAAACAAGGTTTCCATCAGGCACTGAGATGCAGTTGATGAAAAATTCCGAAGTAAGATATCACATCAAAATATTCAGAATTGACAGGGGAAATATCCAAGAACATCCTTACCAGTTTCAAGGAGATGTAATAAGGATCAAGCATGGGGAGGTGAGGGGATGTGTGAGTATATATTTTTAGTGGGGGGGAGGGGTCTGCTACTTTCTAATCTCAAGCCCAGTGAGAAGAGGCATCAATGAATCCACTGAGATCCTGACATGTGTTTCCTGTCTCCGAAGCCATCACAGATTTCCCACCAGGGAATCTAGAGGGTATTGCAGGCAGGAGAGGGCTGCTAATTCAGAAATAGCATGTGTGCTCTCAGAGTTTGCCTAGGAAGGGATGGATGACTGTTTTTCACAAAACAGAGGTGTGCCAAGTGGGAAAGAGAGCTGTCCTGGAGACATCAGAAGTCCTGCTGAAGGGGGCTTCCTGGGAGGCAAGAAGTTTTCATGTGGAATGGAAGGAGGGATGAAGCATCCTGTCCAGGAATGGAATGCTTTGCCTGCTTTTTCTATACGATTTGTAGGAGATGTATCACACCTCCAGGGCCAGGAATCTCCAAAGACTCCAGAAAATGCTTCATGAGGGAAGAAGTCAGTTTAACTATTTACCAGTCCCAGAGGGCACAAAGGCACCCAGCCGAGTAACAAATATTCCAACCTCTACCATAACCACTACCCTGGGAGGGTCTTAAACTCTAGCCAGCAGCTAGCAACTCATGAGATGAGAGCAGAGACAGCTGAAACAAATCCAACCCCTACTCCCAAAGGTATGCGGCCACCAACTAAATGCTGTATCTAGGGAAAAGAAAGAAATACTTAACTTTGAAGGAGGTTTGAAGTGATAAATATCTCACATGAGACATCTAAAATTTCTGAAGTGACCTGTACTTTGTCCCTTAAATACCACCACACTGTTAACTTTTAAGTGGGCCAAAAAATCCACTAGGAATTGCCCAAGTTTTTATGGGGGAAGATAGGGGAAGACCATTCCCAACTCAAATTTCAAAGGAATAGTGAAGACAAAAATAAAGACGTATTTTGATCATGAGTTGTGCTTATTGAACATACAAGTTACATATTTATTCAACAAGTATTTGTCGAATGCCAATCACTGTGATAGACAATGAATACAAATAAGTCTTACAACAGGACTCCTGCAACAGAACTCTGTACTCCTGTACAGAGTTTGCAAAGCAATGGGATAGAATGGGGGCTTCCTTGACATAATCTGTTCTCAAGACAGATTGATACAGAGATAGAAAGCACATGCTTTGGGGTAGTTCATACCTGGATTTGAATTCCTATTGCTCCTTAGATGAGCTGGAGAAAAATTACCTAACTATTTTACACTTCAGTTCTCCTCGCCTACAAAATGGAGATAATGTAATCTACCTTTTAAGATTGCCAAGAGGGTTTAAGGAAAATGTATAGAAAGCACACAGTATACTTGACCTGTAAGATCTCAAAAACTAGTAGGGGGCATTACCAACAAGATAGTGATATGAGTAGTAAGTCTTTAGAATCAAACAGATAAAATAAATGGATATTGCCATTAAATATCATCATCATAAAAGTTAAAATGAAAGACCCAACAGAAAGTATTAATTCTTCTTAAATAACTTACGTCTCCCTACTCATCTTTCTAATACTTGATAAAAATCCCTACTCAGTTGTCTGTAATATTTTTATTTCCTGGGCTTTTATTATATAATAAATAATATATTATATAATCAGTGCCATATAATCTAGGATTCAATCATCTCATTTCCTATGCTTTGTCTTTTTTGTACAAAGTTTCATCTCCCAAATTATATTGTAAGAGCTCACTGAAGACAGGGCAGGCAATAATATTCTGCTTATTTGCTAGAATGTTTTAGATCTTCAACAGATATATGACAGAACTGAATAGAAAAGACTTAAGTTTTAAGATGTGTCAACGTGTAAAAATGCAGGCTATTCTGAGCTGCCACTGTAAGCCCAAACACAAACATGGTGGTCTTTGTAATTGCTTCGTAAACTGGGAAACACTCTCAGAGTCAAAGCAGAAATCCTTCTTGATGCCTGCAAATCACCTCTGATGAGAAGCTTCTGGCCTTGAGGTTCCACACACTATGACAAAGACAGGCAGGTAGAGAACAAACTTTCTCCAACAATGCTTCAAGTTGAATTTCAACATGGAATCTCATTGAGTCTGCCGACGGCATTTTGAAAAGAATTTCATTAAATGTTGCTAACATGTCATAAGCTCCCTTAAATGGAAGGGTAATGGCTCATAACGTTTGTAAGCTTTTTAATTTCATGGAATACGGGCAGCATAATCAGGACCTATTAAAGTCAATCAACTGTGCCAAGTGGGGCTACCTACCTTTGCTTTTGTTTCTATTTTCCTTGTGGGTACACCCTGTGGACCAAGAGGCAACAGTCCCAGTATCATTCTTGAAGGCTAATGCTGGTGTGTGATGTCCTGAACCTCCTCTGATGAAACCATCACAGCAGCATTTGCATGCCTGCGATGAATAGACACCTCTTGGGAAATGGCTTTTGGCTTCGGGGAAAGAGAGATTTCCCTTTCCATTTGCTCCGGCTCAGAAGGTGCAATTTTGGTAGGATTCAAAATCAGTCATCTGACAAATGTAACTGGAATTAATAAATAGAGATGACTCTAAGAAACTTTATTTATATTTTCAGTGACACAGTGGTGCCCAAACTATTACTCCTTCAAGACCAGTCTCCAGGTTTCTTCTACCAGGAAATCTTTAATTACAGTAGTGGCCATTTATAAGGGCTAAATTCCAGGCACTGTTCTAGGCACAATGTATGTTTTCTCATTTAATTTTCAAAACAACTCTATGATGCTTTCAGCTATCCCAGATTATATACAGAGAAACTAAAGTTTGAGACATAAAGTAATATGGCCCAAGTCACAAATCTAGTGAGTAGCAGAGCCAAGCTTTAAACCCAGTTTTAGTCTGACTCTAAATCATGTGTACTTTCTTTTTTGTTGGCCACGCCATGCGGGATGTGGGATCTTAGTTCTCCAACCAACCAGAGATCAAACTCGTGCCCCCTGCATTGGGAGCACAGTCTTAACCACTGGACCGAAAGGGAAGTCCCTGGGTACTTTTCTACTATGCTATGTTACCTTCACAATCACCCTGATGCAAGTCTTTCTGTGGGAATGCAGATATCTAGAGAGAACTTTTTCATATGGGGACAAGAGGGTACCAGGTAGGGTGATGATCCAGGATAGCTGAAGGCTAGAGAGTCAAACAGGGAGAACTCACCCCACAGTCGAGGGAGAAAGCACACATCAAAGTTGAAAAAGCAGAACTGAGGGTAACAAACCACCTTAGGACAAGGCCACACACAGAAGGCTGATTTAGAGTGAGAACGGCTGGGAAGAGGTTAGAGAATGGAGTAGGGGATGGGCTAGGGCAAGCAGTGTTACACTGAGACTGAGAACACATGGAAAAGTTAGGGTTCTACTTTTGTGCCCTGCTGGTTGCACAGGCAGGGCACATCTGATGGCTTGATGGAGTTGGGTAGGACCAGATAAGCTCATCATATAAATCTTTACTGCAAAAAACCCAGAATGATGGGCATATAGGTGGTGTCCAAATAGAGTGTCTGCATTTAATCATAACTTATACAAATGATCAGGAAAACATTCAGCTATTCCCTAGGCTGCCATTAACGACTACTGCACCAAGAAAATACACTAATTAATAGTGTTACTCTGAATGACGTGCACACCTACCATGATACCTGAAGGAGATGAAAGAAAATGGTTCATCTTAAAAGAGGAAGAAAATTTTATCCAAGACGACTTGCTGCATTATGGGTATTACTGTATTTTTAACAATATTGCTAAGAAATGAAAAAAACAGTTCAAGAGATAAGAATGGTAGTGGGATCTTGTACATAACATATTTAAAGAACTTGTAAAAGAAGCTGAATTTAGAATGAAGAAGACAGAATCCTTTCTTCAAAGGGGTTCCCAGAGGTAATTAAGCCCCGATGTCCTATGGCATATATTATACACAATGAGTTAACTTCTCTTTTATGAATCTACAATGGTACTGGATATTTGGAGAACTGGAAGAATTAAGAAAATGGTCACTTATATTTTCCATGTTCTGTAGTTTCAGTTAAGGAACCAGAGTTAACAAAGGCCAGGTCTTTGGAAATTTGTTATTTCTATAGGTTTTTTATTACTTCATATTAGCTCCACTTTGGTGGGCTTAGAATGAGGAACCAGTAACTTGTAGTCTGAGGTTCTGGACAAAATCATATCTGCAGAACCTAAGATCTCTGGAATATCATGATATTTTTCTGGAGTCAGGCTTCATTAGCACATGGATCCTTGATTATTTCCAGATAGATACTGTAATACAAGTCTAATAGAAGGCATGACCAGAGAAAAGTAATGGTGTAGTGGGAGATGGTACAGTTTAGGGGATCTGTGGTTGGAATGGGGAAAAATTGGCCTCTACAGGAAGCTGTGACTGTGTGAGGCCTATGCAACGACAGAACAGAGCAGGGTGGGGAATGGCCAGAGAAGTAGCAATTGGCAAAAAAAAAAAAAAAAAAAAAGGAAGTAAGATGCTCTCTTCATGAAACTAGTAAGGGTCCTACATGTTTCTTTGGGTTGAAGGGAAAGCAAGTTAGACAAACAGCACAGACCAACACATAAATACTGTCTACTGTCCTGAGATAATACAGCATTCCAGTTAAGAATGTGTGTCAACATGAGCTGGAATATTAGATGCATGTTTTTCCTTAACCCTTCTATTTGACTGCTTCTCTCTAAATGGAAGATCAAAATGATAGGTCCTTTCTAGTGATACTCTAAGGAATGAATGAAATAATTTTACGTGAGAACTGTGGCTATTAGCTATTACAACATGAGGGTTTAATTTCATATTATTTTGATTCAAATTCAGCAAATATTTCTGAACAATTACTATGGGCAAGGCCCTCTGTTAGGTGATTTAGAACCTATTAGTTCACTTGATCTCCATAACAACAAATCCTTTAAGATGATTTAAAGTTAAAGATATTCCATATTAGAACAGCCAAACCCTCAGGCACTTAGCAACGCTTTAACATTTTCTAACCATTCCCCATTTCCTGGTTGCCATTGGCTAGTTATCTCAGGAAAAGAATGGTCCAGGCATCTGCAGAGCATATTTTCTTCCTCTCCTTGGCTTAGCCTCACTGGTTCTCCTGACCATTACACATTTACTCTACCAGGTTGTGCACCTAAAGCCAGGGATACTATACTTTGTGGTGATGTAAGGACTTTACAAGGGTAATTTTAAAGACAAGTGTGCTTTTGGCCATAAGGGCCAAATTTAAAAATCAAAACCATGTAACATTACCATAAATCAACACTGCTGGATCCCGCAGGATCATGAGCCCGGTGTCGAGCTGTGGTGGAAGGAACCCTAATAGAAACAGTCCCCGTTTCCTTCACCCACTAAGAGCGAGCAACTGACCTGCACGATCCAAGACGTGTTGGCATCGGCCATCTTTTTATACTAACTCGGTTGTAATGTAGTCTTATCGTGTTTTCTTTTCATTAAACTTCTTCCTGTACCTCCCTAACCAGAGTGCTGCTAAGATACGGTCAAAGAAACACTTTGTGATTTAGCAAACTCTCTGTGGCAGCCATAGAAAGCACGGGGGTACATTCCACATCTCAGAAAACTCAAGACGGTAAGGCCAGTCCAAAAAATTCAAGACTGCTACAAAATAAATGAAAAACCTTGGTTTGTTAACAACTATAGTCAGAAACAAACATGGGGACTGTATATCCATCCAGTGATATGACTACTTATGCATTGACAACTTAAAAATAGAGCCAGCTCCATTTCTCATCTATTAATGAGCTACTACCTAAGGATAATTCATCTTCCCATAAAATTCCTCTCATCTTTTTTAGCGTAACTGCCTGAGCCTTAATTGAGGCCTAAAAGCAATCTACACAGCTTGTTAGTAGAAAACTGCAATGATCGTACCATCTGCACTTGTCTGTTACTGTAGTGAGATGCCACGTTTTATTTCCATGATTCTGGTGTTACAGAATGGAAGCTGTGGCTTACTAGGTGGAGACATCTACCATACTGCACCAAGCAAGGGAAGACACTGGGTAACGTGCTTGTCTTATTCTTTCCACATGGCGATTTTCATCACCATCTCCCTCTCCCTCTTCAACTCCCTCCAAAATGCAAAAAGGACGTCTGCAAAATATTTATCGGTCTTAAAAGTCTCATTTACTTTGTGGACCATTTGGTATTTGCCTGGAGGCAGAATCATTGCCAATAAAAACAGAATCATTCATGGAGATGGAAAGTCCCACACTCATAATTTAGGCAACTGCCATTTAAAACACCACTGGTAATAATTTACAGAGCAATGCATCAAAAGGCTATGCTCAGCTGTTGGTGGAGATCACAAAATCAAAGAGTAAGTATTTGCTTATAATTTCACATGGCAAGGAAGTGTTTTTTCAGCCTCTGAAATAACATCTCCTGAGAAATGATCAGTGTTTTTTGACAATGAACAAGTTGTTTTTTTTAAAATTAAGACTAACTACAACACACCCACAGCAATTACAAAGTGCTGGGTGCAGCAAGAGTTTCCAGGAGATGAATAAGTTTTGATTGAAGCATTAAGAAAATCTTTTTTTTTTTTTTTGCCAAGGCTTTAGGAGTGAAGAACAACAAAATATTTAAGAATGTATTAAAATGCCCTTCTTCCTTAAAGCTATAGATTCTCTCTCCATTACTCTCCCCCAATACTCAACAAGTATTATTGGCTGTGAGGTGCCACCTAACCAAAGTATTCCTACTTACTCCTACAATTTAAGGGACATAAACCAAATGACAATAGACTCTGGTATGTACTTTTCTGTCTTCAATGTTATTTATGAAATAAGTGAGAAGCAGTCTCACATCACATAGTGGATGTTCCAGAAACCAAAAGAGTGAGAGGATGCTGACATGCCACAGTGAAGATGAAGAGAACCTCAAAGATGTGAAGGGCTGGAAAGTGCTAATTTTGTTATCTTCACCTTTCCTGTCTGTAACACACAGCTCCATATTCTGGAGTTTCCATTAGCCTGTGGATGGCACAAATCAAGTCTTAGAGCAGCACAAAAGAGCAAGGTAGGGAAAGATGGGCTTTCAGTACCTTTAGTACCACTTTTACCTCTTCCACCTTGTCTGTCCTGTTCCCCCATGGTCTCCCACCACATAGTTACTCACGCCGTCTTCTACATAACACAATACTTAGTATGAGGCTGATAAAGAAACTTATTCAATCTAAAGCTCCTATAAAAGCGAAATTTGGGGCTTCCCTGGTGGCACAGTGGTTGAGAATCTGCCTGCCAATGCAGGGTACACGGGTTTGAGCCCTGGTCTGGGAAGATCCCACATGACGCGGAGCAACTAGGCCCGTGAGCCACAATTACTGAGCCTGCGCATCTGGAGCCTCTGCTCTGCAACAGGAAAGGCCGCGACAGTGAGAGGCCCACGCACCACGATGAAGAGTGGCCCCCGCTCGCCGCAACTAGAGAAAGCCCTCGTACAGAAACAAAGACCCAACACAGCCATACATACATACATACATAAATAGAAATTTGTCTTTATCTCCCTACCTGAGAGGCTCTTAGAGTATCTTTGAGTTAGAAGGATCCTAAGAGAACAGTCATTTATTCAAAAAGCCAAACAATCAATGACAACAACAATTTGCTTTCCTTCCATATGAGAGGCACTAGTTAGAAACCAGGGAAGCAGTGGTAAACAAAACAAATAATAATACTAACAAATTTTAATAATCAAAAATTATCATACTGAAATTTTATATAGTGCTTTATACTCAAAGCAATATTCTACAAACAGTAACAGTTGCCTAATAAATTTTACATAATTATGTAAAATAAATTAACTCTTACAATCCTGTTATATGCTTATGAGGTAGTGCTGCTATTAGGCCCATTTTACAGATGAGGAAAACGAAGCGCAAAAAAGGTCAAGTAATTTGCTTGAGGCAACACAGATAGTAAATGGTGGAGCCAAGATTTAAATCCAGGGAGGTGGCATTCCAGAGCCTGCTCTTATACGTCACTTAACAACTGCCTTTCTCGGTCCCTGCCATCATGGAGATTATGCAGTAATAATGGGAAGCAAATAGGCAAGTACGTAAATATTTAGTCATTTAATATATACATATGATATATAAATAGAAAGTAATATACCTAAGTAATATGACATGATATAATATAATGGCAGAAAATAAAGCTACTAGGTAAGGGATATATTTTCAATGGGCGGGCAAGGAAGCTGTCCATCAGGAGATGCCATTTGAGCAGAGGCCTGGATGGAGCGAGGCTAGGTTTTCATCTAGCCTGGTGTTTCCGGACTGTGGTGCATGGACCCCCCCGCCCAGGGCCTGGGCATCCTGTGGCTGATGATAGGGAGACTGGGTGGGCAGGGCAATGGGTTGCAGTGCCCCAGCCCCTGCCCAACCACAGGAGCTCAGCTTCCATCTGGTCCAGATTTAGGGTTCCAAGTAAAATCTGACTTCAAAAAGATTCCACGGCTTTAAAAACAATGTTGTAGAAAACCACTGAGCATGCCCAACCTCTTTACACAGTGTGTCACAGACACACTGAGAGCCAAGAGGAACGACTTGCTCCAGAGCTTGGTGCTGAACCCAGCAGGACAAGAAGGGCATCCAGATTCCCCAACTTTGAATCTAGTGTACTTTCTGGAATACCGAACCATCAGCTGTAACTCTCCTCTCATTCAGTACATTGTGTTAATCTCTAGATGGTATAGACAAAAGGTTTCATCCAAGTGACTGTGCTCTCTGTTTGGAAACTTCCTAACCAAACTCCAGGCTTATCAAGTATTGCATGCATGCTCTTGCCTGTCTCCTGTATTTATTAAAGTGCCCCTACCTCTGCCTCTTATTCTAATTTATATTTTTCTTGATCTTAACCTATTATATCTTTTCTTACTCTGTCCCTGTACATATTTCTTACAAGCTACTGTACTTCAAATCCTTTGTGGAAATGTGTATGTGCATAAGGGGAAGCAGTACTTGCAGTAGGGGTTTGGCATGAATACAAATTTCTGAGTCTTCAAATAATTGAGATTCTAATGGTGGACCTTTGGTCACCACAGCAGACAAGAAAATTTGGGGTGCAGTCTACTTGCCCAATGGCCCTCAAACAATATAATTAGACATTCTCAACCTCATTTGAAGTTCAGACCTACCTCTTCAATGAAAACAACAGCTGATAGAGTTACAACTGAGATTTAACCAAAGTCCTCAGTAACTCGTCTATTTCCAGCATGATCTTCATTCAAGAAAAGCACACACAGTCAATTTTTCCAAAATTAAAGAAAGAACAAAAACCCCATCAGCCCATTTTAATTCTAAGGCAACCAAAAACCTCTGAATAACTATCTCTGTTTCCCAGGATAAACAAAGAAAGGGACCAAAGGATTAAACACTGATCTATTCAAAGTTTGTGTGTCTGGTTTTTTCTTTTTAACAAAAAGAAGAAAAAAGCAAGCAGCTGCTTCACCCTGTTGTCCGTGATAAATGATGACACGTAAAAAGACAAATACGTTTCAGGAATGGCAATCTGCTTCACAGTACAGATGGGCTTATAGATGACCCTTCCAATTTTTAATAATCTCCATAATTTATGTGTGAGCCAAGAAATGCAAAGATGCCTAGTGTGCCCCTTTGACTCAGTACAAATCACTTTTATTTACTTGGGCAATACTTCATGGTCCAGTTAACTTCTTAATTAAAGACAGCAAGATGCTCATGTTCCCTGCAAGTGGCATGGAAAACACTGTTTTGTGTGCAGCGTGTTCAGCTGGGAGTTGAAGCTGAGGAGAAGACACCACGGCTTTCGGTTGGTTTCTAAACCAACCAGAGACACGGCTCCTCTTGTTGTAACTAAATTGTCAATGGAGCCTCTTCAGACAAAACTTGTGCTTGTCTGCCATCCTACATTACTTTATTTTGCCTCATGCCAAATCCAAAATTTCAACTTTCTTCCCCTTGTCTGCTTAGTCCCCAGTCATGCTCTGTTATGGTTAAAGGAAGAAAGACAAAAAAGAGTCGCGTTCTAGGAGACTCAGGGTGGAGAATGGCCCTGCTGGGCCAGAACCTCAGCCTCCAGAAGCTCTGAGACTGCTATCTCTTGCCATTGAGCTTGTATACTACATCAAAACCCACAGGAGCCAGACGACTAGGAGAAATTGGTGTAAAAGAGAGAGACACAGGGAGTGAGGAGCAGTGAGTCATGAGTGACTACGAATCCTAAGAAGTCAACCTAATTTCTGGACTCCTGCATGATGAGATAGATACATTCTCAATACCATAAACCAGGGGCTGTGCACCCCCAAGGGATTTCAGGGGCCCATTATATAAACAAGCTAAACAGGTGGGGTATGAGACAGTGGTGACTGATGGATGCTGTGGCACAATGAAGAACAAATACGCATCTAAAGGAGGCACCGTCTATTTAGCTCCAGTCCTTATGAATATCAAACCACTCTGCCAGATTTTCTGGAGGTTTTTTGGTGAGAATCAAAAAATATAGATTTTTTTAAATGTCAAATCTTCAGATATTTAAATATTAGAAACAAATTCACATTCAAAGGAAAACAATGTGTGAGGCACATAAACTGTATCTTTAGGCTGGATTCAGTTTGCAACTTCTGTCATAAGCCTTCATATCAATAGTTAACTTCATAGTGTATAAGGTGGGTCATTTAAATTACTTCTTTAACCCTCACAGTAACTTGATAAAGTAGAGAATATCATCTCAGTGATCAGGTCAGCCATCATTAAGCTTAGTCCTCCTGCATTACCCACTGTTGTTTCCAGTTTCCTTTTTTTTTAATGCTTTTGAATTCTCTCAGGAACTTAATATGCCTTGCAGTAAGTTATTCCCCATGAGAGGGAAATGGCCATGTATAACTCAACTTATCGTACTAAAGACAGTGTCATGAGAAAATTAATTACCACATACAATGTGTGTTGATGTGGAAGAAAATACTGCAATCCTGGATTTCAGTTCTGACTTTTGCTGGGCATAACTTGGGTAAATTCAACCTCCTTTCTGGGCCTTAGGGCCCCATACATTAAATGAAGTCACTGGTCTAATTGAATTCTTAGGGACTTTCAACTTCCAGCATAGATATGGCTTGTTAATTCAGGCTGACAGAATAAGTCTCAATTCACATCATACTAAAACCAAAATGGAATTTTAAAACACAGCTTTCCATAAAACAAAGAGATGATAGACATAAATGTGAAAATCCATGGTGAGAATGACCAGCTCAGAGTTTCAACAAGTATATAGCAGTTTCTCAACTTTCATAAACATTGACAAAATGGGATACCCTCAAAATCCATTTTATATGTGCAATTCAGGCTTTTCTAGGAACCAACACTCAGACTAGTGTTTATAAAGCACTGGCATATGTGTGTATTAATCTTTAAATATTTTATTATAGTTTGCTCTTTTTTTTTTGTATCATAAAATGAGTGAAAATGTCATTCCTGGATCAAAGGGTATAAACATTTTAAGGTACTTAGCATATATCAAAAACTATTTTTTCAGAAAGACTGCCAGTAATCTATGAGTGCCAGAGCCAGCAAAATTTTTAAGCAGAATGAGAAAAAAAGTAAGTTGAACATTAGAAGAGTGTAACTCAGTGAAAGAAAAATTGAAAACTAAAAGCTATTGAATATCAAATGGGTTTCCTAAGGGATTTTCACTGAGTTTATGATTAAGTTTGTGAGTTTATTATTAAGAAGACATGCAAGAAGAGGATGCAAGACCATTTGGTTCAAAGGAAGTTCAAACATCAGATGAGATTTGCACTACATGATGATGATGATGTAGATAGTGAAAAGTATTGTCCTTGAAATCAAATCATCATCCGCCATCATCAACATCATTGTCATCAAGACATGGGGGTGAGAGTGGGAATGACCATTTCTGGAACACTCATTTCATGTCAAGTTCTGTATTAAGCACTTAAACACTATCTTACTTATTTACAACCACCTGTGATACAGGTATTAATATCATCTCAGGTGCATAGGTAAGAAAACAAGATTTGCCAAGTTAAGAAATTGTTCAAAGATCACTCATCAGTCAAACAGTAGCACTGGTTGCCACTCAAATCCAGTGATACAGCACATGAGCTTGACCATGGTGTTATACTGTCTCTTGGTATAGACAACTTCTAAGAACCCCATTTACATATGATTTCATTATTCTATACACAGCTTTTCGGTAGGTAGAACATCTTAAAATATGTGAGTTTTTACAGACTAAAAAGTTTGAAAGACATATAAATAACCTTAAATTTTATATAATAATTTTCTATTTTATTCTGTTAAAGTAAACTCATTTTTGTATCCCTCCTACAACTTTTCTTTCTACTCTCTTCTCTCCTAAACTTCTAAGTTCAATATAGCAATGGGCTAGAACCCCTATACCCACCCCATGTATAGTTTGAGGGGAATATGGAGATAAATGCACCGTGAAACTTCCCCATTTCTGCAGGCCTGGCACTAGTATGTGCTCAATAAATGCTGCTTTCCCTTCTCTTGTCACTTCACATTAAGTTATGCAAAAGCACCATCTAGTTCCAGCATCATGGGAAGCAAGGGAAGATGCCTCTCTGAAGAAGCAGGGATCTGCCACTTTTGTCCAAAATGATATTTTGGGATGAAAGGGCTCCTAGCACTCATGCATTCAATCTATCTACTAGTAGCTTCTGTCAAAAATTTGTAGTTGTATTTTGCAATTATAAAGATGCCTACCACACTGAAATGGGATTTAAATATAGAGTTTTATGGCATTAAAGCCCTTAACTTTACAAATTTCTGTGCTAACGCATTCAAGTAGAATGACTAGGGATAGGGTGGTCTTTGGATGTAATGGTAGAATATTTAATTTAGTGTGTCCTTTTCAATCTATTTCCTGAGTGGCATGATACTTTACCACTTAGAAGCTATGCATCCACGTAGTCAAAGCTAGAGAATCCCAGGGCTTTCATTCAATTCCCAGATGGGAGTTTTTATAGAGATGAACATTTTCTCATTAATTTATCTTCCTAAGAGATTGCCATCACACTAATCAATTTGTAGTGACTTTACCGAGTTTGCAACCTTCAATAATGAAATGGATACTGTATTGAATGTGCTGTGGATTGCTTAAACAATCTCAGCTCCTCTCGGATCAATGAAACACAAAACCAAAATGAAGTCAAGTGTTGCTTCATTAGTTATCCTCACTTAGAAGAGCTGTGTAATCTTGTTCACTGGACGCTGATCTCTTTTCAATGGGAAAAACAGAAGGAGACACCCCATAAAAGAGAAACAGCTGTGATCCGTGGAAAAGTGATAGTGCAGATAATTCTACAGAGAAGAGTCTTCCAGAGGTGGCATGGAAGCAATGGTCAGGTAACGTCAGAAACCAACAACAACAACAAAACAGTAAGCTGAAGATGCCAGAGTAGGGAATGGAAAGCTACTACATGTGAGGTTCTCATAAGCATCATATGAGGCTATGATTCAAGAAGCATGGCAAATTCTACTGGTTACCTGCTCACCAATCATTCCCTCTACCGTCTTTGCTCCCAGAACCCCAATTTTGTTCAGCAGACAATAATCCCTGTGTTTGAGGGAAGGAGAGCCCTACAGACTAAATCCCTGGCTTCTAATCTTGTTCTTTTGCCTTAGTGAGAAGTTTGGATTTTATTCTAGGTATAATGGGAAGTTAACAGAGAATCCTTTGCAAAGGGCTGGAGAGACTTGATATTTGAAAAGACTACTTTGGCTACAATTTGGATGATGAGGCTAAGCATGAAAGGCAGCAGAGACAGAAGAGGTTATAGCAATGGTGCAGGTGAGAGAGGATGGTGGCTTGAACTGGAGGGTGACATGTGATGGAGAAGAGTGGATGGATATGGGCACATGTTTCAGGTAGAGGCCACAAGACTTTCTGGTGGATTTTAACATATATGCATATCTGCATGTCTTCTTTTCTTCATTTAGAACACATTTATTTTGTTATCAGAAACATATAAGGCTAAAAGCTTTACGCATTTGCCATTTATTTTTTGAAAGGAAAAATACTTTCTGAAGAACAATGAAAAAATAGTGAATTTTAACCCTTTAATTTTCTTTAAACAAGGATTTGAAAGCCTTGGATTTAACTCACTGCTTTTTCGATATTAAAGTAAGTTTTTCATGATCATCATTACTTTTTAAGTTTCTAATCAAGTGTATCTTTGACTTGGGATCAGATGACTACTGATTTTCAGATAGGCTGGCTGACATATTTTCTAAGAGTCCAATTCCTGCACATGGGCCTAAGAGATATACCAGGTACCCTTTTTCAAGTCTTCTAAGACACGTGTCTCAATTCCTTTATATGACTATGATTCTCCACCAAGGAAACGTATTTCGGGATATTTTACTTAACACATGCCAACTATTCTACCCATGATCTTAAAATCTGCTCTCTTGTACAATATGAAATCTAGCCTGAGCATTTACACATTTATGGAAATATCGTTAATATAGGTTAGAGGGGTTGGCAAACTACAGCCTGCAGCCTATTTTTCTGTGGCCCTTGAGATAAAAATGGTTTTTACATTTTTAAAGAATTATAAAAAAGAAGAAAAATAAAAGCTGAAAATATTTACTCTCTGGCCCTTTACAGAAAAAGATCCAACACCATAAGAAAGAAATGACCAGTCCAAATTAGTGAGATAAACTAGTTTAATACTAGTTTATAATAATACTCTTGGTACTTTAAGCCAATATGCTATGGGTTCCCCATTAAATTTCATAATCACTGATTGGGTGGCTGAAATAATTTGCTCTTCTTACTGATTTTAACATCATGTCTCCCTCCCTTTCACCAGGCACAGAAGAAAGTAAACTTATTGGCAATTCAGTAGTTGCACTCAGTTTAATGCAATTCAGTAGTTTAGATAGCACTCAGATAAAATTACCCACTGCATCAAGTTGCTGAATTTCATTAATTACATTAATCGATGCACACAATACAAATGATGCTTTGGGGAACTTCCATGTTATTCTTTGCTCACATGTGGACGTGAACCAGTCCCAGGCAGAGCAAATACATTAATAATCCTTTTCAACCAGCATACTTCACCACCCTACCAAAAAGCAAAATCGAAAGCCAAAGAACAACCAACCGAAAAATATACTCAAAAACAAAAATAAATTTTGATAATATTGGTTAATAAAATCAAGGTGTCTAGGAATCACTTCCATCATGACTTTAAAAAAACAACAGAATGAGAGAAGGAGCTTTGGTAGGAGGCTGTGGTTAACAGAGAAGCTTTAGAATTGGATTTCCTGAGTTGAAATCCTTGCTCTACTGATTCATAAGAACGTGGCTGTGGACAAACTACTTCTCTAAGCCTCAGTTCTTCAATGTGTAAAATGAAGGCAACAATAATCACCACTCCAGTGGACTAATCTATGAATTACATTAGATAATGATAATCCATCAAAGCAGCAAAGTGCATGGGACAGAGCACACACTCTACTGTGATCATTTAAATACCATTTCTGAGCATAGTTGTAATATATTAAATTGATTCTAATCAACCTTGGCTACATTGTCCAAATTCTTCATAAAAAATAAATTTCTAGCTCTTTAGGACTATTTCTAAATATGCCTTTGAAATACTTGACAATTAAAAGCAATAGCAAGACTTTCTTGGATTTGTATAGTACTGAAGGTATTTCCGCATTTATTTTCTTGTTTTCTTTGCAGCACAATCTAGAAAGTTTGTTAATAAAGGTTATCACCTTCTATTTGGCAGGGATGGAAAGAGGCTCAGAGACGTCATCTCATTTGCTACAGTATCACGGTGGTGATTACACTCAAGATTTCATATTCCAAAGCATCTCACTTACCTGCATTGCCACCCCTGCCCCCAACCTTCTATACTCAGCTAACGGCAAGATAATTTTCCCCAGATTTAGATTCCAGAGAAAGAACAATTCCTTCTTCTTGCAACAGAAACTTACTGGTCGGGACTGGATTTCTTTGGCGTAAAGAGGTTGCAAGAATTCAGAGTCTCCTTCTAGCTTTAGACCTTTTTCTGTGATTCTCAAGTTTCCCATTCCATCCTGAAAGAGAGGCACAGAGATAACATGGAAAATTCGATTAGCCCAAATTTCAAAATACCTTAGGTTTTCAAAAATTGAAACAAAATTATTGCCTTCTTTTTTTTTTTTTTTTTTTTGAGAAGGTAGAATCAGGGGGCTCCAAATGAAGACATGATATACTAGGAGGCATTTTTCAGTGTGATTATGAATATTACTCTCTTTGTTCACTTATTCTGAGAAAATCTATTCCAAGCAATCTTGAAAAACTGAGCAAATTCTCCAAAGAAGCAAAATGTAAGTAATGTCCTCTAGTCATTCACTAGCACAGATGAAGGAGGCCCTTTTGACTAGGCAGTGGCGAGAGACTGGAGGCAGGAGATGAGTGGGGAAAAGAGAAAAAGATGATTTCCCAGGTTAAAGTAAAAGATCCAATTTCTGAAACTATGCAGAAATGACAAACTGGCAGTCTGTTGGTCTAATTCAACCTATGGACATGGTGTCTTTGGCTCACAAAATATTTAAGGAGTCAAATTATTTACTAATATTTTAATTAATATTTTATTATGCAAATATTAAAATACATACAAAAGGATATGAAAATAGAAAGGATAAATAGCAAACACCTACGCAGTTGTCATTCATCTTTAACAATTATCAATTTATGGCTACTCTTATTTACTATAGCTACTACACCCACCTCCTTTGGTTAAATATAACCATAATACCATTACCACACCAAAAAAATAAATAAAATCATTAATAAATATTATCAAATACCCAGTGTCAATGTATGAATCTCAATATTTTTCTCTCTTTATATCTGCTTGTTTGAATCAAGTTCCCTATTGCAACTGGTTGATACGTAAAATACTAGGTCATCTCCTTAAATCTCCTCAGTCAGTCAATTTCTCTCTCACACATCCACACACATAAACATGCTTTATTTGATAAATAAAACATCATTTTTCCAATAGCACTTCCCATAGTTTAGATTTGCTGAACATTCCCATAATTTCATGTCATGTGTTCTCTGTCCCCCGTATTTTGTGTAAGTCAACAGATCAAGAAGCTTGATAAGATTCAGGCTCAGTTTTCTAGAAAGAATACATCCTAGGATGGAATATATTAGTTTTCTATTGCTACCATCACAAATAACCACCAACTCAACAGCTTAAGACAGCACAAGTTTATTATCTGTATGTTAGAAGTCAGACAGGGCTCAAAGGGGGAAAATCAAGGTGCCAGTGGGGCTGCTACACTCCTTTTAGGAGGCTCTGAGGCAGAACCTATTTCTTGACTTTTTCTGGCTTCTAGAGGCTGTCCACATTCCTGGGCTTGTGGCACCTTCCATATTCAAGGCAGCAATGGTCAGTTGAATCTTTCTCACATCCAGTCACTCTGACAATGAATCATCTGCCTCCCTCTTTCACTTTTAAGGACCCTTAAATTTCACTGGGAACACCAGGATAATCTCTCTATTTTAAGATCACCTGATTAGCAACCATTATTCCATCATAACCTTAATTTCCCTTTGCCATGTAATATAACATATTCATGGGTTCTGAGATGAGGAAATTGATGTTTCTGGAGTGGGGGGCATTTTTCTGCCTACCACACGCTCCATCAGGACGCACTGAACATCTTTTGCTGTGATGTCATCAGCCACTGGTGATCTCGGCCTAGAGGATCCATTATTTCACTAGAGATTTCAAACTGGTGATAAAATAATTATTTCTTCTTAATTTATTAGCTGGGATATTCTATCAAGAGAAATTGCATGTCATCAATTATATGTTTACCCTAAATTATAGTTTATATAGGAACTTGATAGATGCTTGATTTTTCCTCCTTTATTGATTAATAAAGGGTCTTTGGGTCTTTGTTGCTGTGAGCAGGATTTCTCTAGTTGCCTTGAGCGGAGGCTACTCTTTGTTGCGGTGCGTGGGCTTCTCACTGCAGTGGCTTCTCTTGTTGTGGAGCACGGGCTCTAGGCGCGCGGGCTTCGGTAGTTGTGGCTCGCGGGCTCTAGAGCGCATGCTCAGTAGTTGTGGCTCTCGGGCTTAGTTGCTCTGTGGCATGTGGGATCTTCCCGGACCAGGGCTTGAACCCGAATCCCCTGCATTGGCAGGCGGATTCTTAACCACTGCGCCACCAGGCAAGCCCTTTTTTTTGTTGTTGTTGAGGGGATGGGAGAACGCTTTATCAGAGGGAGTAAAGTGCAGGCAGCAACTCGGGCACTTGGTCTGGATGCAGACCAAGTTGATGACTTGGTCTTCAACATATTGAACAGGTTACCCAATATTCTCCAAAGATAACCCATGAGGTTTTTATTTTTAAAAATATCATTATGAACATTTTGATTTGCTCATTCCAGTGCAGTTTTTATTCCTATTGAAGTTCTAACTGTTCTATTCCTGCTCAGTGGGGGCCTCTTCAAGTCCTTTTATTATGACCCACTAGTCTTTAACGGCCTTCTTGCTTCTGGCATGACAAGATGTTCCAGGGTTATCTTACATATGTCCTGCCCCAGGCCTGGAACTAGCCATTTCTTATAAGAACTTGGGTTCATTTTAGTGGGAAATGGTACTTAGAGACCACAAGCTGAGAGCTTTGGGTGCTCCTTGCTACTGGATTGGCCCTTGTTTATGTGACCAGAGCTATAAAATAAATTGTATATATGTTTTAAATGGAATATACCATAAGTTCACATGAAATTTCAATTCAAACTCAGGCCTTGAAGGTTTTCATTTAGCCTCATGGATCTTACAATGTTATTACCTTTCTTCCATACCAAAAAACCCCTGTTTTTAATAACACCAATATGACTACTCATTTGATTTAACCCACAAGACACAAAGAGCAGTATCAGAAAAACCAATGCCACTACCATACTAACATTATGATTAAGAAAAACAATTTAAAATTTGCCTTTAAAAAAAAATCTTGAGTATGTCCTATTAGGAAGGTATAGTCAAATGGCTGAGTTTTAAAGTCGTTTGAAATAATTCTGTTCTGAATGGTCATGCCACCAACCTCATGTCCAGTTAGGTTCAATTGTTTCATCCCCCCACCCCACCACTTCATTGTTTCATGACTGCTTTTTTAAAGTCTTATGTTTTGTTATAAGTTTGCAAACTATTTAGATAGAACCAAAGTCAAATCTATAAAACAAGATATATTCAAAGAAGTCTAGCTTCTGTCCTTGTTTCCCCATGGTGTTTTTTTTTTAATTAATTAATTAATTAATTATTTTGGGTCTTCGTTGCTGTGCACGGGCTTTCTCTAGTTGTGGCAAGTGGGGGTTACTCTTCGTTGTGGTGTGTGGGCTTCTCATCGCGGTGGCTTCTCTTGTTGCAGAGCATGGGCTCTAGGCAAGTGGGCTTCAGTAGTTGTGGCACGCGGGCTCAGTAGTTGTGGCTTGCGGGCTCTAGAGCGCAGGCTCAGTAGTTGTGGCGCACAGGCTTAGTTGCTCCGCGGCATGTGGGATCTTCCCCGACCAGGGCTCAAACCCATGTCCCCTGCATTGGCAGGCGGATTCTTAACCACTGCGCCACCAGGGAAGTCCCATCCCCATGTTTTTTCTTCTCCAAATAAGGGTATGTGTGTGTGTGTGTGTGTGTGTGTGTGTGTGTGTGTACGCATATCTGTATCAGTCAGGGTTCTCCAGAGAAACAGAGCTAATAATATGTCTGGTATGTATGTATGTATGTATGTACACACACATGCATGCACACACATTCATTCATTCATTTTTACAGAATTGGCTTAGGAAATTAGGGAGGCTGACAAATCCCCACATCTGCAGTCAGCAAGCTGGGGACTCAGTTTAATTAAATGAATCATATATTATATATATGTGTGTATATATATATGATTTAAAATATATATAAATATATAAAGCAATATAAAATATAATAAATATATAAAATACATTTAAAAATTTATTCCTACGTTTTCCCCAAAATATTTGAAAATGAAAAGATCTGAAAGAAAAATCCAGGCTTTCAGCATCTCATGACAACTGAAAGCCACGGCCAGCCTGAGCCTGCCTCCTCACATGGCCGCCATTGGCTGGAGGTAAGTAGCAGCCTGAACCATATGCTCTCCAGCTCACCACAGTTTTCACCCAGCCTATTTCACTAAGCTACATTTTCTCAGACTCCTGAAGCTTCTCACTTGAGTCTATCTTGTCTTCTCTCCAGCACTGCCATGTGCTCTGTACCTCAATACATTCAGTATTGACACAACATGGCCGGGGCGGGGGAGGGGCTTTGAATGACCAAGTGGAGAACGGGCATCTTCCTCCTTTTTTCCTTTATAACAGCACTTCAGCCTATGGATGAGAACAGAACTTTCCAGTCAATATTGTTCTTTCATGGATAGCAGGCCATCTATATATTTCTATTTTTGTTACTTGTGGGGACATTTCTGCCAAGAGAGCCCTAGACTGGGCATTTAAACCTAGTGTGAGGCGCAGTATGCCAGAGGGCATGTCCATATCACACTAGCAGCAGGTAGTACACACAACAAAGGGAAAAATATGCACCCAGCACCCCCCCACACACACAAAGGCTATATCAATTATTATGTTTTGGGTTATTCTTGATGATTTCCATTAGTTGGACCAGCAGATCTTTTCACAGAAATGTAACAGAGAAGAACAAACTTGACTCCATATTGAATCTATTCCTTTAGCTCTAACCCTTGTGCTCTGTTGCCTGTGCTTAGTCCTGCTGGCTCTGCACCTTTGTAAAAGAATGTTGCCTATAGCCTGAAATATATGGGATAGCCCATTCTCAAGGCTCTGATCTCTAAAGCTATAACACTTTTCCATTCATATAAAGATAAAAAGTTGCAGAACAGAAAATAACAATTGTCTTGATAGAGGTTTATAGGAACATTGTGACCAGACCCACATGGACAGCTGCAAGAACAAAGGATTCCTGCATCAAAAAGTTTGCAACAAGCAGCCACACTCTCTTCTCTTTTAGTATAAAATAAGCTTGCATTTTAACTCAGGTAAGAGGGTTCTTTGGAACATTAGTCCACCATCTTTGACTGGCTTTCCAAATAAAGTCACTATTCCTTGTCCCAACAACTCCTCTCTCAATTTCTTGGCCTGTCATGTGGTGGCAGTACAAGCTTGGACTCCGTAACAGAAACACATCCTAAACCCGACATCTATAAGTAAACTGAACTGGTTTATTTTTTGTGATGTGTGTTTATCAAACAAACAAGAACTCCTAAATATTTTTAAATAAAAGATTGTATTTGGGGTAATTAGCAACCTGATTTCAAATAAATCTCCTTCCCCTCTTGCAGTACACACATGAATCCCCTATTCTTAGTATTTATTGACGACTTACTCTGTGCTGATTATGTACTATACTCTGTGCTTTTCATGCTTTAATCTCATTTTCTTTATTGTTACTGAAACTACCATGCTACTTCTTGAATATAATCATAAGGAAATAATCATATAAATGTGGAAGTATCTGCCTATAGAGTTGCTCATCACCGTGTCATTTTATAAAATAAAAAAATATGAAAACTTAGAAACTAAAAGTTTCATGTAGAAAGGGTAAATATGCTATAATGGAATATGATATAGCTCTTGCAGAGGAATATTTAAGAACATAGGTGAATATTCATAATCCATTATTAAGTGAATAAAACAATTAACAAATGAATATATATGTATATTTCATGCCACTCTTACATAACTATATATACATATTCACATACATACTCACATACAATCATACATGCACTTAACAGGAAAAATTCTAGAGGAAATTTCCTAGGAGAAAAATTCTACAAAAACATAATCTTAAATGTTAAGGTTAACTATTTTTGCATGCCTAAAATATGAGTGCTTTTTATTTTCTTCTTTTGCTTTATCTGTACTTTATAATTTTCTGTAATCACCTTTTGTATTTTAAAAAGTTATAAAACATTTTCACTGATTTATTTTAAAAATCAACCTTTATCAAAAATCTAAACTATGTCATATACTAAATGCTATACTTATATTATCTCATGTCATCTCCTCAATGATCCTATGAGATAACTCATTATTTTCCTTATTTTACACATGAGAAAATTTACTGGTAAGTAACTCACAATTACACAGCTAGTTAATGACAGAATCAGGAATTTAAACCCAACACTTTCTAATTCAGACTATATGCTCTTACTCATTATTCTAACCCAACCTGATGTATGCAAAAATAATATATTTAAGGTATCTGCTGGATTTCTTAATGCCACTTTGATTTTCACTTAGTTGGTCACTGTGCTCAGCGATTATAGAGAGGGTGATCTCCAACCCCAAGACTAACGCCATCCATTCTTATGGTCAAACATCTTTGTTCCACCTTCCCAGAGTCTAAAGGCTTTTTATTACAACCCAACTGCCTCCCATGCCCAGGACCATGAGCAGAATGAATCACCTGCTATTTCTGGAAAGCCGACTGTGTGCATAAGTATGTGCTGTGAGCCACGGGGAGGGAGAAAGAGGGACGGTCCCTCCAGCCCATCCTCTGAGCTGTTTATAACACAGGTGGCATATAGCCAAAGAATAGTCAAGGCGATACAAGCAGCAACATTTGAGAAATGCTCATCTAATCTAACAGTCAATTAACTCCTTTGTAATAGTAATTTAACCTTTGCTTCAATACCATTTTGTAAGAAACTCACTACCAATTTGCCAAATGCCTTTCATTTCTTCCATTTATAGACTCTTCCCACTCTTGTGCCTCATCACTTCATTTTTCCACTTTCCGTCCCAGCCCCTAGGTCTGCCCAAGGTATGTGGTGGGAAAGGTCTTTCAAATAGTGTCAATTATTATGATTAGTCTCTATTTCCAAAATATAATATAGTGCAGACTAGAGTAGCCAACTAAATATGTTCTCACATTAGAATCTCCTTTATAGCTCTGGAACAATCAGACTGGATTGGATTCACATTGAAACAGTTTGAGAACAGCCTTATTTAAAACCATTCCACCTTTAAGTGCATAAGAAGCTATGGGTATTATTAAGATACGAGTTTTAGGTCAGTTTTGAAACTTCCCTCCTAGTAAGATGCAAAAGAGGCATTTAGAAGATTCACAGTCATTCCCAAGGTAATTAGAAAGAAATAGACCATTTTTTTCTCTTCAAATGGTAAAACTTTACTCTTCAAGGCAAGCGTGAAGATTCTAGCAGCTGGCTAGCTGGCTTGACTGAGCCAGCACTGTCCAGCCAATGGTCCCAAAGTCTACAAAGTACACTTGGGACAGAAGTGGGAAACCAGGGACCCGCTGTCATCCCAGTGAGGGTAGGATCTCTGCTGTCCTGTATAGTGCCTACCCCCAGCCCAGCACACAGGAGTTTTCACAAACATACAAGGAGCAAATCCCATTATTTTGCAAGGCCAAAGTTAGAGGGGTCCCCTGTAAGGTCTTCTAGGGGAGACAGGGCCTGGGGGCAGAGGTGGGTGGAATCTAGGGAGAATCTCCCTCTGGGCTGGTCCAAGGATGATGGCATTTGCTCTTTATTCTTTATCTGGGCCAGACTGTCTGGTTGGTTGTTTCAAATGGTCAGTTTTCTGCAAGATGAGTCTAGAATAAATAAAGAGATTTCAGAGTGGCAGGACGATAGACTGAAATATTAATTTGTTTCTTTCTTCATATCTCTCAGGCCGGACCCCAGCCCCTTCCATCACCATTTCAAATAGGTTCTCGGGCTTTGTAATTACGTGGCTTAGAGATTTTTAGAGCAAAGAAGCAGAGGCAGCCTGAAAGCCATGAGGTTTCTTATCTTTTGTAAAAGGTAACTCTCATTAAATGCACTGTGCCAGGCATGTTGGGCAGGAAGGCAAGAAGAAGAGGAGATATATTTCAACTGGGGATGCACAGAGATCTGTGGTTACCATGAGTTCTAGAGACTATTGTCCTGCCAGTGTCCCTAGGAGGGGTTAGGACCACAGAGGGAAATGGCTGCAGGGCTCCAGCCTCTCCAAATTATTCCTTTTCCAGGAGTGGCAGAGAGATCCCTTTTCTAGACCTAAAGGGACCACAGTTCTCCCAGCCATTGCCAATGAAAGACAGTGACTAGTGCTCCCAAGGGCCTTCCCATTAGTGCTGGGCAAAACACTGAGGTGTCCAAAAAATCCCGAGTGCTGTGGGATGCCCTGCTGGCCCTTGTGGGGTAAGGGCTGAGAATGAGTATTATGCTCATTTAAAGAAAGTGTTATTTCTTCCTCCTCTCATTTTCCTGCTGCATCAGCATCGACCAGGTTTTTAATTCCATCAGCATATTTTCAAGCTTGAAGTAATGCCGGGTTCTATTTTAGTAAGCAGGTCTCAACATGAGCTCTTGTTGGAGCAGTTTTAATGCAAGGCATTACTTGGTTTTGATCAGAGTGAAACAATTGTATCTATACACAGATTGCTTTAGCAGGCAAGCGTCAGAAGGGATGGGATTTTTGTTGGCTACACTCTCAGTTCCTACAACATTGCTTGGCTCATAGTACGTGCTCAGCAAATACTTGTGAAGTGTTAGAATGTCTTCATTCCAAATAAAGCTGCATTTTGAAAGGTGTACTGTGGGATTTACAAAGATGTTAAACCCTAGGTCTAGCCCTTGAGCAGATTCCAAAATATTACAGCAAGCGTTCTCAACCAGGGTGATGCAGTCCCCAACGGGTGAAAACTGGTGATTGGGGGAGGATGAAAAAAAATCGTACTCTTTTTATGTATGAAGCACAAGTATGCTTATGTATAGAGTACATGCACAGCATATTTGTAGAATTAAAATTTCATGGCGGGGGGTGTGGAACAATTAGGGGAAAAATGTTCTAAAAATGCTCTCAGGGGAAGGGGTGGCAATAATGAAAAAAAAAGTTGAGAAATATTCCACCAGAATGTTATAGATTTTGAGACTGCTCCAGCTTTTATATATGAAAGGTCTTTAATCTGTAAATGGTCACCTCTGCCATTCACATATTGAATCATCGTCTGTAGCTCCTCAGCCTGTAAAATGCAACAGCATGGTAGCAGCACAGGTAAAGAGCAACCTCCTTAATGTAATATTTAACACCTTCTTCATCTGGCACCTGCCACTTCTCCAGCCTCATTTCTTGTCAGTTTCCCTTCACTCTGTCACAAAGCAGGCTAGCAATTTCCCCAAATTCTTTCCCATTTTGAGTCTTCACAAATGTCCCTCCCTTGGCCAGCAATGCTCTTCCCAACTTTTCTGCCCCTTTCTCCAGTCCTTTGGTTCTGGTCAGATGTCTTTTATGGGTCTGGGGTCCTTCTCTGAGGTGCCCTCACACTTTACGAGCACCTCTGTCATAGCATTTATCACATGGCAGTACAACAATCCATTGACATCTGTGTCCTTGCTCTCGACTTCAACTTCCTTGAGATGAGGGATAGTGCGTCACTCATTATTCAATCTTCTGGGCCAAGTACAGTAACTGTAACTAAGTGTCTGAGCGTAAGAGCAAAAAAGAAATAAGCTAGAGATTGTTCAGAAAGTGTACATTAATGCAAATTGAAAACAATAATAAAGCTACCATTTCCATAAGCACTAGGCAGAGCACTTGACTGACACATCCATTAATCCTCATGATAACTCTAAAGGGTAGGCACCGTTAGCCCCATTCCACAGTTGAGAAAATTGCTGTTCAGACACCCCGATGGTCTAACTGCAAAACTTAAGTCCTTCACTACCACACTCCATGCTGCACAGTTAAGCTACAACTGTTTGCCCAGCCCTGTGTTAAATGTGAAGTGACGAGGAATGAAGATAGAATCCCTGCCTTCTAGGAGCGTCTCATCTAAAGGACAAAATATGAGTAACACACATAGTGGCAAGAATGTGGAGATACAGGAACTCTCATATACCACTACTGGGAACTCAATGTGGTGCAGGCACTTTGGAAAAGGGTCTGACTGTTGAAAAGTTAAACACAGAGTTACCATATGACTCAGAAACTCCACTCTTAGCTATCTGCTCAAGATAAATAAAAACCTATGCTCACACAAAGTCTTGAACATAAGTGTCCATCATAGCAACATTCTTAACAGCCAAAAAGTAGAAACAACCCAGATGCCCACCAACTGATGAATATATAAAATATTCTATATCTGTGCAATGGAATACTATTTAGCAATAAAAAAGAAACAAAATGATCCATGCTACAACACAGATAAACCTCAAAAACATTATGCTAAGTGAACGAAGCCAGACACAAAAAACCACGTATTGTATGAGTCTGCTTATATATAATGTCCAGCGAGGCAAATTTATAGAGGTAGAAAGTAGATTAGTGGTAGTCTTGGATTAGGAGTGAGGAGTGACTGTAAAAAGGCCTAAGGAATTTTACTGAGATGACAGAACTGCTCTAAAGTTGGAATGTGGTGATAGTGGCCAAACCAGTAAATCTACCAAAAATCATTGAAATCACACTTAAAAGTGTGAATCTTAAAGTGTGTAAATTTAACCTTAACAAGTTTGTTTTTTTTTAAAAAAAAGAGTAATAGACATGCACTGATGTTCCCAGAAAAGAGAAATCCAGTTCAGGAGACATGACATTATGTGCTTTGGAATTCCTGAAATCAATAAAGACAATGGGTTCAGAGATGTGTGCTGGGGGAAGAGGTAGCAGGTTTGAGAGGGACCTGGTAAGAGACAACTCTATTATTTGTCCATCCCTGGTGTGGAGTGATAAGAGGAGGATGTCGGCAAGCGTTCTGTTCCCATCAAGGACCAAGCCTGGGGACGGAGGAGTAGCGTGAAGGAAGACAGAGCTGCGTTAGACCCAGGAAGTGTTTCGTGATCAAGTCAACTACATTGAGGGATAGTCTAGGAAGGTAGCTACTGATCTTCTTTTCCAGGGAGCATTAAAAATCGGGCCATCATCAGAGCTGGGTGACAACACAACAGTAAGGACCAGATGAACCCTCAGCGTCTGGGTCACAGCTTCTTATCCTTTGTGTCAGTTGTTGTATAATCTCAACTTTATTCATATGTTCATCCTTTTACCACTGACGTCAACTTATATAGTTTTTCTTTCTTCTCCTTATTACTTCCCAGTTACCACAAAGCTAAAGCTCAAAGATTGCTTAGAACAGAGCGTGTGTGTGTGTGTGTGTGTGTGTGTGTGTGTGTGTGTCTGTGGGTGTGAGAAACCGGGGGATATAAGACACATATATTTGTCAGATTGCTTTGCTGCCTCAGGGGGTCAGAATTGTGATTTCTCACTTATGTTTTATAACACCTCATAAAGTTGCTCTTAATGGTTTATAGATCCAAGGCCATGGTATTTGAAGCATTCTATATTTCCTGGATGCCAGTAGTAATATATGGATGGGCATTCTTTGCTCTATAATTTTCCCGGGTATGAGTCAGTTGGCCAAAGAGGGGGAATTCCTCCCCCACACATACACACAGGGAATAAGCCTAATTCTCTTTATTTCTAAATGATTTTATTCCTACTTGCCCTTTAGGGCATACCTCTCAGTTTCTTTGAGAAGTCTTCCTTGATATTCCTCAATCCTTTAGAAACTACCTTTCCTCAGTAACTGGAACACACAGATACATACACACAGCATTATGGTATACTGGCTAAGAATATGAATTCTAGAAACAGATTGCATAGTTAGAATTCTGGCTTGACCACTTAATTTGCTGGTTTCCTTTCTAAGTCTCAGTCTCCTTATATGAACACTTAGAAGATAACTGTATCTTCTAAATAGAGGATTAAATCAGGCAGTTCCTGTGTATCCATCAAAAGAGGTTAGGTTATACCACAGTAACAACAACAAAATTCCCAGTGGCTTCAAATTATAAAGATTTCTTTCTCATCCAAGCTACACGTCCACAGAGGTTTAATGGTGAAGTCAAGGAGGAATATAGGCTGACAGAGCAGCCACCGATTTTAACACTCTGCTGCTCTCTATGTCTTTGGGCACATGTATGACTATATTTCCCAACATACTTATGAGGGGTTTGGCCACGAGATAGGCTGTAGCTTGAGAAATGTGGGCATAAGTCAATTCGGAGCAGATGCTGTAACAGCCAGGGCACGCTCCACCATGCCCTCTTATTATTTTCTCTCTCTCTCTCTAGATTGCAAGCTTCTAGCAGCAGGAATACTACCTTAGCTGTCTTATGATCCCAATTACCTGTCATAATCCCTGACACAGAGTAGGTAGACAGTAAATTTTGACTGACTAGATAAAAACTCTTCTGTCAGCTGTCAAGTACTGCAAGTAAGATTCCAAATGAAGTCAAGTCTGGCTGAAAAGTCAATAAGCCCTGGGTAGCACTCACCCAGATTAGTACTGTGCTTGCTGGCCATGCAGGAGAACAGCGAGATCAACATGGGGATTGCTGTGTACCTGGAGACATGGGTTAAATATTATCCTTAAAGAATGTTTGCAAGGAAATGTAAGCACATCCCATGGAATCGTGAGAAGAGCACAGCACTTGGGCTTAGCCTTGACCCTTCCACTAGCCCTCCGTGCAGACTTGGACAAGCCTAGCCGTTCTGTACCTGTTTCCTCCCACTTCATGATGGGTAGATGGACAGTATGAGCATTAAGGTCTTTTCCAGTTTAAAATGTCTTGGGCTTCCCTGGTGGCACAGTGGTTGAGAGTCTACCTGCCAATGCAGGGGACACGGGTTCGAGCCCTGGTCTGGGAAGATCCCACATGCCGCGGGGCAACTGGGCCCGTGAGCCACGACTACTGAGCCTGCGCGTCTGGAGCTTGTGCTCCGCAACAAGAGAGGCCGCGACAGTGAGAGGCCCACACACCGCGATGAAGAGCCGCCCCTGCTTGCCGCAACTACAGAAAGCCCTCGCACAGAAACGAAGACCCAACACAACCAAAAATAAATATAAATAAATAAAAATTAAAAAAAAAAAAGAATGGTAGCAAAAAACAAATTATTAAAAAAAAAAAAAAAGTCTTATTCTATGATGCACAGGAAGGGGATGCTCTCTGGACAATAAATCACAGCTGTCACTGGGAACCAGTGCCCACAACCCAGAGAGGCTGCAATTAGCGCATCTTGTGTGACTTACAGTTTTGCCAAAGACATTCTTGCAAAAGCTCTTACAAATCACTCCAGATGTACACCCAGATTCGGGGAGGATTTAGGCATAAAAACCAATGCCAGCACATTGTTCTGAAACAGAAACTGGTTAAGGAACCTTTCAAAAGAGACATCGGCAGAGAATTTATCGATTGTTTGACGGGAAGAAAATGAGAGATGGATAATAAAGTGCAAGTTGCTACATCCCCTGTCCCAGGAGAAAAATGGGGGCTTATGAATCTTGAGCTACTGTTGATAAAGGAGGGGACTCATTTATCTTAAGCAGACATATAAAGGAAAATAAGTGAAATATGATGAGACCTACGTCAAGCATTCAGATTAAATGCCTACCGTGGAAATCCCTGCTGCTCGGTGAGCACTCCCCGTCAGTAAAGCCTGATTAAGACACTGGCCTGAGTGATGTTAAAAACGCATCCTGTGAAAATCCCTTCCAAAATAGATCCTTTCACCAGGGTATACACCCTGAGGGAGCTACCTGTACTGCCTTCCCTCTATTTTCACTAGGACAAGTTGTTGGTCGTACATGACAGTGTCTTTTATGAGACTTCAAGTTAAGCTTCAAAGGGCCCAGTGCCTTTTTGATACTTGTGAGAAAGCTTTCGAGGGATAAGTTCAGAAACAGGAAGGCTAATACGTGCTGTCCTGGCACTAGAGCTGTGTTACCCATCAATTTGGCCCTTCTGTTCAAGCTTTGATGTCCGAATTGGCCTTCCAAAGGATGGCAGCAGATGTATTCCTAGTCTTCCAGATATGTGGCCAGTTTCCACAATTACCCTTTACTTTATACTAAGGAGAAGCAGCAGTCATCCAGGGGTGGTGTCTGTGGCTACTTCCATTGTGTGCACCCCTAAGGCCTAATATTCTTCCCACGTTTCATGCACGTGTTCTCAAAACAGTGGAACAACTGAATACAGCATAGGGAATCGCTGAACGCTCAGAGAATCCTGTCTGCTCAGTCAACAAAGGCTGCACTTTTTTCTTACTCAGAGGATTACACAAGCTAGAGCTATGAAGTACTGTGAAGAGGAATGAGGCAGCACAAGAGAGTAGAGGGTGAGGAGAGAGGGGAATGCAAATTTTCAATAGGAGGTCCAAGAAGATGTCTCTGAGAAGAAACCCAAATGAAGTGAGGGAGCCAGCCATGGGAAGATCTGAGGATAGAGAGAAGGAGACTGGCACATTTGAGGAACACCAAGAAAGCCACTATGACTATAGTGGAGTCATACTTACCTCTACGTAAGATGGAGAGAAGTAGGACCTGAATCCAGACAGGTTGGAAGGGACCAGATCTTGGAGAAGATGCTACTAAGGAGTCTGGATATTTATTCTTTATCTGATCGGTGCCAAAGGATGTATTAAGGAAGGAATGTTGGGAACTTATATTCTAATTTAGATAAATTCCAACAAGACGTCCATGAAAGGACTAGACACAACTTTGGTGAATTCGCTACCTCAAATTAATTTCAAACTTTTTCTTAAAAAAGAACCTGCTGATAATAGATTCTGTGATTTTATACAACTTAAATCATTTTTTTTTTTTTTTTTTTGGAATGTACTCCCCAGTTTCTTTGCCTAGACAAATTCAGAGATCACAGTGATCAAGACCATGAGTTTTAGAATCAGAAAGACCCATTGTTGAGTTCAGGTCCCATCACTTATTAGTCAACAGACCTTCCCTGAACTTTTTACATCTGTATAATGAGGATCACGTTATCCCTCCTTAAGGACTGTGTGTGTGTATTTGATATGCTTAATCACAGAGCCTGGAACACTGTAAATACTCACCACCACCCTATACTGAACCGTGCATCACCCAATCCCTTGGCTCCCACATCCATCCCCTCCTTCCTTCCTTTTCCTGACTGCCTTCTCTGATTTCCTATGGCAGCCACACTCTTCAACACACAATTTCACTTACTTGATATGATATGTTTGGAGAGACTTGGGTAAGAGGAGGAGAAAGAGGGTCAATAATGGAGCTGCCAGTATCAAGAGGATGGAGAATGAAGGAGATAAGGGGCAGTTATGAAGAAGCTAAAGGAGTTTGCCACTAAATTTGTCTCATACAGTTCCTAGTAAAAAGTGAAGGATTAGAGCTCACCCAATATCTTAAAACTAGTAATCCAGGAGGAAAGGAAAGGAGGAAGGATGTTTTAGGGTTTCCCAAAACTGAGTCTGCCTTCTTCTCTGGTCAAGATAGTACTTTAATAATTTCAACTGTAAAGAATTAAATCATCAAATATTAAGGGGCTGAAGTAGGTTAAAAGGATTCTATTTACCTGTTATTCCCTTTTAATTACCATGCCAGTATTACTCATACCCGCATCCATCCCTTAAGAAGGGTATCTTGAATAGTCTGAGCAGTTTCAGAGACCCAGAATTGGGGTAATTCTCTGGGCAAGAAGAGCAGACAGGAGAAGAGATTAAACACCCATAGCAAACCCAATCACAACCATTTTTTAAACCTTATTTGGGATAGTAGTTGTGATGGTTAATTTTATGTGTCACCTTGACTGGACAACGGGGTGACCAGATATTTGGTCAAACACTATTCTGGGTGTGTCTGTGAGAGTGTTTCTGGATGAGATTAACATTTGAATAGGTAGACCTAGTAAAGCAGATTTCCCTCCTTAACGTGGGCAGCCCCCCTCCAATCAGTTGAAGGCCTGAATAGCACAAAAGAGCGGACCATTTCTCTAGTAAGTGGGAATTTTTCCACATTTAAACTGAAACATGGCTCTTCTTAGATCCGGAGCCTTCTGGCCTTCGGACTGGGAGCACATTATTGGTGCTCCTGTGTTTCCAGCTTGCCAACTGCAGACCTTGAGACAGGTCTCAGGTCTCATGGCTCTTCTTAGATCCGGAGCCTTCTGGCCTCGATAATCATATGAGCCAATTCCTTATCATCAATCTCTTTATACATACCTATGTTCACACATCCTATTGGTCCTGTTTCTCAGGAGAATCCTGGCTAATACAATAATAGAGAAGTTTATTCCCAAATTCAGTTTATAGAAAGAGAAGTGTATCAAAAAAGGAAGTGAGCATGACTCTGAATTAAAAGAAACTTTCAAAAAGGATTCATCCACATTACGTAATCTCCACAGCCACCACACACGCCTTAAAGATGTGACCACACCACACTCTTGGAGAGGTGTAAGACTTTCTTAGCCCTTGCTTGGGAACAACAGTCACCATTGTCATAGACTGTTAATCACTTCTGCTTCCCATGAGAGGGAAGCCCCATTACATAACAGTATTAAGAGTTATCAGGCACCCATTTAGAACTTCACTTTGGTTCTCTCCCAGAGTACGATGCCAGGTTTAAGATTATAATGTGATAGGGAAAGAATGAGCTGTGTCACAACTACAAAGAGCTTATGGTAATCTTGACCTTGATGGGAATCTGGGCTATCACAGGTACTGGGAAATTAACCCTTTAATATAATGTAACCTTGTGAGGAATAGTTCAGTAAGAGTTTATAATTACTGCAGCCAACTAGAAGCAGGGTGCTTCTTCATGTTCCGTTTCTGTTCTATGCGCTTATAGAAGGATCTTGAGAGATTTGCCTTTATTTTATTCATGGCTCTCCCTAAGACCTTTGGGTATAAGGAAGACATAGAGAAAAAGACTGACACTTTCCTGTATTCTCTACAGCCCGAGTATGTCAGAGAGGTTAACAAGCAAGAGAGCTCCTTCTCTTATACTCAAAACATGGCAGAACAAAAGAGATGCATAAAATACTAATAGAAAGAACACAGTATCTCTTCAGGCCATGCTCAACAGGTATAGCAGAGGAGACATCAAGTTAACTAGAAAACATTCATCTAAAGAGCTCTTGTTCTTCAGGAACAACAGATATATGCATTATGGTAACATTTGTAAAACTCTGTATTAGGAACACGTTTTTTTCCTAAAGGTTACATGACAGATACTCCTCATTCACTTTCCTCACACTTTCAATTCTGGCTCAAATCCTATTATTCACGAGATACGAATTGGCCAGTGGGAACACTTCCAGCAACAATATTTCAGAATTAAAATCTAATTTAACCAAGATGACCCCTGGCAATTTCCAAACTCAGGTAAAAGGAACCCCTCCAACATAAACTGCCATGTGTTATTCATTCCATCCAGAAGTTCTAGGAAAATTCTGCCACCATTTTTTATCATCTAAGCCACCTTTTTAATCATATAATACCTTATAATGGGCAAGCTTTAACAAAAAAGAGTATACTGTGCCGCCATAACTAATATATGTCTGAACGAGATCTAGTCCAGTAACACAAAAAAGCCATTTCAAAGTGGTTGAATAAGAGGGGGCGTGAATAGTTTGAAAAAATACACAGTCTAACAAGTAATCATGCAATGAAGATGTCAGGTTAGGGAGTAACAATACTTTCTTTCTTAACTTCAGATTTTATTTATTTATTTATTTATTTATTTATTTATTTATTTATTTATTTATTTATTTATTTATTTATTTATAACATCTTTATTGGAGTATAATTGCTTTGCAATGGTGTGTTAGTTTCTGCTGGTTAAAAAAGTGAATCAGCTATACATATACATACATCACCATATCTCCTCCCTCCTGCGTCTCCCTCCCACCCTCCCTATCCCACCCCTCTAGGTGGTCACAAAGCACCAAGCTGATCTCCCTGTGGTATGCGGCTGCTTCCCACTAGCTATCTATTTTACATTTGGTAGTGTATATATGTCCATGCCACTCTCTCACTTCATCCCAGCTTACACTTCCCCCTCCCCATATCCTCAAGTCCATTCTCTACATCTGCATCTTTATTCCTGTCCTGCCCCTAGGTTCTTCAGAACCTTTTTTTTTTTTTTTTGGATTCCATATATATGTGTTAGCATACGGTACTTGTTTTTCTCTTTCTGACTTACTTCACTCTGTATGACAGACTCTAGGTCCATCCACCTCGCTACAAATAATGCAATTTTGTTTCTTTTTATGGCTGAGTGATATTCCATTATATATATATGTGCCACATCTTCTTTAACCATTCATCTCTTGATGGACACTTAAGTTGCTTCCATGTCCCGGCTACTGTAAATAGAGCTGCAATGAACATTGTGGTACATGACTCTTTTTGAATTATGGTTTTCTCAAGGTATATGCCCAGTAGTGGGATTGCTGGGTGGTATGGTAATTCTATTTTTAGTTTTTTAAGGAAACTCCATACTGTTCTCTATAGTGGTTGTATCAAATTATATTCCCAACAACAGTGTATGAGGGTTCCCTTTTCTCCACACCCTCTCCAGCATTTATTGTTTGTAGTGATGGCCATTCTGACCGGTGTGAGATGATATCTCATTGTAGTTTTGATTTGCATTTCTCTAATGATTAATGATGTTGAGCATTCTTTCATGTGTTTGTTGGCAGTCTGTATATCATCTTTGCAGAAATGTCTGTTGAGGTCTTCTGCCCATTTTTGGATCGGGTTGTTTGTTTTTTTGATATTGAGCTGCATGAGCTGCTTGTATATTTTGGAGATGAATTCTTTGTCAGTTGTTTCGTTTGCAAATATTTTCTACCATTCTGAGGTTTGTCTTTTCGTCTTGTTTATGGTTTCCTTTGCTGTGCAAAATCTTTGAAGTTTCATTAGGTCCTATTTCTTTATTTTTGTTTTTATTTCCATTTCTCTAGGAGGTGGGTCAAAAAGGATCTTGCTGTGATTTATGTCATAGAGTGTTCTTCCTATATTTTCCTCTAAGAGTTTTATAGTGTCTGGCCTTACATTTAGGTCTTTAATCCATTTTGAGGTTTTTTTTTGTGTGTATGATGCTAGGGAGTGTCCTAATTTCATTCTTTTACATGTAGTTGTCCAGTTTTCCCAGCACCACTTAATGAAAAGGCTGTCTTTTCTCCATTATATATTCTTGTCTTCTTTATCAATGATAAAGTGACCATAGGTGCGTGGGTTTAACTCTGGGCTTTCTATCCTGTTCCATTGATCTATATTTCTGTTTTTGTGCCAGTACCATACAGTGTTCATTACTGTAGCTTTGTACTATAGTCTGAAGTCAGGGAGCCTGATTCCTCCAGCTCCGTTTTTCTTTCTCAAGATTGTTTTGACTATTCGGGGTCTTTTGTGTTTCCTTACAAATTGTGAAATTTTTTGTTCTAGTTCTCTGAAAAATTCCATTGGTAGTTCGATAGGGATTGCAATGAATCTGTAGATTGCTTTGGGTAGTATAGTCATTTTCACAATGTTTATTCTTCCAATCCAAGAACATGTTATATCTCTCCATCTGTTGGTATCATCTTTAATTTCTTTCATCAGTGTCTTATAGTTTTCTGCATACAGGTCTTTTGTCTCCTTAGGTAGGTTTATTCCTAGGTATTTTATTCTTTTTGTTGCAATGGTAAATGGGAGTGTTTCCTTGATTTCTCTTTCAGATTTTTCATCATTAGTGTATAGGAATACAAAAGATTTCTGTGCATTAATTTTGTCTCCTGCTACTTTACCAAATTCATTGATTAGCTCTAGTAGTTTTCTGGTGGCATCTTTAGGATTCTCTATGTATAGTATCATGTCATCTGCAAACAGTGACAGTTTTACTTCTTCTTTTCCAATTTGGATTCCTTTTATTTCTTTTACTTCTCTGATTGCTGTGGCTAAAACTCCCCAAACTATGTTTAAAAATAGTGGTGAGAGTGGGCAACCTTGTCTTGCTCCTGATCTTAGAGGAAATGGTTTCAGTTTTTCACCATTGAGAATGATGTTGGCTGTGGGTTTGTCATATATGGCCTTTACTATGTTGAGGTAAGTTCCCTCTATGCTTACTCTCCGGAGGGTTTTTACCATAAATGGGTGTTGAATTTTGTCAAACACTTTCTCTGCATCTATTGAGATGATCATATGGTTTTTCTCCTTCAATTTGTTAATATGGTGTATCACACTGATTGATTTGCATATACTGAAAAATCCTTGCATTCCTGGGATAAACCCCACTTGATCATGGTGTATGATCCTTTTAATGTGCTGTTGGATTCTGTTTGCTGGCATTTTGTTGAGGATTTTTGTATCTATGTTCATCAGTGATATTGGCCTGTAGTTTTCTTTTTTTGTGGTATCTTTGTCTGGTTTTGGTATCAGGGTGATGGTGGCCTCGTAGAATGAATTTGGGAGTGTTCCTCCCTCTGCAATATTTTGGAAGAGTTTGAGAAGGATAGGTGTTAGCTCTTCTCTAAATGTTTGATAGAATTCGCCTGTGAAGCCATCTGGTCCTGGGCTTTTGTTTGTTGGAAGATTTTTAATCACAGCTTCAATTTCAGTGCTTGTGATTGATCTGTTTATATTTTCTATTTCTTCCTGGTTCAGTCTCGTAAGGTTGTGCTTTTCTAAGAATTTGGCCATTTCTGCGAGGTTGTCCACTTTACTGGCATATAGCTGCTTGCAGTAATCTCTCATGATCCTTTGTATTTCTGCAGTGTCAGTTGTTACTTCTCCTTTTTCATTTCTAATTCTGTTGATTTGAGTCTTTTCCCTTTTTTTCTTGGTAAGTCTGGCTAATGGTTTATCAATTTTGTTTATCTTCTCAAAGAACCAGCTTTTAGTTTTACCGATCTTTGCTATCATTTCCTTCATTTCTTTTTCATTTATTTCTGATCTGATCTTTATGATTTCTTTACTTCTGCTAACTTTGGGGTTTCTTTGTTCTTCTTTCTTTAATTGCTTTAAGTGTAAGGTTAGGTTGTTTATTTGAGGTGTTTCTTGTTTCTTGAGGTAGGATTGTATTGCTATAAACTTCCCTCTTAGAACTGCTTTTGCTGCATCCCATAGGTTTTGGGTCGTCGTATTTTCATTGTCATTTGTTTCTAGGTATTTTTTGATTTCCTCTTTGATTTCTTCAGTGATCTCTTCGGTATTTAGTAGCACATTGTTTAGCTTCCGTGTGTTTGTATTTCTTACAGATTTTTTCCTGTAATTGATATCTAGTCTCATAGCATTGTGATCAGAAAAGATACTTGATATGATTTCAATTTTCTTAAATTTACCAAGGCTTGATTTGTGACCCAAGATATGATCTATCCTGGAGAATGTTCCATAAGCACTTGAGAAGAAAGTGTAATCTGCTGCTTTTGTATGGAATGTCCTAGAAATATCAATTCAGTCCATCATGTGTAATGTGTCATTTAAAGCTTGTGTTTCCTTATTTATTTTCATTGTGGATGATCTGGCCATTGGTGAAATGGGGGTGCTGAAGTCCCCTACTTGATCGTTATGTAGTGTCCTTCTTTGTCTCTTGTAATAGTCTTGATTTTAAAGTCTATTTTGTCTGATATGAGAATTACTACTCCAGGTTTCTTTTGATTTCCATTTGCATGGGATATCTTTTTCCATCCCCTCATTTTCAGCGTGTATGTGTCCCTAGGTCTGAAGTGGGTCTCTTGTACACAGTATATATATAGATCTTGTTTTTGTATCCATTCAACCAGTCTATGTCTTTTGGTTGGAGCATTTAATCCATTTACATTTAAGGTAGTTATTGATATGTATGCTCCTATTACCATTTTCTTAATTGTTTTGGGTTTGTTATTGTCAGTCTTTTCCTTCTCTTGTGTTTCCTGCCTAGAGAAGTTCCTTTAGCATTTGTTGTGAAGCTTATTTGGTGGTGCTGAATTCTCTTAGCTTTTGCTTGTCTGTAAAGGTTTTAATTTCTCCGTCAAGTCTGAATGAGATCCTTGCTGGATAATCTTGATTATAGGGTTTCCCCTTTCATCACTTTAAATATGTCCTGCAACTCCCTTTTGGCTTGCAGAGTTTCTGCTGAAAGATCAGCTGTTAACCTTATGGGGATTCCCTTGTATGTTAATTGTTGCTTTTCCCTTGCTGCTTTTAATATTTTTTCTTTGTATTTAGTTTTTGATAGTTTGATTAATATGTGTCTTGGCGTGTTTCTCCTTGGATTTATCCTGTATGGGACTCTCTGTGCTTCCTGGACTTGATTGACTAGTTCCTTACCCATATTAGGGAAGTTTTCAACTATAATCTCTTCAAATATCTTCTCAGTCCACTTTTTTTCCTATTCTTCTTCTGGAACCTCTATAATTCGAATGTTGGTGCATTTAATGTTGTTCCAGAGGTCTCTGAGATTGCCCTCAATTCTTTTCATTCTTTTTTCTTTATTGTGCTCTGCGGTAGTTATTTCCACTATTTTATCTTCCAGGTCACTTATCCATTCATCTGCCCCAGTTATTCTGCTATTGATTCTGTCTGTAGGATTTTTAATTTCATTTATTGTGTTGTTCATCATTGTTTGTTTGCTCTTTAGTTCTTCTAGGTCCTAGTTAAACGCTTCTTGTATTTTCTCCACTCTATTTTGAAGATTTTGGATCACCTTTACTATCATTACTCTGAATTCTTTTTCAGGTAGACTGCCTATTTCCTCTTCATTTGTTTGGTCTGGTGGGTTCTGCCCTGTCAGCCACGTGGCAGGCCGCTTGCTCTCCATCCAATGCTTAGGCTGTTTTCACAGTGTCATATGGCTGCTCTGATGTGGAAAAGGAGCATGGAGATACCTTGGCTTCTAATATCTTGCTGCTACTTCCCCATAAGAATCTGCTTGATACTCGAGTATGCTGCTTGCTCTGTGCCAGTTACTGTTCTAAGCCTTTTGGCCTCTTGTGGGTCTGATGGTTGGCAGTCTACCAGAGTCACTCAGTGTAGAGGTGGGCATTTATCCAAAGTAACTGATGCAGGGTCAGTTCTCCAAGATGTCTGCATTGCTTGGTTGAGAAAGGAAGGTAAAATTTTATGTTGTCCTTTTCTTTCCCAATCCAGACCCTTGTGAATATGGTTTTGAGGTGCCCATGGGTTGTTGATCCTCCTTCTCTCAGGGAGAGCTATTTCCTTCTTGCTTGTATCATTTTGTGTCTTAAAACTGGGCTTGACTTTCCACCTCCCTGAGCATGTGGATACTCAGTTCCTGCATATACGTGCAGGCAGCTCCACTATCAGGTTAACTTCAGATTTTAAAATGTCTGTTCTTATGGAGCAGGGCAGTAAAAACTTTAGTATCATAAAGACTCATTCTCATATGCCAGTTCTACTCTTTATCACCTATGTGACCTGAAGCAAATCACTTAAAATTTTGCACCTCAGTTTGTTCTTTTATAAAAAATCAACAAGCTACCACGGTGGATGGTAGTGAGTATTTAACAAATATTTAAGTCACCTGGCATAGAAAGTGGCAAGCTGTAGGTGTTTTATCAATGTTACACCCCCTCTTTTAGTTGAAAGTAGAAAGAGATTTGGTCTTAACGTGCTCCGTCTTTTTAGGGGAAAATAAAAATCCTTCTATATGGGTAGAGATTCTCAAAGCTAGGATTATTTCAGATTTTCCCCTTCTTTCATAATAATGTCACGGGCTAGGGAATGAGTTCTTTAGTGGATCCAGACTAAAGCTCATGGACTTATTTCCATTAGGTCCAGACCTGACATGTGGGACTCACCTGACAGTTTCTGTATGTTGGAAAAACCTGGTTTCTGGGATGTCAATTTCAGACTAGTGGAAGTATTCACAAAGTTTCTTTCTGTTGCCATAGATTTAAGCTTTCAACTCCTGCAACATAATATCCTGGCAGAGACAGCCATTCTAACTGGCATCAGGTTACTCCCTCTCTCACCTGGATTTAGCTCCAAAGTCTGGGTTATAGTGTGATGAGACTTACTCTAAGCTCTGTCTGAAGTGGGTAAAAATGTTAGTGGAGATGCCCCAAAGCTGGTTCTAATCTCCTGGATGACGTCTGCTTTGCAAACTTGAAATCGAGAAACACTATAATGAGTAACAGGCTTTTACTGAAATTCAATACCTAGAAATGTGCTTGCTGTATCCATCATTTTTTTTTAAAGTAAGATCAAAACCAGACATTTAAAACAACCTGGCTAGCGTGGCAGGTAGAGAAGAGCGCATCTCAGTTTAAGTGGATGAAGTGGCCTTCAGCTCTTATTTTGAGGGTCACAACAACATACTTTACTTGTCAGACAGCATGTCTGAAGTACTGGGCTTTACAGAGGCTACTGCTCTCAGAAGAGAGGTTAAGAAATACAGAAGAAAAGGAGGAACCTGAATTTCCCTCGGGGGTTGACTCCACATAGAAATGAAGCTGCAAGATTCCTATACTTCCCCCTCCTTTCAGCTGTTGGTGGGCAAAGACAAAAGAAGAGAGGTAACATGAACCACCTTTGCATCAGGAGTCTGTAAGCATTTAAGATGGGCATACTGTGTCAACTGCAATTTGTATCAATTCTCTTTCCTCAACCTCAGGGTGATCCCTTTTCCCTCACAGTCAGACATCTAAGATTTGTTGTCTTCTAAGATGTCACCGGGATGATTCCTGTTAAATATCAAGCACGTATATAAGAAAAGGAAGAATTCTGTTGAAGGCAAGTCCAAGGGCTTGGAGGCCAAGTCAGAAGAACACAACTTCACAGCAGCCCCACTGGCCTTCTTGCTTGTGCTCTGAACACATCAAACAGCTCCAACCTCAAGGCCTTTGTACTTGCTGTTCCCCCTGCCTGGAATGATCTCCCCCAAGCTCTTGACACAGCTGGCTTCTTCACTTAATTCAGGTCTTTCTCACACATGACATCCTTCATGAGGCCTTTCCTGACCATGCCATGCAACAGAGTGCCCCTCGCTTCATCTATGCCCATGCACTGCTCAATATCTGACATTCCACTTTTATTTACTTGTGTATGATTGGTGCCCCAGCTAGATCGTAGCTCCATGGAGAGCTGACATATAATAGGAGGTCAGTCCATTTTTTTTAAATAAATGCGTTATCTTTGACAAATCACTAAAACCAAGCCATTGTGCATGAGCTGATCACAAACCCTAGGACTCCTCTCCCTCACCTGGCCTTTAAAAATGCTTTACTGAAACCCATCAGGGAGTTTGGGCTTTTTGAGCATTAGCTGTCCTGGACTGCTTGTACTGTGCTTTACAATAAACGCTGCATTTTCTTTCACCACAACCCGGTGTCAGTAGATTGGCTTTACTGTGCTCGGGCGAGCGGACCCAAGTTTTGGTTTGATAACATATCTACATATAAAACTAAAGAATTTTAGAGCAAAAGGAACATTAGAGATCATGTAAGCTAACTTAGCCATTTTAACAGAAAAAGAAATGAAGGCTAAGGCTCTGGTGTGACTTGCCGACAGTCACACAAGTAGTTAGTGGCAGGACTACAGCCATGATTTAGTCTCCTGACCCCTCACCCAGTGCTCTTTCCACTTTACCTTTCTGTTAGTACTGAACAATACCCAAATCAGTCAGACCTTCTGAAAGTTAGCACGGAACAGAACAATACAAAATGTCAAGCAATGAATTAAAACGGGGACCTTACCTCACTCCAGAGTTGTGTTTGCAGGATCCTAAAAATTTAGGTCATCAGAAAGAACGTCCCAGATATTAAAAAAATCTCAAAATTCTTCCAATTATTTAGAACTTATTTTAGAGCCAGAAGGCCTTAGCAATCATTAACTACAATTCTCTAATATTACAGATGATGAAATACATCACAGAGAGGTTACTTTCCCAGAGTCACACTGCTGGTCAAAATGAAGACCCAATGATTTAATAATTTTTATACTATTCCGTACAAGTGGTTGCAACTGTCTGAGAATATGTGTTCCAGGAATGCTTTGAAGAAACTCCTTATCATTATAATCAAACCAAATGGACCTGCTAGCAGAAAACAGTACAGAGGAAACCAAGGGCACCTAGCATCCAGAAAAAGCACTCTAGAGGTGATGTCACTCTGTAACAACTGAAAAACAATTCTATTTTTCAACCAACAAGTGAAATATACCTAGGTCAAATGCAGTTCTTCAAACCAGTGTTTAATACGGGTTCAAAGCACGGCGGGGACTTGCCTATAGCTTGACCTAGAGTAGACAACCTAATAAATTCTTGTTGGGTGGATAGATTGATAAGTGAATGAACAGAGTAAATAAAAGGACTGTGGTAGGGCCAAGTGTATAGCTTTGATTCATGAAGCTGAGAGTTAAAACAAACACTGGACATGACAACAGACCAGCACCCAGAGACCCCAAGCTAGGCACCTTCAAGAATGCCTCCAAACCAGGGGTTCAAGTTGAATCAATGATTCAAATAAAGAAATAAGGTTTCTAAATTAATAAAAATTTATATGGTGGGTGTGAAGGGGTTGGGGGGAAAAGGGAACAAATGAAAATCTTGCTGGGGTAATCTAACCGTCCTTCTTAGGGAATGAATAGACTGCAAAAGTCACACTTTGGACCAGGTTTTCTGAAATCACTTTAACTGGTCTCTTTAACTGGTCTCTGGCTATAGAGTTCTGGATAAATAAGCAATCCTATCCCAACTTTTGTGCTATTTGACTATACCTGGTAACCATCAAACTAAGACCGGAACAAAAAGCATTTGTGGGGTAAACTACTGTGGATGGGCCAGAAGGTTCAGAGTAGGCCAACTAGATGGTGATGTCAGGAGTGGATACTTAGACTGACTGAGACAATCCGATAAGAATCAGTTTCCATCAAATTCTAGAGGCCACTCACATCATACGTGGGTACAAATGTTAATAAAACTCCAGGCCCAAACTCCTGCCTCTTATATCTATCTAGCTGTCACTGAAGGTCTGTAAAACACTACTCAAGATACAAACACATCCAGCCCAAGTTTTTAACTGAAATGCGTTTATCCTTTTGCTCAGTGGCATCTGCATGAAGTCAGCCCTTCCCTACCCATCCTCTTTTCCTGGGAAATGCTCCTCCTATTCACCTGCACATCCCTTCTGCTAGCTCACCAGGCCCCAATGCCAGTACTCTTTCTGCCTTCTTGTCCCCACCCTATTTTAGTCCTGTGAGCACTGAAGGAACAAGAGCAGGCTTCTATGACAAGGTCTTCTGCTTACTGTTTTATGGCCCTCAACCAATGGTTCTCAACCAGGGGTGATTTTGCTCCCTAAGTGGGCAGTTGGAAATGTCTGGAAACAGTTTTGATTGTCACAATTGGAGAGAGTGGGAGCTAACAGCACCTAGTGGGCAGAGGCCAGGGTTGCTGCTAAACATACTATGATGCACAGGACAACCTCCTACCATAAAGAATTATTTGGTTCAAAGTGCTGAGGTTGAGAAATTCTGTCCTAGACCATTCAAACGTTGTAGGTCTCCATTTTCCAACTGACTAAAGGGATAATATGACCTTCTCTGCCTAACTCACTATCTTGCAGGGAAGACAGATTGGTAACATGCATGTAAGTGTTTTGAAAAGTATTTTATAAATTTACTTTTCTTTTTACCTCTTATACCTCTTCAAATTATACAAAGAGGATTAAAAGCACGTATAATCTCACTCATTTACAATATTATCTTTGTATTTGACTTTAGAGAGGATATTTATTCTAAAGAGAACACAGAGTTTCTTATTTACCAAAGTCTAGTGAGCAAGCATTACTGTCCCTGTTTTGAGATAAAATAATTGGCGGAAGGAACATCTGACACTTTCATCAAGAAAAAAACAATGAGAGGTATAGTTACTTTGTTCACTGATTCGACAATCATTATTTGATGTTAATATGTATAAAACACAATGAAAAAATATTACCAATCCCTTACAATATACCAGACAATGAGCTAAATATTCAATATACACTGACTGCTCATAACAACCCCTGAGGCAGGTCCCATTATTACCCCCATATGTAGATGATAAAACTAAGTCTCAGAAACAAGTTATTTGCCCAAGGACAAATAACTAGTAAATGATGAATCTGAAATTTGAAATCAAGCGTGTTGAAGTCTAATGGCTGGACTCTTAAACACTATGCCATACTGTGCTTGGCACTGAATGCATGTTCTAGGGGTTGGGAGTAGAAAAACAAAAAGGCAAATCAGCCACAAAGGCTGCCCTCATTAGCTAGCTGTCTCCTAGAGGAGATGAGACCTGAACATGAAGGGAGACAGAAGTTAAGTGTCAAAGATGGACCAATTTTAGAATCCAGAATGGGATTCTAAAATTTAGAGCATAAGGCATGTGCAATCAAAGTATTGAAATCAGAACTAGGAAGAAAATAAAGCAATGGAAAGGAGGTGCCCAGGCAAAGTGGGTTCCTGAAGTGGAGAACAATGCTTGACTATTTTGAGTACTTATAGAACTGCTCTCAACTCTGACAGGTCAGTCTATACTGATTAGAACACTGTGATGATAAGACCAGAGCCTCTGGGTCACCTCATCCATGGATAAATTTCTTTTGCCACAATCCATGGCCAGAGATTCAACCAAGGATGGCAAATGTGGTCGTGACTGATGCCACCCTTCCTCTGAAATGCAGAGCATATGCCATAAATAGGCCATGGCACTGATTCCTGTGTTGTTGGGGAAAGCCTCGGAGTCCTTCTCAACCCTCTGCACCGGGCCTTAATGGAGGTGATGGCATACAAAATGAAAATTACTTCATCTTTCTAGGTTTTTTCTACCCGTATGTTATACCTCATCTACAAAATACATTTGTAGGTGGGATATAAACAGCATTAGGCAAAGCAGGGGGGTCTGAACATCATGGAGGCTCTGAGACATGACAATTAACATGAAGCTCAAAAGAGGGGTCCAAATCCTTTTAGCAGAAGGTGATTTTACATTAAATTTAACAAGAGAGTTTACTATAACTGAGGACTAGATTTTCCTCCAAGTTTCCTGGCAGCCACGGCAAAAAGGGAAATGCTATTAGGTATTATCATGGTCATCTTCTGAAAAAAGGGAAGGCTAGAATTAGTTACGAGACATCCTTTTTTTTTTCCTTTGGTGAGGGGCACACAATCACACAAGAATGTTGCTGCATGATTCTTCATGTAAGGATAATTAAGTAATGTAATATATAGGTCATGTGTTTTAGAAAAAAATGATTTATGTTGATGATAATAGAGATTAATGCAGGGTAGCTGCATTGTGACATGTGCTTTTGGCCATGAGGAGGCCATGTATGAGAGTGTGTGTATGGCTCACTTCACATTCATCCCTAACACCGGAAAAAACAGCTCAAGAGCGTGCTTTTGGAAGGTGGGCCTGTAGGGTCAGGAAACATTATTTTAAAAATATTATTCATAGACTTCCTAGCACAGCCTCTTGATACCTAGCACAGTGCTCTTTCCAATGGACAAGAGTGAAGTTAATTTCTAAAGTCAATGCATAAAGAGAAATTAAGTCCAAAAAGTAAAAATACCCTTGAAAAATCTCTTAAATTGCCCATAAAATATGGAATACACAGCATTTATATAGGATGCCATACATATCTGCATAAAATTTTATGATGCTTACAGTAATGTATATTATAAAGATTACATAAGAAAGTATTGAGAACATTACTTTTTTAGAATATTCTTTTAATTTATTTATTTAGGTATCACTGAGCACATTATTCTTAATTACAAGACAGTCTGCATAGTGGAAGTGGCGTGATTTAAAAGTACATTTGAAATAATTTCTCTATATAGACAGGTCTAAGTCATACATGTAATCTGGAATTTTTGAATAGCTACATTACAAATTGAAAAGAAACACAGGATATTAAATTTAAGAATATTTTATTTAATCGACCATATCTGAAATACTATCATTTCATCATGTAACCTACTTTTTTTTTTTTTTTTTTTTTGGTGCTAAGACTTCAAAATCTGGTGTATATTTTATGTTTACAGCACATCTTGACATAGGTAAGCTACATTTCAAACCCTCCATAGCTTTACATGTGGCCCATGGTTATCATATTTACTGTATCAGACAAGTGCAGATTTAAGCCTTTTCTACCTTTGGCATTTCTTTCAGAATTTTAATTTCTGAACACTTCCAACAAGAACCCCAGTCACTGTGATCATTCGGGCTGCGGTGACCTGCACAATCTCTTTCACCTCACAGTACTGGAATCTAATACCTCCATCCCTTGGATTGGGTCTTGGCTCAGAGACTGATATTTCCAGGTGCCACAGCAGCCATGATTTCCCCAATTCAGCATCTCATTAAAACCTCAATAGTCAGACGGCTAGGCATGGCAGTGGGAAAGGAGGAAGTTTCTACTTTCACGGGCCTGGGACCAGATGACCTGCTCTGGGGGCTGTGTGCCTCCTGAGTCACCAGGCACAGTGGCCTCAGCAGGGGGCCCAAGCAGGTGGTATGTGGGATAAGTCGGGATTAAAGAGGCAAAAGGAAGCATAGGGCCTCTTCACAGACTCGCTAGTAGAGACCAAGGGGATTAGAGAAAGCTGACCTTGGATCCCCACCCTGGGTTCTGCGCCCAGGTTTGCCACTTCCCCCCAGGTGCTTTTATGAAATACACCTCTTTTGCAGTCTTTTTTAATAAGTTGCCTTTGGAAGGGATCTGAACTTCACTGTAGAAACATTTCCATTCTTCTTCTTCTCTAAATTCCCATGAGGGCAGGTACTATTATTATCTCCCTCTTTTGACAGTTGTAGATAAGAAAACCCCAGGCTCATGTAGATCAAGAGACACATAATAGCAGAAGTTTGAAACTAGGAGACAGCAGATGTAGTTTTCTGGATGCAGGTAGTGTTTTAAATAAAACATAAAACAAAACAAAAACCAAGCCATTTAGATTGTGGGTTTCTCTTGAAAACTCCTAAGATTTAGCAAAAAGGCTCAAATTCCTAAATGATTACAATTGGCTAAAGCTGAGTAGCCGTTTTCCTTTTCACCTGGTCAGAGGCTCCAGGCTCAGATCATCATAGTCCCCTGACCACTAACAGTCTATCCCTGTCTCTCTTTATCCATTTGTTACTGGCCGGTCCTTATAGGTTTTAAAGATTGAGGCTTTAGCTTAATGCATCAGAATTTAAGAGTGTGTACATTTTTTTAAGTGGAGGAAACTTTAGGCTATAGGAATAAAGGCCTCACAGTGAAATTTCAAACACCAATATTCTAGGTGAGAGAAAAATACTTATTTTTGTTATGGATCTTCCCTTTACTTCCATACTATATCCATTATCCTAATCTTCTCCCCAACATTATGGAAGCCATTCTATTATGATGTATTCGATTTGTCAAATGACAAAACCAATACTGAAAGAGATTTAGAGATATGTTCAAAACCATGCTCATATAACACTATTAGTGGAAGGGCTGGATTAGCTCCTAAAGCTATCTTTCTATTACTTGATGGTATTCCTCTCACCCAATTCTCAGGGAATATTGTGACATTTTACATACACAGTGTTCTGTAGGTATGGCTTTTCAAGGCAATAAAATCTGAGTGTTAATACCTAATGGGCCTCTTAAAACCTTGAGCAAGTTCCTTAACCTTCTCAGACTTAGCTTTCGGAATTTCCTAAAAAGCACAACTGATTTTCAGTAGTGGAAATTGCGAGGAGAGTAAAGCACCCAGCATTATTCCTGGGAGAGAGTACAGTTTCAGAAAATGTTGATTTCATTCTCTCTCCCGTCCAATCTAGTTAACTAAATAAGCTAGTAGAAAAGTTATGGTAATGATCCACCTACCTTACCTGGTAGAAGCCATGCAGTTTGGGTAGAACTGATTTCTCTCTCAGTTCCAAGGGAAGATTCTGACCGACTCAAACTGCTCAGGGTCATCTGATTCCCCTTGCACAGTGATTGGCTCATATTGGGCTTGAGAAATAAGTTGGTCCAATCAGAGTGAAGCCCAGGGTTTTTAAGCAAAGTAGGGGAGGGGAGAGAAGCTCTTTTATGCTGTAAATGTGTGGTATGCAAATGTGATGCCTGAAGCAGCTGCTTCCATTTTGCTATCATGTGTGAAACCATTTGAGGAGACGCCAACTAAAGAGAACCACAAAACTGAGGGAATCCCAGAAGAATGGAATCAAAATTTTAATCAAAGCCTTACTTTCTCTGGATTTTTCTGTTACCTATCAGTCAAGTACATTCTCTCTAATTCAGGCAGAGTGTTATGTACAGTTGAAAGCACTCTTATGGTGCTTCCCTACTGACCGCCAAGAGTATTTGTGTCAGTAACTTGTCTTGCTGTTGCTTCAGCCATCCCAGTGCGGGTAGAGAAGAAGTATCAGGCAAGATAGCTGGAAGGCTGGCCCTTCCACCCACAGGGGCTTCTGCTAGGCCACTACACTCATCAAAACAGCAGCTGGTGGTGTCTGCTTTGGTTTAAAGTTATGGCAACTTCATATATTTGGGTCAGAGTAGGTTACTACTTATGGAGAGCATTGGGAAAACCAAGAGACCAGATTCTGGCACTAAATATAATATCAGTCAGTGACCTACGAGTGGGTGGTTTGCATGAACTGTGCCTTCCACCTTCTCTAGAAGAACACAATTAGACAAAGGAAGAGGGGGAGTGAAGCCATGCCAAGACTTTTGGAAAAGCCAGGGCTGACTGTTTCTGAGTGCCTTTTCTGTCTTGTCTATTTTTACACCATTGTATTGGGGTGAAAAGGGAGCTGTAGGGGTTCTTGGAGTTGTGAGCTTGAGTAAGATACTACAGTGGATGTAAGCTAAAGGAGTGCACCCTCCTCAGGTCTTAGTGCTTTAAAGTCAAAGGCAGGGGTCCCCAAATCAAATGCCCAAAGAGGTTGGGTGGGTGAATTTAATGAATGAAATGGACCCACAGGTGGAGGCCTGGAGAGAGTGCAGACCCTGACAGGGACATAGCTGCTTAGCTCCATCATGCATTTTTTAAGAAGAATCTTTAAATTTGTTTTTTTAATGTAAAATTTTATTATTTAAATTTGTTTTCCTCTCTCTCTCTCCACACGGAGAAGATCGAATAAAACACTTGATTGGGGGGGCGGGGATTTGACTCTCAGGCTAAAGATCATTGAGGAGCTGGCTGGATTACCAGAAAGGACTAACAGGTGGCAGCTCTTTGCTCCCAAGGATGGCAAGTGGAGAGTGATTGAGCAAGATGCGGAAGGTGGTTGGAGGACTGCAGTTCCTGTGAATGGCTTGAACACAGATACCTCAGGGGACAGGTTTCCAATGGGTGGCTATATAGATCCCTGTCAGGACTGAAGCTCACCCCAGTAGTCTTGGGAGCGTCCACAAAATTTCTGTGGCTGAGAGTAGCAGTGAGGGAGCGGAGCTGCCTGCACAGCTACCTGATCTCATAAGGACCTCGCTGGAAGAGGGTTGACATCACTAGTGACCATGCTCAGGGCCTGTGGCTGAAGTCACCTCCTGGCTTGAGGAAGGGAGCCCACTCAAATTCCTGATATACGTACGTTGCTCGTCAATCTCAGTGAGGGTCCACTCAGAAATTAAAGAAAGGTGTATAACAAAAATAAAGAAATCTGATATGGAGTAGTCATAGCCGTTACTATAGAAACAGTTCCACTTGATGGTTGAGGTGAGGATTAAAATTGCTATTCAACACTCAAAGTTCACAGAGCTAGTAAAGGGCAACATTTACACTTGAACCCTAGACTCCAGTCTCAAGTCCCCACTGATCCATGCTGCCTCTCCCAGTATTCCCTGTAGTTCCCCCTTTTTCCTATTCTTTATTATTTTGTACACTCTCGAGATGGTGGTGGCAGTTTGATCCAGAGATTCCAAGAGCATTTGATTAAAATACTATCTTTTTGTCTACTATCTGTTTACTATCTACAGAAATGATTATTCCAGAAAACAGTCTTTGAGAAATACTGCATTATGCAGCTAATGACATAGAAAATATGTGATTTAAAGGTAAATTTTCACGTCCCATTTTACCCCCATTACTATTAGTTCCGTTCATTAAAAGAAAATTTAGATGTAGTGTCTATGGCTATATATTCACATTTTTTGGTTGCTCTTAAATATTTTTAAACTGCATCCTGTAAAATCCTGAGTCCAGGTATTTATGTAGTCAGAACCACTTTCCAAAAAAAGCTTTTTCAAATTGTGAAATACTATGTGCTCTAAAATGTGTACCCAAATTGCTGCAAAGTTGCTTAATCTTTGGAGGTGACTGAGTGATGACACCAAAGGCCAATGCCACTGAAAGAAGAAATTTTTCCTTTTATTTCCTGAGAGAAGGGGGCCTGCCACACCATGCAGGGCAACATGGAGAAGCACCAGGTTTGGCTAGGGAAAAAAGCAGGAGTGAGGGGGTAGCCTAGGCCAGAGCCTTTATTGGGTTTTCCCCAGGAAAGGCAAGGTAAAGCACAGTAAACAGTTTAGGATTGGCTATTTGCATAATTCCAGTGGGCTTTGGGTTATAGGGGTGGCCTCAGTTTGTCTGGTACCTGACTCTGGGATGCTTTCGGAAAGGGGAAATACTGAACTGGTGTGTAAGAGTCAGATAAGGAGGTGGTAGGGACTATAGCCTTGGGATTGCATGTGAAAGTTGTGCTCCTAGGCAAGTTGTTGTTATCATTATAAATTACAGTTGATTCTTGAACAACACGGGTTTGAACTGCAACCGCACCGGTCCACTTATATGTGGCTTTTTTTTTCAATAAATACATACTACAGTACTACATGAGTCACCATTGTTGAGTCTGCAGAGGCAGAACCATGGGTAGGGAGGGCCGACCAGAGTTATATGCAGATGTTCAACTGTACAGGGGTTGGTGCCCCTAACTTTTGGGTTGTTCAAGGGTCTGTAAATAGCCTTGGGAGGGACAGTCTCTTCCTGGGTCTGTAAGGCCCCCAAATGCCAGACCATCAAGAATAGAGAAAATAAGAAACTATAGTTAATATCATTGGTTCTGTGATAAATGGATGCCAAACAGACAAATATAAAAATCGAAAAACAAACATTTAGAAAATCATGGCTATCAGCCAGAAAGAGGCAGTTGTCAGTATCAAGGCAACAGCTAGTGAGAGATCCCTACAAAGTCCTCCTGAGATAAAGTCCCCATAACACAGGCCAAGTGCAGAGAACACTGGCACCAACAAAAATAGTACTGGTCAAGGAAGACTCTTCTCTCCTCTTCCCTCTTTTCCCTGGAATTACTGAAATGAGATTGTTTTTGTAACTTGATTTGTCCAGATGACTCATTATCTGAGAGTGACCAGAAAAGCCATGGGGCCTGCCCTACATTCATCCAAGGTCAGGGGAAACACTGGGTATACTGAGTGGGTTCTAATGGGTTATATTGCATTTGGGAGAATAGCCTTGCTGTTTGATAGCATCTTACGTGTCTCACTTGCTTTGTTCAATGTACTGGCTCCACCACAGTATAACACAAAAACATATACATATTAAACAAATGCCATATTCTGTTGGTTCCATTCTACTCAATGGGGCTCAACAGTACTGAAGGATTCCTTAAAAGTAAAAACAGAATATAGAAAGAATTGAGTCCAACACACTCTCTCAAACTACTTTTCAGCTCATTTAGCACCGACAATCGTATGGGTTTCCTTTCTTTTTTTTCTATTGCTTTTTTTTTCTTCTTAAGTTCACTGAATTAACACTCAATGTCTAAAATTGCTGTTGCTTGCAGTTCAAGGATATTGGAAGTTCCAAAAAAACTTCTTGTAGGCCCATAAAATATCTTTCTCTAAAAAAAGAAATCCCTGCTGAGATCACAGTACTAAGATCTATTTTGGGACAAAGCTGTTACTTAGATTGGTGACACCAACTGGCCTGGATGTATATTTTTAAAACAAAAGGATTTAGTTTACCTATCAGACAGTACTTGATTGGGATTCCCAGAGTCATCGTTATATGAAGCTGCCAGGATGGGTTCCTCCCTAGGGTGACAATTTTCCCCTACAACAATCCTGCTGAAGAAGTTGGGGATTTCCTATTCACTGCGTTCCAATTCCCCCATTTACAACATTTAGCCACAGAAGCATTACACTATGCCCTATTTTCTTGAAGCCATTTTTCTTTTTTTTTTTTTTCCAGTTTAAGATATGGTTCTTTTATGCCCTGATCTCAAAGTTAATTCCAACCGCCTCTCTTTAAAAGTTTTAAACTTTAACTCTCCTTATGGCCATGTTTGAGTATAATGATTACACCAGAATTTAGTTTTTCTGGATGTTAGGGGTAAGAAATAATGATTACTGCATTGTTTATCTCTTCTAATCACTGCCTTTTTCAGCTCTTCTGTCACCTTTATTCTGCTTCCACTTTGGCTATGCACACCTAGTTCACATCTGGAATGCTTTCTTTTCACTATCGTATGGATTTTATGAATTTTTCAAAGATTAACTCAAAACCGTTTTTACTGTGTTAAAATGCAAACCACAGAAATGTAACTGGAAGGTGCCAACAGATAGGCAGACCTGCATATCCCTGCAAATCCTGTGCCGTCTTCCTGTACCCCAAGTTCAAGAACCAGCCTCACAGGGGACTACTTGGAAGTGATCCAGTTACTGGACTGGTTTGTAGATAAATCACATGGAGACCTGGGCTAGCCAAGCCTTCTCTGGCATTAGTGATGAGGAAGAGGCCACAGCTGACTGCTGCCTTCAGGCAGGGCAAATCACAACAAAGCAAATGGATTGCCTCTCTGCTTTCTCACTCTCACTCAGATCCCTGGGGATTTTCACCTTCAAGCCCCAGTGCATCCTACTCCAAGAAATGTGCTACCCCTTCTGCACATCTTTCTTTTCTCCTTCTTTCTGCCTTTCTCATGTTTGGCCACTTCCTCCACCAAGTGTTTCATGGCTCCTCTTTCTATGTCCCCAACCCAATCCTCTAGGATTCAAACAGGTCTCCTCATAACTGACATACTGAGTCGGGTGCCTGAAGCTGCCAAAGAAATATACACTCTTGCAGAGGCCTTCAGGAGTTGTTTGCAGCTCTTGCTATTGTGGGGACTGTTTGCTTTGTTACAGCAGGACTTGCTACAAGTGTTGGCTTGGGGAGGGACTGGGAGAAAATGGGAGTCATAGAGTATCTTGTCTCCTCCTATCTTTTGGATGGATTGAAGTCCTTTTGGAGAGACGGGTTAGAGGAATAAGGTGATAGAACTAGTCAGAACAGATTTCTAAATAAGATATGGGCTGCTTTGTGGTCCATAAGAAAAAAAAAGAAGGCACAGAGCAGCAAAGAGATTTTTCTTCCTCTTCCATGTGGATCCCAGATGTGCTCTGAGCTCTTCCGATACCACCAGCCTTGGGAGAGCTCATACCCCACCATCATGCTGAAGACATGCCATGACACAGGAGGGACACCTCCGAATGGGGTTGTGGGCCAGGGAAGTCAGCTCAGTCAAGAAGGAATACAGTCGGGGCAACAGTGGCTGCAGTTGAAAGGCTGATTTGTGGTGACAAGGGAGGGAACTGTTTGTGGATGGTTAACTGATGGGGATACTGTGAAGAGAGGCTAGCTTGCAGTAATTAAGGCATAGAGAAACTGTGCCCAATACATTATTGGTGTGAAAAGGAAGAAGGGGGCTTGCTGTATTCTCAGAGGCAGGTGGAACCTGGCACATTCTGCAAGTTAATGGTGTGGGAAAATCATAGCTAATAGCTATCATCTATTTAGCACTTACTGCATACCAATCACTACACTACAGTCTTTCTCTACATGCATTAGCTTGTTTCATCTTCATAACAACTCTCTAGTATCAGCACTATTATTATCAGTATTTTGTAGTCGGGGAAACTAAGGCTTGGAGCAGTTTAGTAAAGTCCTGAGGTCAAATAGTTTGGAAGTACTGAACCCCTGAGACCCAGTGTGTGTACATCAAGTTAATGCTACCCTAACCGCACAGCAAAACTAGGTCAAATGGACTCTGAGCACACACTGAGCATCCCTCCTTCCTTATATCCTGAGTTATGAGGTTCCCTTCCTAGCCGTTACCCCAATTTTACTTATAAAAATCTCAAATTAGAGAGGGCACATCTCTAAACTGGTTTCTGCTTCAATCAGGACCCAAACTAAATGCTTCCTTTCAAACCCAGCTGGCTGCTCTTTCTGTGACCAGTTGGAGCAGCTCCCGCCTCACCAGAGAGCTGCTGGCAGGGCTGGGGTGGCCCAAGTTCAGGACTTCCCGGCTGGCTGCTGGCAAATGCTGTGTCAAAGAAATGACACACGCTGCCATGGCAGCGCTGAGTCCGTCCAAGATGCCTAGAGGAAAGGAGTGTCTGCAGCCAGGCCTCAGGTTTAGAGCCAGGATGAGCACAAAAGCACACAGGGCAGCCTCCAGAGTGTTTGAGGGAGATCCTGACACATGGTGCTTGCACGAGGCTGAAACATTTCCAAGAAGAGTTATCTGGGACCACTGAATTCCACAGTGACTAGCACACAGTTTTTCCACCTTGTACTGCGGACATTTGGGGCCCGACAGTTGTTGGTGGCAGGGGCTGTGCTGTGTCCTGTACTCTGTAGGGTGTCTGGCAGCATCCCTGGCCTCAACCCACTAAATAGCTACCACATACCGCTCCCCCATCCCTCCCCTAATTGAGATGACCAAAAATATATTTGGACATTGCCAAATATCCCTTGGGGGACAAAATCACCCCCATGTGAGAACCAGTGCACTTTCTGATCTTGACAAAACCATGGTGTGATAGGGAGAACTGAGTTAGATTAGGAGTCAGGAGATGTGAGTTCCAGCCTCCATGCAGCTCTCGCTAGCTAAAAGACCTTGGGAAAGTCACTGTTGCTCTCTGGGCCTCAGTTTTCACATCTGAAAACTGAAGGAGCTGGGAAAAATCTGGGGTTGTTCCTAGAATGTGTATGAAGTTTCTAATAAAAAAAACAACAAAAAATATCTAGCCACAGTTGAAAATTGGTGTCCGAGAGATTCAAACTCATCTAGTTTTTTTTATTAAACAGCTTATTTCTTAGCACATAGCACTCAAAGCCTTGTGGATATGACAGAAATTGTTCAAATGTGATATAGATCAGTGTTTCTTACAAGGTGGTCAGCAGACCGTCACCTGGAATGCTACTTAAAAATACATATATACACTACCAAACGTAAAATAGATAGCCAGTGGGAAGCAGCCGCATAGCACAGGGAGATCAGCTCTGTGCTTTGTGACCACCTAGAGGGGTGGGATAGGGAGGGTGGGAGGGAGGGAGATGCAAGAGGGAAGAGATATGGGAACATATGTATATGTATAACTGATTCACTTTGTTATAAAGCAGAAAGTAACACACCATTGTAAAGCAATTATACTCCAATAAAGATGTTAAAAAAAAAATACAGATTCCTCAGCTCAAGGCCAATTCTAATGAGTATCTGCAAGATAACGCCTGAAAATCTGTAATTTAATAAAGTCCCTGGGTAATTCCTGTGCATATTAAAGTTTGAGAAGCACCGATGTAGATGATACTCCCAAGGAATTTACCATTATTTGGATAGAAAAACACTGTAAAAACCTAAAAAAAAAAAACCAAAAAATAACTTTAGGTAAAGGTGCTAATAAGTGCTGCAAAGTTTCTGATAAGGGGAGGAAATGGCAGAAACAGTCACTCAAATCTTCAATGAGATCTTAGTTGGGTCTTCCTAGCTGGAATTATCCAATTTAGGCACTGGGTAAGCGAAGTTCATGATATTAGATGACTTTATTTGAATCCTACCATCCATTTTATTTATTTTTTATTACAAGAACACTTATATACAGTGAAATGCAGAAATTATAAATTTGTAATTTAACACATTTTGACAAACAAACATACAGACTCATGAAGCTACCATCTCAGTGAAAACTCTCACTCCCAAGTCCCCAGGTTTAACTTTCAGTCAACTCCTACATCCTACAGACAAACAATGTTCTGATTTCTATCACATAGATTAGTTTTGCCTGTTCTTAAAATTCTTATAAATGGAATCATCCATTATATACTATTTTGTGTCTGGTTTCTTACACTCAACATAATATTTTTTTAGAGTCATCTGCATTGTTATGTTTGTCAGAAGTTCGGTACTTTTTTTTTAAAATTACTGAGTATATAGATATACAACAATAAATCCATTCTTTTGTTGATGAATATTTGATTATTTCTGCTTTTCAGTTATTATGAAAAAGTTGCTATAAATATTATTTTAAAAGCACCTTGTGAACATGTATTTTAATTTCTCTTAGCTACTTAGAAGCAGGATTTCTGGGTATAGAGTACGTATATATTTAACTTTATAGGAAAATACAAAACAATTCTGCTATGTGGTTGTGATATTTACATTCTCAGCACCATGTGATAATTCTACTTACTGCATACCCTTAACAAACGGTGTAGTCAATCTTTCAATTTTAGCCATCTAGGATGTGTGGAATACTATCTCATTGGTGTTCTAATTTGGATATCCCTAGTGACTAATGATGTTAAGGACCTTTCCATGTGTTTATTGGCTATTCATAAACTTTCTTTTGTGCAACGTTTATTTAAGTCTTTTATCTATTTTTTATTGAGTTGTCTTTTATTGTTAACTGTAGCCATTCTTTATATATTACTGATATAAACCCTTTCTAAAATAAATGTATTGAAAATATTTTATCTAAGTCTCATGCTTGCTCTTTCATTTTCTTAATGGTGTCTTCTGATAGGTGGAAGTTTTTATTTTGATGAAGTCCAATTAATCATTTACTCTTGTATGTTGGGTACTTTTTATGTCCTAAGAAATCTTTACCTATCCCAAACTCATGAAGATAATCTTGTATGTTTTCTTCTAGAAGTTTAACAGTTTTAGCTTTTAATTTTTAGTCTATGATCCATTTCAAGTTAATTTTGTGTGTACTACAAGGTAGGGACTGAAGTTCCTTTTTAAAAAAAAAAGTTTGTTTTTTCAGTACCAGTTGTAGAAAAAACTTTCTTTTCTCCAATCACATTGCCTTGACACCCTTGTCAAAAATCAATTGACTGGAATGGCCATCATCAAAAAATCTAGAAACAATAAATGCTGGAGAGGGTGTGGAGAAAAGGGAAGCGAACCCTCTTGCACTGTTGGTGGGAATGTAAATTGATACAGCCACTATGGAGAATGGTATGGAGGTTCCTTAAAAAACTAAAAATAGAACTACCATATAACCCAGCAATCCCACTACTGGGCATATACCCTAAGAAAACCATAATTCAAAAAGAGTCATGTACCAAAATGTTCATTGCAGCTCTGTTTACAATAGCCAGGACATGGAAGCAACCTAAATGTCCATCATCGGATGAATGGATAAAGAAGATGTGGCACATATATACAATGGAATATTACTCACCCATAAAGAGAAACGAAATGGAGTTATTTGTAGTGAGGTGGATGGAGCTAGAGTCTGTCATACAGAGTGAAGTAAGTCAGAAAGAGAAAAACAAATACAGTATGCTAACACATATATATGGAATCTAAGGAAAAAAAAAAAAAGGTCATGAAGAACCTAGTGGCAAGACGGGAATAAAGACACAGACCTACTAGAGAATGGACTTGAGGATACGGGGAGGGGGAAGGGTAAAATGTGACAAAGTGAGAGAGTGGCATGGACATATATACACTACCAAACGTAAAATAGATAGCTAGCGGGAAGCAACCGCATAGCACAGGGAGATCAGCTCTGTGCTTTGTGACCACCTAGAGGGGTGGGATAGGGAGGGTGGGAGGGAGGGAGACGCAAGAGGGAAGAGATATGGGAACATATGTATATGTATAACTGATTCACTTTGTTATAAAGCAGAAATTAACACACCACTGTAAAACAATTATACTCCAATAAAGATGCTAAAAAAAATCAATTGACTGTATATGTGTTGACTATATACGATTGAGTCAATTTTTGGATTTTCTATTCTATACTATCATTCAATTTGTCAATTGTTTTGCTAACATTATACTGTCTTGATTCTGTAGTTTTATTTTAAATTAGTTAATATGAGCTCTTCAACTTTTTTCTTTTTCAAGATTGTCTTGGCTATTCTTACTCCTTTGCATTTTCATGTAAATTTCAAAAAAAAGTCTCAGTTTCTATAAACAAACACAAAAAAAGCCTCTGTCATTTTGATTGTGATTGCATTAAAACCACAGATCAACTTGAGGAGAAATGGAGAAATGGCATTACAATAATATTGAGTTTTCCAGTCCATGAATATGGTATATCTCTATTTAATTATGTCTTTTAAAATCTCTCACTTCTAAAGAATAGTCTCTCTTTCACCCCATGCAGGTCCTACTGTGTTTGTCTATCATACTGATACTCATACCTTAACAATGGGCAAGAAGTCACCCACTTAATATCACCCAATTAATTCCCTCTTTGAGGAATTTAAATTTGAAGAGCTGAGCTCTTCAGATTCAGTATCCAGAAAATAAGGTTTAGGGTTTTTTTACTGAGCTCCCCAGAAATAATCTAGCTCCTGCATTTCTGTAGACTTAAGTTGTTAAGCTTTTCTTTTAATTTAGTAATTTACCCAATATCCTTCAAACGTTTCCTTAAGTAAGGTAAACTGTTGCTTCTTACACTAGAGTAAAAAACTCTAATGCAACATTTAACATTGCTACAGATGAACACAATTTGAATCAAATTAATCCTTATTATGATTGTTTTGAGATATTCTATGTTGGTTCATGTTCAAATGTTTTGATATGATACAAATTTGTAACTTGGCAAAAATGTCTTTTTGAGAAAATTCAGAGCAAAAGAAATGATAGAAAAAAACCTCAAAACATCAGTCACTTTATGAGTTGTATAGTAATCATTCAGTTAATTAGAGACATAGCCTGTGGAATAAATCTTCTATTTTAATATTCTTTTCAAATAATATCCCAGAAGTGAGCTGAGAAGTTCATGGTGAATATACAAGTATTTTCGTATTTTCTCTTTCTTACAAGGTGCTCAAGAAATAAATGAATCTGAATTTGGAGAGAGCTTGTTCCCATCCAGCAAGAGGCTATTTCCCCATATACACCAATTTCTTTTCCATAGGCTCTCAGCTCCCTAGCCTGGCTTGGAAGTACTGTATGTAATTTATAGGAAACTCCCTGGTAAAAGCTGATTACTTCAGAAAATATGCCTTTCTTTATAACCAGCAAATTTTCTGAATTTATTAAACCAATATGAACTTGGGAGACTCCAGAACTAGCGGCTTTAGAGACCTCCGCTTGAACTGCCATGTCCGTACTTCTCTGCATGTGTTTTTCTACAGAGCTGGCACTCACAGCATCTCTCCTTACAGCAAGTGAGTCAAGTGCTCATTACTAGCAATAGCTAATAGAATCATTTCTGGTTTTGCAGCTGCTTTCAGTCCCCACCAAAAGGATGTCTAGGTGTCACTTGATACCAACCCGTGAAAGGACTGAACCAATTAAGAAACCAGGCATAATTATGAATTATCCTGGGGTTATGGAGAGGACTAAATGGCATAATACACATAAGTTACTCTTTAGAAAATTACCTGCAAAATGGTAAATACATATTAGCTACGGCATGTTCTTTTTTTTTTTTACCATAACTGGGTGATCATTACCCAGAATCATTAAGGAATAAGTTATTTCACATATATTGATTTTCCCAAGTATTGAAACTCACATCTTTAATTTCATCCTTTCATGTGAAAATCAATTCTTTAGTATCTGGAAATCTCACTAAAATATATTACCATACAGTTTTGGCTATCTCCTTAAATATGGTATGCTAATTTAAGGGGACAAGTTCTTGATAACTTGGATTATCATCATAAGCAATTATAATTCAGGCTACAAAAGATGTCCTCAAAGCATATGGACTGTTTGTCTAACGACGTGGCTTGTAAAGCCATTTGGGTTGTGGATCCCTCTGAGAAGCGAAGGAAAGCTATGAACCTTTACCCCAGAAAAATGCACATATGGACAAAAAATAAAAACGAAGAAACAAGCTCTGGTACACACAGTTTTAAGAAGATTCATATGCTCTTATAGGTCACCACATGTCTAAGAGGACCCCCAAAACACATGCCTCATACTAAGCAATAATGATGGTGATGAGGAGGAAGGGGATGAACCTCTACAATATGCCAGCATTTTGCCCTATGCTAGGCAGTATGCCCAGCTTCATATGCATTACCATATTTAATATTCCCAACGGCCTCAGGAAGTATATTCTATTCATGCCCATTTTTCAGAAGAGGAACCTCAAGATCAGAAAAATGTGCACTATAATACAGCTAACGATTGAACAGAGGGAAGTTTTAAATTCTAGAGCCCGAAGTTTTAGCGCCTACGCTTTCTAGGCCCTCCCTTTTCTGCTGCCATTATTCCCAGGAGTGATTATTCCTACTTCTAACAGGAATTGAAATGTAAACCATTCATTGAGCACCTATTTCATGTTTATCAATGACATAGGATCTTTACATGTAAAATCTCAGTTAATCCTCTCAGTTGCCATGCACAGTGTATAAATAAGTATTTTTAACCCTACTTTGATCATCACAAAAACTGAGATTTAAATGAAAACAACCTTCCTAACACCATAGAGTAAATAAGTAGCAGATTCTGGATTTGAGTCCAAATTGATTCCTACTAATAGGGAAGAACAAATCTGATTCCATATTAGATCTGTTCCTTTTGCTTTAACTTGTGCTTTGTTGCCTGTGCTTAGTCATGCTGGCTCTGCACCTTCTGTAAAAGAATGTTGCCTATAGCCTGAAATATACAGGAGAGCCTATTCTCGGGCTCTGACCTTTACCAGTCCATTCATATAGAGATAAAAAGTTGCAGAACAGAGAATAACACTTGTCTTGTTGGAGGTTTACAGGAACATCATGACCTAACCTATGTGGACAGCTGTAAGAACAAAGGATTCCTATGCCAAAACGTCTGCAACAACCAACCACGCCCCTCCTTCACCTTGACTTTAAAAGTGCTTTGCCGAAACCCTTTGGAGATTTCGGGGTTTTTCGGGCAGAAGCCACCCGTCTCCTTGCATGGCCCTGCAATAAACCTTTCTCTGCTCCAAACTCTGATATTTCAGTTTGTTTGGCCTCATTGTGCATTGGGCACAGGAACTGGCATTCTGTAACACTACAGGCTGTATCTTTCTCTTTCCTCTTACTTCTAGGAGCCACTATTTTATATACACAGCCAACCAATTTAGCTATTTGTTTCCTAGGCCAAAGTTAACGAGAACTAAAGTTCTGCCTTCAGGAGACTGTGAATGGGGCTTTCTCTCCAGTCACGTACAGACCTTTAATGCATGGGGTCATGCCCATCTCTTCAGGGGCTCACAGTTCTTTGTACTGAGCTGAGGCTTAGTCTTTGGGAAGATCTTTTTGCTCCCCCTACGTAATTATTAAATATCCTCTGTCTTTAGGCAACTGCATGACTGGGCCCAGGAATCACAGGGAGAGACTTTCTACAGCTTCAAATTTCAACGGAGAGTTGCAGAGCATAACTAGGTACATTGCCATGTGCAATTTGTTTACGGATTTGTATAAGTATACATGTTGATCCTCAATAGAGACTGTTTGCTTTCTGAGTGTTTCATTTTTCCCTACAAGGTGGTCTCTGAGAACATCGAGGTGTGACCACAGCATTTTGTTATCTCATGCTTGACTTATTTCTTTGGTACAGTGCAGAAAAATGTGATGACTTGTTCTCATGAGATAAATCCTGAATAACTGAGACTTTAAGGGGTTCTTCTATTTGGCTATCTGGAATACCCCAAAGGCTATCACTTATCTCTTCTCCCTCTTGTTCACATTCTCTAAGGGATGGTTTATGGAAAAGTCAATGCATAAAATTAAAATTCATTTCAATAATAGCACTAATTATTAGTTTAAGTCAGGAGTCAGTAAACTAAGGCCTAGGAACCAAATCCAGCCTGCTGCCTGTTGTAAATAAAGTTTTACTGGAGTATAGCCATGCCCATTGGTATATATGTTATCTATGAGTGCTTTCACACTATAGTAGCAGATTCGAGTAGTTACAGAAAAACAGAGACCACCTTGGTCTGCAAAACTTAAAACGTTTATTATCTGCCTAATAGATTTCTAGGCAGAAAACGTGTGCCAACCCCCAACAGGCTTGCCAGTGCCAGTCACCGTGCTAAGTGGTTTATATACACTAGGGCCCATTGTGACTTTGTGGCGTCCCAGGCACTTTTGCCTTTGTTGCCCCTTTTTTTCATAAAAAGCATTCAAAATTATATTTGATGACTGCATTGTTATGAACACAAACATACTACATATTAAAATATCTTCTTTGGCTTTAAATTTCATTTTTTCTTCTCATCTTAAAAGAAATTAAAATATTCTTGTGGCGCTCCAAAAGTATCATGGGCACCACACCGACTGGAAGGAAATCAGCCCTGCCTACATCATAAGACTTATACTCCTCAGCAGCTCCTCTTCCAAATAGGAGGAAACCAAATCTTAGAGCATCTGAAGTTCTTCATGTAAGCCCACACAGCTAGTGAGATCCCAGACGCAGGTCCTGCCTGGCCCAGGAAGGTTAACTCTTAATCAAACTCTTAATTTGCCATACATTTTCTCTGCCTTGCCTCGTCCTGAAGTGACTGTGGGAAGAGTTAGGTAAATGACTCCAGAACCACCAGAAATGAAAGAAAAGCTTTTCCATGAAAGCACTCAGGCTAACTGACTGCCTTATGGTCCTCGTTATTCTTAAAGCTAGTAGGCAGTTTAATTAGTGTTTGTCAAGTGTTTTGAAAATAAGTAGATGTGGACAAGGGTAAAATATGTTTATTTCTTGGAATGTTTTCTCTCCCTAGAGTCTTTACCAAGAGTCTAGATGAAATGACTTACTTTGTCATTTAGTCCTCTCTTGTAGTTCCCCACCCAGTTAAGGAAACATTGAATATTTTTAGTTGTATCTGTTCACTAAAATATATGACTTGGCGTTTCCACTCTCAGAAAATATTGAAAAATAATTTAAGCTGCCTTCCCGTGTTATCTACAACTTGTGTAGGACATTGCTGGCTGCAGAAAAAGCTCGGGAGGCTGCACAGAAATGAGAGATTGGAAAGACATTGTCCCAAAGTGAAAGGAGTAAGTATATTACTTTCTTTTCCTTTACAAACACAGACAAACTAAGAGCTTCTGAAACAAAAAGAAAATGTCGCTTAGCATGGAAGCCTGAGCATCTAGAGGGGCAAGTACAAGGGACCACCTGCTGAGTAGAAAGTGCTAGGGCTCAGCCAGTCTCATCACTGCAAACAGTAACCAGTATCTGAGTGCCATTATCTCAAGGATCCCAGAAATGTCCTCTCTCCAAAATCCCTCTCCATCCAACTTCTCTGAATTGTTTGTTTTTAGATCAAGGCTTTGAACTGATTATATTGGTGCCAGCTTGAGGGTAAGGTTGTGAGAGTATGGGGCAGGTCACAGTTAACTTTTGATGTGGGTTATAGAGAGAAAGAAGAGGGAGAAGTCTTAGAGATATGGGCCAAATGGGAAAGGTGAAGAGATGCTTGTGGAGGCCTCTGGGGGAGAATAGCTTGAATACTTCATGACTCAGGGAATAAGAGTTACAGAAGGAAAGATGGCAACGTAGTGTATGTTTGTATTTAACGAAATGTCTAGACATAAATTTTCCCAAGTTCACAATGTTCCTATGAAAGTTACCACAACTAATTGTAGCAAGTTGCCTCCCAATTTTTTCCTAAGTTGACATGCTGCATCAATTCCTTCCACTAGGATACAGAAGTATCCTTTACTGTCTCCATTCTCAAAATACGTTAGGTAGACCAGCAGTATCAGCATCACCTGGCTCCACCCCAGACCTACTGAATTAGCATCTGCATTTTCACTGGCTCTCCAGTGACTGACTTACACATTACAGTTTGGGAAGCACTGTCTAAGGACACACTTGAAGCACTGACCTGTTAAAAGGTAGGTGGGTGATTTCCCAGAGAGGATCCTACAGGTAGTAACCCTGATCCCTTCTGATAAACATAGCGCTCCCTGGTCACAGCACTGTGGGTGAGCACCCAGTAACATCCAATTTATTCTCAAGTTGCAGCTAAGATACTGGAGACTCTGCTTTAAATACAGCTCAACAAATGTAAAAGGTACAGAATGACCTTATCCCACATAGCATTTCAGTTCAACTGCAGAAAAATGCTATAATTAATGTTAGAGCCAGGGAATTGTTGGAACTTTGACTTTAAAAAAATCAATAGCAATACAAAAGACTTTCAATTATTTGGGGGCCAAAACACCTCTGCTACACTCTGCCTAGTCCTAAATGTCATTACATTATTTGACAAATATAACATGGAACATTCATGAACTGTGATGTGTTGTACAAGCCATATGTGCTCAGTGGGAAAAGATAGCTGGGGGAGGAATTAAAGCATTATTCCCAGTTTGCTTCTAAAAAAAGGGATCTGGTTAATCAAGTACTCTTTCTTGCCACTGCTTTGATTTCTACAAGAGTATTTAAGAGTGCAACCAAGAAAAAAATCCCTATATTTCTGTATATGTCTATTCCCAAAATGCTTTTGTGTATAAAATGGTGGTTGGGAACATAGATTCAAATCTGGTTCTTCCACTTACCAGTGGTATGATCTGGGGGAAAACTATACAAATTTTCTTAGTCTTAGTTTCCTTATCTGTAAAATGAGTATCATATTAGTAGCTATTTTGTACATCTGTTGTGAATTTTAAATAAGACAGTACATATAAAGTGTTTAGCACAGTACCTAGCACATAATAAGGGTAGCTAAAATTTATCTACCATCATCATCATCATCTGCTAAGCAGTTTTTATTATACTCATTTTGGGTGGAGGAAGTGAAACACAGACAAGTTGAGTGACTCATGTAAGGTCAGATGCTTTTGGGATGTGGAAAACAAAGATCTCATTTCTTCCTTGTTGTTCCCTCTAGTAAACACTGCACTGACCTCAATGCAAACCACACCATCTCCATGTAAATTCATCCCAAGAAATATACAGTTCAGGTGAAAAATTATACCTCAAAGCCTAATGGCCATTGACCCTTATTACAAATTGGTCATTTGCTAGAGAACCAAGAACTGTATATCAGCCCCTCAAGAGAACTTCTTTGGGAAAAGTTAACACCTTTTCTTTGCTGCTGTTAATCATGTTTTACTCTGATTACCAGGGATGGTCACATTTTTCCAAAGTGCCAATCTTTCCAAGTATAGGGAAGCGTTTGAAAGAAGAGAGAATGGGCTTACTTCAAGGCTAATTTTTCTGAAAAATAATAAACTCTTGATGAATCAGGATATAATTAATCAGAATTCATATTAATCAAAATTGTCTATTCTGAACGATTCTGCATAATCTCATAGCCTAAAAATTACATTATAGCCTTCTTTCCTTTGAGAATATTACTGTAAAAAATAAAGAAAAGGGTCTATATTCTAAACACTTGTGTTTCATTCAGAAAACATTCCTCACTACTGTCTCTGCTGCCACCCCTACGCCCAGCCACTCAAAGTCCACTTAATCTCCCTTTATGCAAAATTCTAACAAGCATAGTTATCTGATTTCTAAACTCAGTGGAAAAAGATACTACATTAGAATTAAAGGGACCAAAATTTTATCTGCCCTTCTCAAATTCAGTAAACTTAATTCATTTCCTCTCCTTGGGTCTTGATTTTCCTAACAGTAAATAAGGATGGTTAAGCTAAATAATCTCTGTGGTTTCTTTCAGTTCTAAAATTAGGTAATCCTATGAATTTCAGCATCTTAAGTAGGGTAGGGAAGAGAGCAGATAAAGGGAAAATAAAAAATATACACATACACAGTCTAAGTTAACTCTGAAATTTTTTTCTTAATTGTCCCTTAAAGCCAGGAGCTAGACCCTTAGAAATATAAAAGTTCAGAATTGGTTTGTTTTATTTCTATCTGCATTCTGGCTGTATTCATGGGACTACAAAGGCCAAGGTCTCATTTGAACAGGGGGAAGAATATAGAACATTTGGTCATTTCCCTCTTCTCACCCCCTCCTCTCCCAACCCTGTCTCTCTCCCTCTGTGGCATATAATTGAACATGGCTATATAAAATTCATGCATGATGCTATTCTATTATATGCAGCTTTTCATATATTTCGTCCTTCACCCATAGTCTACCCATGGCCTACATCTGTAATACCTGTAAAATCTATATAGGTAGGAAGCTCTAGGTCTCAACGTATGATTAGGGTTTAAACTTTCTTGATTTAATATAGAGCTCTAAGGACAATGCAAAATTGATTTATCCAGGAATGAAGGAGATAAAAAGTGCACTTGGTCAATCACAAAGGATATTTTCAAGAGAAGAAAGTCAAACGAGTAAGTGTAGGATTCCCACTCCATGACTTCCGCCCAAAGGTTTATTGCTCCTTGAGTAATATTGCCATAAAGGTCTAGAGATTTAATTGTTTGAAATGAGATTGTGAAAATTAACTTCAGAGTAGAGTCCCTGTCTTTCCTGGGGCATCAGAGGGCAAAGGACCAAAAAAAAAAAGAGTGAAAACATATGACAACAATAAATTCCTAACAATATCTCATATATGAAAAATAATTTGTAGGATGGAGGCTTTCTTTCCTAAGAAAATTGGATTGGAGTTCATTATAGCTGTCTTGGTCAAAAATTAAAATTGTTTTATTTTAGCTTGTTGATTGTCCTATTAAAGTTTACTCTCATTTAATAGTAATAGAAAGCTCTTCTTATTTTCTTTCTTCCATAATTTCTAGTAATGCTATCCTGTTACAGAAACTCCTATGAGAATTGGATGTTCACTTTGACATTTGTTGGGTTAACTAGACAAGAAAGACCAGATATATCAAATTGCCTAATTATATGTAATTTTTCTTTACTATTAAAAATATGTTTTTGAGAATGCAATGTACATCTTATGCTATTTATTCTGACATTTTCATACTCTTCTTAGAATTTACATTATGAAGGGGAATAGCTGTCATAAGAAATGAATAATCTGGACATCGGCAAAATCTCACATTGAAAGGTAAATCCTAGTTAAAAAACAAACAAACAAACAAACAAAACACCTGTTTTTGTGAGTCCTTCCCAAACTATGCTCTGGAAACACTTTCTCTATGAGATGCTCTGGAAAAATAAAATCTGTGTCTCTATATATCTACTCACCTACCTACCTACCTACCTATTACTCATCCTCCTACCTATCTGTTTGTATGTTTGTGTGTAAATATCCAACACATTTAATTAATTTCCTTCTTTCTGTGGCCAGATCATCTTGGGAAATGCTATATACTCTATTAACTTCTTAGAGAATGACAAAGTTATGGTAGTTTGTTCAAGATTCTGAGAAGCCTGTAATCAAAAAGTAATCAGTTTAATTTTATTTATCCCAGTGTTTTTGAAAACTTATTTGGCTAGGGAACTCCTTTTCATAATCCATCTTTTAACATCCTATAGAGCACATTGCAGGAAATGTTATCATGAACTATCTCTTAATTTGAAATCTGGGGCTGTGGTGTCCTTGACTGAGCAATCCTTTGGCTCAATCATTTCAAACTATGGAAAGAACAGACTTATAGATAATAATCCCCAGAACAGCTATTCACTCATTAATATTGTCCCCACACATTCTGGTTAAGACTCTTCACACCATACCCTTCTGATCTGTCTGTGGCATGTATTATTGAGACTGTATCCCTTACCTTTCCCATTCTTCAGAGTCCTGGTCATATCCCATTTCTTCTGTGAATTCTATTGCAATGCCTATGATCGAATGAATCTTTCCCTTCTTTGAACTCCAAAAGCATTTGGGATCTCCACAATTATGAAAATGATTTCTAAATCTTTTAATACGTCTGGGTCTTGATTTGATGCCTAAATTTTTTACAAGGCTCTTACAAGGCAGGGACTCTATTTCCTATATTTCAGACTCATAGCCCTAATGTGGTCTTGGTCCAATAAATCATCGTTCACTTGACATATGCAGCAACACTGCACTCTCTTATAAATTACATCATCCCGGACTGCCGGCAGATGAGAGCAGTTGTCCCCTCCTTGAAATGCAGCAATCAATGCTGCATTTCCTAGCCCGTATTTATAAACAGGAAATTAACTGCCTTCCATCATTGTCCTAATTGACCTTCAGCTTAGGCTTGAAAAGAAAGACCTCAGTAAAATAAGAGGCTTTACTGATGGTATCAATCCATTAGTGGTGCCTTTGGTTTCATTATAATGGTGCCATATGCAATAAAGAAACATATTTCGATAGTCTGGGTGGTGGGGGTCAGTTCAGCGTCTCTACAAAAGGTTCCCCTGTAAATGAGCAGGGAAACTTTCAGGCCAACACTTATTTCTTGCTTGAGTTCAAATCTCCAGGGAACACAGAAAAGAAATCCAAGCTAACTTGTGAGGGAAACAGAAGTCGCTAAATGTCTACAATTGGACCTAGGCCTTTCCAAATCAGTTTAGTTAATCCTGGAAAATTGCCTCACTAAAAAAAAAAAACTGTCAAGATGTTAACTGGCCTTTTCTAATTCTCAATGTACTGATAGAGCATTAAATGCATTATATCTACTTCTTTTAAGTCTCTAAGTACTTATCACCTTGTTAATTAATATTAACCAACAGTTCTTTAGAACAGACATTGCTAGGAGAAGACATGAAAAATATAAGACCTTTATAGAAACACAAAGGGCTCTTAGTTTCTTTTTCTGCAAAATGGAACCATGGAGCTAGAGGTTTCTGAGACTCAGGGAAGCCAAACAATCCCTCCAAGGACAGACAGGCGAAATGGGAAAGAGCTGCCACTTCTCTTGACTCTCACTTAGTTCAATGTTTCTTAAATTAAGAGACTACATTTTTAAACAAACTCTCCAAGTGATTCTCATGCACACTGAGGTTTGAGAGCATTACTTTAAGGAATTAGAATGATGACGATAGTAAAACAGACTATAAACTCTCCACTTAGTAAGCTTTCTTCTAGAAAATAGAACACTTGGGCTCAGGAAACTTGTCTTCTGTCTATATGTTCAAGCATTCAGAATAGTGTGAGACATATAATGTGTAAATAATTATATACATATAAAATGGTGGACAGGAGAAAGGGAAAACAGGAAGACAGGAGGGAGAGAGAAAGGGAAAAAAAGAGTATTTCATTCAGAGTGCTTGGAAAGGTTCATTTTTTTTTTTCTTGAGTGTAGCATCCAATCAAGAATTCTCTCCACTTTTATATGCTACCTTTGAATGGAAAAATAAGGTAATCTCAATATTTTTTTAAAAGAGCTTTATTCTTCATTATTCAGGTTGAATACCTTCAAAAAAAAAAGTCACTATCTTTAGCCTCTAATAATCTCCTGCTAAAATGGGTATCTTCCTAAGTGGTTTCAAGGTCTGAGGGAAAGGAAGAAACTAAAATTTATTGAAAACCTACTATGTGCCTGTCACAGAGTTAAACACTTTACATAGGCTCTCTCATGTTATATTCAAAATACCCTTGAGGAGAAACCACCATCGTCTCTATTTTACAAGTGAAGGTGATAAAGATGATGATGGTAATGCTGATGATGATTGAACTCTTCAAAGGTAACTGGGTTTACCCTTTATATATGTCATCTCATTTAATTCATACAACATCTGCATGAAGGTAAAACTTAAGTTACATATTATAAGTAAAAACCTGAGGAATAGAGATAATAATCAAAGTGCCAAAGGTCAACCAGCTAGGCTGTAGAAAAGCCTGGACTGAATTCAAGGTCTAACTCCATCACTTGAACACATACCCCAAATGAGAAAACAAGGTTAGAGGGGTTCAGTGGCTTCCTATCTCCAAGCTTCCAAATGCGGAAGGCAAGTCTCCCAACCAACCATGAATAGGGCATGAGGGACATTTACCCTTTCCTTTCCTTACCCAAGAGACTCATAAGGAAAGGATTCTGCTTTCGAATCTTCTGAGGTTACTCTGTGCCCCAGGCTCAGACACCACTGGGGAAGCAGCTTTAAAGACATGGCAGTGGGGTCAAAATAGAAAGAATTTTAGTTTGCTTCTGTGTTTTTCTTAGTGTGAGCCAAAAACAATGGTATAAATTTGGTGCCCAAGTGAATATCCCAACATAATCAAAGGTCCCATTTAGGGACATGATATTTGATGCATTTTTTTTTTATACGGCAGGTTCTTATTAGTCACCAATTTTATACACATCAGTGTATACACGTCAATCCCAATCACCCAACTCAGCACACCACCATCTCCACCCCCCTGGGGTTTTCCCCCCTTGGTGTCCATACGTTTGTTCTCTACATCTGTGTCTCAACTTCTGCCCTGAAAACTGGTTCTTTGATGCATTTTTTAATGAATGTGTCCAATATTTACTTTTGTTTTTTTCATTGAAATGATTTCTTATTAAGCTTTTGAAAGTTGTAAAAGAAATTAAAACTTCTGTGTATAACTATTGCATAGTCAATCAGTAAATGTCAAGCCAGCATTTTATACATGCCAGAAACTATTTTTAGGGGACCAAAGGTATAACTATAGTGACTAACTCGAAGAAACAGAGCAGATTTTTTTAAAAAAGGCTATTTTCAGAACTATTTGTATGAATAAAGAAAAATAAGGTGTCCATATTGAAATCTTTACTATTTATAATAAATACAGCTTCCAAAGAGAGCATAATAGTTAAACAAAGATTTTGCACACATGGGAAAGAAAATAAGAAAGTTAGCAGAGGGCTTCCCTGGTGGCACAATCGTTAACAATCTGCCTGCCAATGCAGGGGACAAGGGTTTGAGCCCTGGTCCAGGAAGATCCCATATGCTGCGGAGTAACTAAGCCCGTGTGCCACAACTACTGAGCTTGTGCTCTAGAGCCTGTAAGCCACAACTACTGAGCCCACGTGCCACAACTACTGAAGCCTACGTGCCTAGAGCCCGTGCTCCACAACAAGAGAAGCCACTGCAATGAGAAGCCCGCGCACCGCAACAAAGAGCAGCCCCCGCTCACCGCAACCAGAGAAAAGCCTGCACGCAGCAGCGAAGACCCAACACAGCTGAAAATAAAATAAATAAATTTTAAAAACCCAAAAAACAAAAACATAATTCTCAAAAAAAAAGAAAGTTAGTAGAACAAATGTGCTTTTGGTCTGCGTTCCGGTCAAATGTCGATAACTGAACGACGCCCAAACCCAGAAACTGAAAATATTTCTTCTGGCAGAGGCTTCTTCAATGAAGACATGATCACTGAAACCAAATTACTTTTGGATTAATGTAATTTCTTATTACAATATATAAAATACAATTTTGTCTATATTCTAAACAACAAAGCAAACATAATTACTAAAAGTGTTTTCATTCAAAAGTTGAATTAATGAATGAAACTTGCCAAGTGTACTCATTTCCCAGGGCTGTCATAGGTAAGACAGTAAGGGAAAGTAAGGTAGATAAGAAAGTAAGGGAAACTGGGTGCCTAAAGGTAAGAAAGTAAGGGAAACTGGATGCCTAAAAACAACAGAAATGTATTATTTCGACGTTGTGGGGTGGGGGGGTGCGGGTGGCTAGAAGTCCAAAATCAAGGTGTGATCAGGTCCCTGCTCCCTCTGAAACCTCTAGGGGAGAACCCTTCCTTGCCTCTTCCGGCTTCCTGTAACCCTAGGATCTCTCTTTTGCTTAACAGTTCATTCCTCAATTTATTTCCTTTTGCATTTTACATTTAAGCAGCAAAGAGGGACCATGCTACACCTTCCACACTTTGCATGGAAATCTCTGCACCTAATTATCTAAGTTCATCCCCTGTATGTTCTCCTCTCCTCCCAACAGCAGAACATAACTCAGAAACATTCTCTGCCACTTTTGACAAGGATCATCTTTCCTCCAGGGCCCAGTAACTTGTCCCTCATTTCTAAGACCTTACCAGATGTACCGTCAATGTTCACATTTCTAGCAATATTCTGCTCCTGATAATGTAGGTATTCCCCAGGACAAGAGAAACTTTCTCTGCAGCTCTTCTCTCTTCCTTCTGAGCCCTCACCAGAACCACCTTTAATATCCATATGACTATGAACAATCTCTTCAACGCAGTCTAGGCTTGTTCTATCAAGTGCCTCAAAACTCTTCCAGCGTCTATTCCTTACCTGATTTCAAAGTCACTTCTGCAGTTTTATATATTTGTAGCTCCACTTTCTGGGACCAAATATATATTAGTTTCATAGGGCTGCCAGAGCAAAGTAATACAAACAGGGTGGCTAAAAACAACAGAGATTTATTTGCACAGTTCTAGAGACTAGAAGTCCAATATAAAGTGTCAGCAGGGCTGTGCTCCCGCTGAAACTCAGCAGAATCCTTCTCTGCTTCTGGTGGTGGACCTAACCCTTGGCACTCCCTGGCCTAGGGTTGCATCGGTCTAATCTCTGCCTCTGTTGTCACATGGCATTCTCCCTGTGCACCTCTGTCTTCATACAGCATACTTCTCTTCTTAAAAGGACACAAGCTTGGGCACCCTTGGCTCCGCCATGACCGCACCCTGGCCGATTTCAGATATTCAGACTCCACCTTTACTTTCACCTACGTTCACGGCCCCAAAACATGGGCATATCTAAGATATCTTGAAGAGGACCTTCAACATGGCAGAGGAGTAAGACGTGGAGATCACCTTCCTCCCCACAAATACATCAAAAATACATCTACATGTGGAACAACTCCCATAAAACAGCTACTGAACGCTGGCAGAAAACTCAGACTTCCCAAAAGCTGTGTGGCTGACAGGGTCTTGGTGCTCTGGCCGGGTGTCAGACCTGAGCCTCGGAGGTGGGAGAGCCGAGTTCAGGACATTGGACCACCAGAGACCTCCCGGCCCCACGTAATATCAATTGGCAAGAGTTTTCCCAGAGATCTCTGTCTTAACGCTAACACCAAGCTCCACTCAACGACCAGCAGCCTTCAGTGCTGCACACCCCATGCCAAACAACTAGCAAGACAGGAACACACACCCATTAGCAGAGAGGCTGCCCTGAATAATAGTAAGTTCACAGATGCCCCAAAACACACCACCAGACATGGTCCTGCCCACCAGAAAGACAAGATCCAGCCTCAACCAGCAGAACACAGGCACCAATCCACTCCACAAGGAAGCCTACACAAGCCACTGAACCAACCTTACCCACTGGGGGCAGACACCAAAAACAATGGGAACTACTAACCTGCAGCCTGCAAAATAGAGACTGCAAACACAGTAAGTTAAGCAAAATGGGAAGACAGAGAAATACACAGCAGATGAATGGGCAAAGTAAAAACCCACCAGACCAAACAAATGAAGAGGAAATAGGCAGTCTACCTGAAAAAGAATTCAGAATAATGATAGTAAAGATGATCCAAAATTTGTGAAATAGAATGGAGAAAATACAAGAAACATTTAACAACAACACAGAAGAACTAAAGACCAAACAAACAATGATGCACAAAACAATAACTGAAATTAAAAATTCTCTAGAAGGAATCAATAGCAGAATAACTGAAGCAAAAGAACAGATAAGTGACCTGGAAGATAAAATAGTGGAAATAACTACCACAGAGCAGAATAAAGATAAAAGAATGAAAAAACTTGAGGACAGTCTCAGAGACCTCTGGGACATTAAATGCACCGACATTCGAATTATAGGGGTCCCAGAAGAAGAAGAGAAAAAGAAAGGGACTGAGAAAATACTTGAAGAGATTATAGTTGAAAACTTCCCTAATATGGGGAAGGAAATAGTCAGTCAACTCCAGGAAGCACAGAGAGTCCCATACAGGGTAAATCCAAGGAGAAACATGCCAAGACACATATGAATCAAACTATCAAAAATTAAATACAAAGAAAAAATATTAAAAGCAGCAAGAGAAAAGCAAGAAATAACATACAAGGGAATCCCCGTAAGGTTAACAGCTGATCTTTCAGCAGAAACTCTGCAAGTCAAAAGGGAATGGCAGGACATATTTAAAGTGATGAAAGGGAAAAACCTACAACCAAGATTCCTCTACCCAGCAAGGATCTCATTCAGATTCAATGGGGAAATTAAAACCTTTACAGTCAAAATTTAAGAGAATTCATCACCTCCAAACTAGCTTTACCACAAATGCTAAAGGAACTTCTCTAGGCAGGAAACACAAGAGAAGGAAAAGACCTACAAAAACAAACCCAGAACAATTAAGAAAATGGTAATAGGAGCATGTCGATATTTACCTTAAATGTAAATGGATTAAATGCTCCCACCAAAACACATAGACTGGCTGAATGGATATAAAAACAAGACCCGTATATATGCTGTCTACAAGAGACCCATTTCAGACCTAGATACATATACAGACTGAAAGTGTGGGGATGGAAAAAGATATTCGATGCAAATAGAAATCAAAAGAAAGCTGGAGTAGCAATACTCATATCGGATAAAATAGACTTTAAAATAAAGATTATTACAATAGACAAAGAAGGATACTATATAATGATTAAGGGATCAATCCAAGAAGAAGATATAACAATTGTAAATACTTCTGCACCCAAGTAGGAGCACCTCAATACATAAGACAAATGCTAACAGCCATAAAACGGGAAATCGACAGTAACACAATCATAGTAGGGGACTTCAACACCCCACTTTCACCAATGGACAGATCATCCACAATGAAAATAAATAAGGAAACACAAACTTCAAATGACCCATTAAACAAGATGGACTTAAATGATATTTATAGGACATTCCATCCAAAAACAACAGAATACACTCTCTTCTCAAGTGCTCATGGAACATTCTCCAGGATAGATCATATCTTGGGTCACAAATCAAGCCTCGGTAAATTTTAAAAAATTGAAATCATATTAAGTATCTCTTCTGACCACAAATCTATGAGACTAGATATCAATAACAGGAAAAAAACTGTAAAAAATACAAACACATGGAGGCTAAACAATACCCTACTAAATAACCAAGAGATCACTGAAGAAATCAAAGAGCAAATCAAAAAATACCTAGAAACAAATGACAATGAAAACACAATGACCCAAAACCTATGGGATGCAGCAAATGCAATTCTAAGAGGGAAGTTTATAGCAATACAATCCTACCTCAAGAAACAAGAAACACCTCAAATAAACAACCTAACCTTACACCTAAAGCAATTAGAGAGAGAAGAACAAAAAAACCCCAAAGTTAACAGAAGGAAAGAAATCATAAAAATCAGATCAGAAATAAATGAAAAAGAAATGAAGGAAATGATAGCAGAGATCGGTAAAACTAAAAGCTGGTTCTTTGAGAAGATAAACAAAATTGATAAACCATTAGCCAGACTCATCAAGAAAAAAAGGGAGAATACTCAAATCAACAGAATTAGACATGAAAAAGGAGAAGTAACAACTGACACTGCACAAATACAAAGGATAAGAGATTACTACACAACTATATGTCAATAAAATGGACACCCTGGAAGAAATGGACAAATTCTTACAAATGCACAACCTTCCGAGACTGAACCAGGGAGAAATAGAAAATAGAAACAGACCAATCACAAGCACTGAAATTGAAACTGTGATTAAAAATCTTCCAACAAACAAAAGCCTAGGACCAGATGGTTTCACAGGTGAATTCTATCAAACATTTAGAGAAGAGCTAACACCTATCCCTCTCAAACTCTTCCAAAATATAGCAGAGGGAGGAAACAATCCTAAACTTATTCTACAAGGCCACAATCACCCTGATACCAAAACCAGAAAAAGATACCACAAAAAAAGAAAACTACAGGCCAATATCACTGATGAACATAGATACAAAAATCCTCAACAAAATACTAGCAAACAGAATCCTACAGCACATTATAAGGATCATACACCATGATCAAGTGGGGTTTATCCCAGGAATGCAAGGATTCTTCAGTATACACAAATCAATCAATGTGATAAACGGTATTAACAAACTGAAGGAGAAAAACCATATGATCATCACAATAGATGCAGAAAAAGCTTTTGACACAATTCAACACCCATTTATGATAAAAACCCTTCAGAAAGCAGGCATAGAGGGAACTTACCTCAACATAATAAAGGCCATATATGACAAACCCAGATTCAACATCGTTCTCAATGGTGAAAAACTGAAACCATTTCCTCTAAGATCAGGAACAAGACAAGGTTGCCCACTTTCACCACTATTATTCAACATAGTTTGGGAAGTTTTAGCCTCAGCAATCAGAGAAGAAAAAGAAATAAAAGGAATCCAAATTGGAAAAGAAGAAGTAAAACTGTCACTGTTTGCAGATGACATGATACTATACATAGAAAATCCTAAAGATGCTACCAGAAAACTACTAGAGCTAATCAATGAATTTAGTAAAGTAGCAGGATACAAAATTAATGCACAGAAATCTCTAGCATTCCTATACACTAGTGATGAAAAATCTGAAAGTGAAATTAAGAAAACACTCCCTTTTACCGTTGCAACAAAAATAATAAAATATCGAGGAATAAACCTACCTAAGGAGACAAAAGACCTGTACGCAGAAAATTATAAGACACTGATGAAAGAAATTAAAGATGATACAAAGAGATGGAGAGATATACCATGTTCTTGGAGAGGAAGAATCAACATTGTGAAAATGACTCTACTACCCAAAGCAATCTACAGATTCAATGCAATCCCTATCAAACTGCCACTGGCATTTTTCACAGAACTAGAACAAAAAATTTCACAATTTGTATGGAAACACAACATACCCCGAATAGCCAAAGCAATCTTGAGAAAGAAAAATGGAGCTGGAGGAATCAGGCGCCCTGACTTCAGACTATACTACAAAGCTACAGTAATCAAGACAGTATGGTACTGGCACAAAAACAGAAATATAGATCAATGGAACAGGATAGAAAGCCCAGAGATAAACCCATGCACATATGGTCACCTTATCTTTGATAAAGGAGGCGAGAAAAGACAGCCTCTTCAGCTGGACAGCTACATGTAAAAGAATGAAATTAGAACACTCCCTAACACCATACACAAAAATAAACTCAAAATGGATTAAAGACCTAAATGTAAGGCCAGACACTATAAAACTCCTAGAGGAAAACATAGGCAGAACACTCCATGACATAAATCACAGTAAGACCCTTTTTGACCCACCTCCTAGAGAAATGGAAATAAAAACAAAAATAAACAAATGGGACCTAATGAAACTTCAAAGCTCTTTCACAGCAAAGGAAACCATAAACAAGATAAAAAGACAACCCTCAGAATGGGAGAAAATATTTGCAAATGAAGCAACTGACAAAGGATTAATCTCCAAAATTTAGAAGGAGCTCATGCAGCTCAATAACAAAAAAACAAACAACCCAATCCAAAAATGGGCAGAAGACCTCAACAGACATTTCTCCAAAGATGATATACAGACTGCCAACAAACACATGAAAGAATGCTCAACATCATTAATCATTAGAGAAATGCAAATCAAAACTACAATGAGATATCATCTCACACCAGTCAGAATGGCCATCATCAAAAAATCTACAAACAATAAATGCTGGAGAGGGTGTGGAGAAAAGGAAACCCTCTTGCACTATTGTTGTGAATATACATTGATACAGCCACTATGGAGAATAGTATGGAGGTTCCTTAAAAAACTAAAAATAGAACTACCATACCACCCAGCAATCCCACTACTGGGCATACACCCTGAGAAAACCATAATTCAAAAAGAGTCATGTACCACAATGTTCACTGCAGCTCTATTTACAATAGCCAGGACATGGAAGCAACCTAAGTGTCCATCAACAGATGAATGGATAAAGAAGATGTGGCACATATATACAATACAATATTACTCAGCCATAAAAGGAAATGAAACTGAGTTACTTGTAGTGAGGTGGATGGACCTAGAGTCTGTCATACAGAGTGAAGTAAGTCAGAAAGAGCAAAACAAATACTGTATGCTAACACATATATATGGAATCAAAAAAAGTCATGAAGAACCTAGGGGCAAGATGGGAATAAAGACGCAGACCTACTAGAGAATGGACTTGAGGACACTGGAGGGGGAAGGGTAAGCTGGGACAAAGTGAGAGAGTGGCATGGACATATATACACTACCAAATGTAAAATAGAAAGCTAGTGGGAAGCTGCCGCATAGCACAGGGAGATCAGCTCGGTGCTTTGTGACCACCGAGAAGGGTGGGATAGGGAGGGTGGGAGGGAGGGATATGCAAGAGGGAAAAGATATGGGAGATATGTATATGTATAACTGATTCACTTTGTTATAAAGCAGAAACTAACACACCATTGTAAAGTGATTATACTCCAATAAAGATGTTAAAAAAAAAAAAAAGTTCAGCTATTATTAACCTTGAAGCTCTCACCTTCATAGCTCCCACTGTTGTGGTGCTTTTTTTTTTTTTTTACTTTTTTTTTTTTTAACATCTCTACTGGAGTACAGCTGCTGCACAATGCTCTGTTAGCCTCTGCTGCACATCTAAGTGAATCAGCTACATGCACACACACATCCCCATATCCCCTCCCCCCACGCCACCCCTCCCCATCCCACCCCTCCAGGTGGCCACAAAGCATCAAGCTGATCTCCCTGTACTATGCAGCTGCTTCCCACTAGCTATCTATTTTACACACTCCTCTTAATTAGTTTTCATTTTAAAAGTAATTGAAATTCTACCTGATATTTAAATTAAGTGATGTGAAAATGAATGCCAGTGCTTTGTGAGCAATGAGATTCCACCTATCCCCTCAAATAATGATAGAAAACAACTAGAATACTGTTGTTTCTAATCTCTTAATCTGGAACACAAAAATTCTTTCCAAGAGGCTTCACAGTCAATCCAAGTGATCTTTCAGGGAATGTCTCAGCTTGCTCTGTGTTCTTCCGTGTTATCTGACTTATTTACATTTAGAGGAATGATGCAGAGTGAATTTTGGATGACTTTCTAATACAGCTTTAAGAATTCTCTTTCTGAATCAGATGTCCTGGCTTCAGCAGCTTTATTCTCATCAAGCCTTCCCCTCCAGTGTGCAAAGCGCAGTGCGCAAGAGCCCAGGCAGCGTTCAAACACCTGTCCACATCTCACTGCACTGCACCTGGGTTCGCACTGATGGTGCAGACATGAAAAATGGACTGTTTTGGACAATCACAGCAGCCAAGCTGCCAGCAAAGGTGGAAAATCCAATCTTCGGGAAAAATGGGCAACCGAATTGCAGCCCACTGAAGCTTTCTGAGACGAATAAGACAATGATGTTGATGTATAGTAGCAACTGTTTACAGGGCTCATTGGACCAGCTGCCAGGGTGTGAAGGGTAGTGAAAAGAGGGCACTCACAGTAAGTTTGCTCCCACACACTCCCATCCTCCTTCCCATCTGGAGAACACACACTTTCAGGCTTTCAGAACTTAAAAATAAATATAACCATCCATCTTAACAAATCTAAACAATCCCAGCCTTGTACACACAGAGTTTATAGCAAGCCCAGCTTTGGAGAAATTCTGAAGTTAGTTTCTTTTTTATTATTTTGGTCCTCCTATTTCCCACCTCCTGGAGGATTTGCAGGCCACCTCCTTATCCTTGTTTGCCTAACCCCCTTCACTTCATTCCTTTATTCACTCGTTCATTCATTCAGTTTGCCAACATATATTGAATATGCCTGTGTTACTGGAGATTCAGTGGTGAGGAAATTCAGACTGAGTTCTCCCCTTACAAAGCTTCCAAGCTCATGGTCCAGTGTGAAACACACATGACCCAAATGACCTGACAAATGAAGATAAATCAAACACTGAGAAGAAGTAACAAAACCTGCTGCATTGTGTCTAATAAACTTATCTGGTCCCAGAACTCTTTTTAGAGTAAAACCTACTCAATCCTATTGAACTGATCTTCTGAAGGACACACCACTAGGAAGTGCAGACTCCATCGTAAAAAAGGGACCAAACAGATGTTTTGAGTGCTGTGCTAAAGCCCTTACAGAAAAGCAAAGTAAGGGCTAGGCACCTTCTTGCCTACTTTAAGCATTCCTGTGAATGAGGTTATTCCTGCTGAAATATATCATCACAGGCAATTGCCTGTCCACAGAATGGGCAACTGCCAAGACTGTAAGTTTGTGTATCTGCAGAAATGTCCCGAAAACTAACTTCCAGGCAATGTGAGATGTTTTAAGATATTTTAAGTCTTTCCAGCTCATGCTGCTGTACTCTGTGAAACGACAGGATTGCCAAAGACGCCCCATGGAGAGCTTGCTGCTGTTCAGTGCCGTACCGTAGACCACACTAATAAAGAAATTAAATAACTGCTTTCCATCATCATGCTCTGATTAAGAAATCAATATACTCCATCCCCAATAGAGTGTTCTAATTAATGCGATCTCATTTTACTTTGTGAAAACTCAGGCAGGTGGTCACACTGAAACTGATGTCTTATGCAACAAGTACAGCACGGGGCTCAGTCAGTGCACAGAGCAGGAAAGTGAATGGGACGCATCTGGGGGTGTGACGAATTAGAATACATGTTTGAACTGTTGAAACCATTCAAGGATACTTGTGCTGCAGGAAGCCCTGGGTTCCAGTCACTGGGGGGCTTCACACAGAGAAAAGGATGACTAACCTTGAGGATGCTGTTGAATGGCATTTTACAAAGGTAAAATAGAGCAGGCATCAAAAGTACAGACTTAGATCCAGACAGACCTGTGTTTGAATTCTATCTTCTGAGTTTGAAAACTGGTTTGACCTCGAGCAAACTTGCTTGATCTCACTGACCCTCATATTCCTCTCCTTTAAACTAGATAGTAAAAATAGTGTTAAAGAAAACAACCAACCTGATTAAAAAATGGGCCAAAGACCTTAACAGACACTTCACCAGAGAAGACACACACACACACACACACACACACACACACACACACACACACACACATATATTAAAAATAAGCATATGAAAAGACGCTCCACATCATACGTCATCAGGGAAATGCAAATTAAAACACCAATAAGATATCACTACACACCTATTACAATGGTCAAAATCTGGAACACTGACAGGTCCAAATGCTGGTGAGGATGTGGAGCTACATTCATTGCTAGTGGGAATGCAAAATGGTAGAGCCAATTTTTAAGACAGTGCAGTGGTTTCTTGCCTAACTAAACATCCTCTTACCATAGGAAACAGCAATGTTGCTTCGTGGTGTTTACCCAAGGGAGGTGTAAACTTATGTCCACACACACACAAAATACCTGCTCATGGATGTTTTTAGCAGCTTTATTCATAATTGCCAAAACTTGGAAGCAACCAAGATGTTCTTCAGTAGATGAATGGATAAGTAAACTGTGGTACATTTAGACAATTGAATATTATTTAGTGCTAAAAGGAAATGAGCTATCAAACCATGAAAAGACATGGAGGAAGAACATTACATACTAATTACTAAGTGAAAGAAGCTAATCTGAAAAGGCTACATACCATAGGATTCCAACTCTATGGCACTTTGGAAAAAGCAAAACTGTGGAGACAGTAAAAAGATCAGTGGTTGCCAGAGTTTGGAGGTGGGAAGAGAGGAGGCATGAATACAAGGAGCACAGGATTTTTAGGGCAGAGAAAATACTTTGTATGATACCATAAATGATAGATACATCAGTGTGCATTTGTTCAAACTCACAGACGGCACAACACCCAGAGTGAACTGTAATGTTAACTGTGAACCTTGGGTGATTATGATGTCTCAGTGTAGGTTCATCAATTGTAACAAATGTATCACTCTGATGGGGGATGTTGATAGTGGGGGACGATATGCATGGTGGGGGCAGGGGATATAAGGGGAAATCTCTGTACCTTCCACTCAATTTCACTGTGAACCTTAAACAGCTTTAAAAAATAAGGTCTTAAAATTAACACTGTCTATACCTCATAGGGCAGCAATGCAAATTAAATATGATAATGTAGATAAAACATTTAGCATGGTATCTGACATATGGTAAGTACTCAGTAACAAAGAGTGATTATTATTAAACATTTTAGTAATATTATTACTTTTTTTTTTTTATAACATCCAGGATCCCCATTAGTGTATTTATATTTTATGAGGCATGCCAAGATTACCAGAGAAAGATGAATTTCGATTAAGGCAACATGACCATAGGAGGACTAGAAAATTTGGTTAGGGGATTCAGGAAGTATAAATTATTCCTGGTCACACTGCTAGGTTCTCAGACTATCAAATAAGCACGCATTTGTGCGTTATATTGCATTAGAGTGAATATCAGAGAAATTTCCATTTCAGTGTGTCCAGAATGGTCAGATCCTGGCAATTTTATATGGTTCTATTTATATAGGGACAATATGACCCAAATCATACCTCTCCATCTTATATTTTAAGGAAAGATTTGATGGTAGTTAGAAGTAGTGTAAATTCATGTCACAAAAATATTTATCTCTGTAATTCTATAGGACTCCCAATAAAATGCTGTTAAATTCTCTGTGGACTTCTTAAAAGTTACTTTATTCCATCTCTAGAGTTCTGTTTGTATCTGTTCAATATCCTCCTGTGTTCTGAGCACCCTGGGCACAGTACCTATGGTCTCTATCATCTCTTGCAGAGACCAGGGCTAAAGCGCTAGGTCTGCCACTGTTTGAGGCATGACCTTAAGATGTTTGCTTAATTTGCCTAGGTCTCCGTTTCCCTACCTGTAAGATAAAGGTGTTGGAGTGGAGGGCTTTTAGATCTCTTCCAACCCTAAAATTCCATGATTCTATAGCTGGGCTCTAATGGGAGGGGCCGGGGATTCATATTCTTTCCCACATTATCTCATCCTCAGAAAATCATTCCATTCCAAGAATTTTACCAAGGGCTAATTTGCACAATTATTCCTACCCAGCTGGCCTTCTCCGGGACCCAGCTCTTTGGGCCAGTGAAGGGAAACAGAACTCCAGCCATCTGTCCCCTTCTCCTACATACTGTATTTCTGAATGGTTGCCTAGAATACGTTTGATTAGGACAGTAAACCTGTTGGCGGAAATCACAAAATACACTGCAAAACCAGAAGATGAAAGGGACTTCTGAATACAATTTGTTTTCCTCTGCAATCCTGAAGCTGCACAAATGTCTTGGCTTTTCCTTCTTCTTCACCTTATAATAACAGTGCTGTCCCAGTTGTCTTCAGCCATCAAATCCCTCCCCACACCTTCAGGTCCATCAGAATTTTCATTTGTACAGCGAGTTTCTCTTACCCTCTTGTCTCACAGCAACTGCCTTTGTGACTTACTTTGTCTATGGCAGCTTTCCCCAAACATCCTTAACTTTTCCTGTGTCTGCAGAGGACACTGAGTTTTGATGCCCAGCATCTATTCTGCCTTCTTTGGACAAAAGTAAGACCATTTTGCTTTGGGGGCAACATCTTCTGTGCCTGTATTTCCTGAGCCTCTGGGGGTGGAGCTCAGGACCTCGGCTGAGCCAATTCATCCACTTACCAAGTCTCTTTCTTGGCACCAACCATGTGCCAGGCACCGAGGACGCTGGTCTAGAATGACAAGGCCCCTGCTTCTTCAGAGCTTATATTTGCTTTAGAACTACTAGAATTGGAAACTGTGTTTTTACAATTTACCATCCCTAGCAACTGACATACTACATGGCACACACTATGTAACCCCCAAAATTTGGTTAAGGAATTAATAAATAAAAGTACCTCAAGAGCATGTGATGGTAAAAACATAATATGTGCGTGCGCACATGTGTGCATGCGTGCGTGCCTATGGAATGTGACATTATGGAGTTATCACTGTGTTAGGATTGCTCCCACAGTTTTACACGAATAAGTCCACTTAATCCTTACAGTAATCCTATGTGATTGATACTATGATGACGTCAGTTTGCAGAGAAGGAAAGCAAAGCACAAAGAGATCAAGGGACTTGTCCAAGGACACCGAGGCAGCAGACAGTACTGGGGGGACTTAAACCCAGCAGTTCAGCTCCTTAGATCTCGCTTCTAATCATGCTACTGTGTTGCCTCTTTCCCATCATGGACTCCAGACTGAGGGAAGTGATGGTACAAAAAAGGTGGGAAGTGAGAGTTTTACTTCTCCCTTCCCATGTGAAAGGTGATATTTTTTATTTTCTAATTTTTTTCTCATCCTCAAATCAAATGAATACACTTCAAGATAAATTCCTATTTTGTAATCATTTTGACTTCTATGGTTCTCATTTTACCAGGAAGATGGAAGGCCAAGATCTAGAGATTTTTAGTTGGGGCCAAATAGAGTCATTCTGATAAAAATATGAAAAGGAAAAACCAACACTGGAGACCAAAACACATCAGTGCATTATACAAACACACTCGCACAACACACGACAATGAAAACTGAGATATTTGCCACCTCCTGATGGAGCCCCATAAGATCTTTCTAAAATCCTCCGGATCAGAGGAGTCAAAGTGAAGAACTGGAAACGAGCAGAGTTCCTAGAGTGACCTTTTAAGTTAGGGACTGTCAGTGGCAAAGGAAATTCATCAGTTAGCGTTCCACGCAGCCCTGTTTACAGTCTGCAGGAACACCCATTGGGCTATTATGAAGAACGCTAATGCTCTCAACTACACCTCCATTGAGATAAAGTAGTAACCTAGTTACTGTAAAAGTGGTTTTATCTACAGACAGCAATTTCATCTTTAATATGCAACCACCATCTGTAAAACTACTTAGTCCCATCTATCCCCTTTACGTCTTTATTAGCCTCTTGTAAAAACACACGGAGCATTCTTAGTTATAGATGCAAAACGAGTTCCTTCTGTAACAATTTTTTAAGCTTAAAAACGTTGATGTAATTACAGTGGATAGATACATTTTCAGGCTGAATGTGCTTCATCCATTATATACTATAATGAAATTAACCACAATCTCTACAGAAAGGAAACGCGATTTAGGATGGTTGAAGAGGAGGACCATTCTCTAATGGGAACATGTGTTTGGGTGGCAGGAATCTCTGGAGGAGGGGGTAGAGGTGGGGGAGGCACAGAAAGATTCCCATGCTCAGGACAGTCAACCTCTTCAACTAAATCATCTCTCAGAAGGAAGCAAGCCTCTGATCACGAGGCCAGCTGTGCTCTGTCAACTGGCGTCGTTGGAGGCTCCGTTTGGAAAGTGCAAACTGTCTCTTGCATCACAACACATCTGGTAGCCTAACTACACTCTAAGCTCAGCATTTCAGCAGAGGCAGCCTGTCTGTCCCCAAAGATAGAAATGTTATTTTCTGAGCAGGGTTCTCGGGCTCTTGAGGATATGTACAAAGCCTGACAGTTACCGTCGTTCCTTGAATGATGATTAGTTGACAGCTAGAAGGAAAAGCAAACACACACACACACACACACACACACACACACACACACACACAGAAAAAGTTTTGAAAACCTGGTGGGACATCCCAAATCAGCAAGAGTCAGTTTTCTAAAGGTAACCTTCAGACGGCAGATAATCTCAACCAGCTGAGATTCTTATTGATCAAGGTAGAAGATTTCTGTAGCTAGATGAGGAACTAGAAAGATTATCTAATTCGGGGTTGGCAAATGCAAGTCAAGGAAGCCACAACTTCCCCTCTGCCTTACCAATGGCAGACACGATCATCTGTGGCATCCTTTCTCACTGGGCCCTCACTCCGTGTTCCATACTACACAAGGCACATGGGATGAAATCTAGATGCCATGGCATGCCAAGTCACCCCCTCCTTTTTACAGCTTGAGGAACTGAATCCCAGAAAAGTTTTGTGACTCTCGCAATGACACACAGCAAGTTAGTGCCAGAGACTAGAACGGATCCTGTGTTCCCCATCCCTGGTCCTGGAGTCTTTGCAAGAGCGTTATTTACACGCAATCAGCAGTGACTAGTAAAACATGAACCTGAAAACAAAACTGCAAGAGATGGGCAAGAGCTCAGCCTCTAATCAGCCTAATCCAACCTCTAACACTAACAGTTCCAGACAATGGGGATGGAGATGCAGTCTACTAATTCCTGGGGTGGGACCACTGCAGAACTACGCATTGCTGCGGCTGACTCATGTTGGCAAAACTGTTTCCGACAAGAATGTAGCCATGCGTTCTCTACCAAGGGTCTGTGAAATTATTACTACCCTTTACAGGATTAATCTCAAATCTGAGCATATATTAAAAGCAAATAAGCCACAAAAGATGGAAAGAAGGCTACCTGCATGGAAACATAATCCCCTCTAAAGTAGATCCACTTCGTCTTTTGCTTGAACACAAGCTGTCTATGTCCTTAAAAAAACAAACAAAAAGTAATGCCAACTACATACTGCAATTGTTTTATCTGTTCTTCTGTTTACTACCTGTCACCACCACTAGGAACATTTTCTGTCTTATTCTCTATCATATCCCCAACACGTGGCATGGTACTTGATACAAGGTAAGGATTTAAACTCCGTTTATTAACTTAAAATACAATTCAGAGCATTTATAATAGAAGGCAAAGGGCTTTTACCCAGATGAATAACTAGAAAATGAGGGCTTATTAAGCAAGATTATAAATGATAGTCACAAAGATGCTTGAAAACTGAGGGACCCTCTCGTAACATATCATGGAAAGAGGAAGGAGAAGGCTGCAAAGCTGCAGGTATAACGTAGGCTGAAAAATACTCTTGTATCCGTACCTGTGAATTTTATCCTACGGTGCATATGCACTGCTGTTGAAAAATGAAATAATTTAACAACCACCTAAAGAATTTTTTCACTCCAATCTTCCCATTGCAGTTACGAAAACAGACTTCCAGAGACGCAGAGATATTTGGAAGGTCCAGAGATGGGGTATGGTAAGGGCTTAAAACCGGGTATTCCAATTCCATTTCAATGCTTTGTATGCTATTAGCCTGACTCCTAGGGTGAAGAGCAGCTTTAGAATCCTTACTGTTTAACACAGTCACACCTGCAGAACACACTCAACTGATCAGCATAAATTTCATTAGCTCAGAGAATAAAGAACAACAATACACCATTTCTTAGAAGAATTACACTCAATCACCCCTGCCTCTGAAGAAACAATGCTGGTGCCACCGTCTGAGCTAAATCTAGTGTCTTGTCCTACTGAACCCTGTTAAATTGCTCCTGCCACCCCGGGAAGTGCACCATTATTTGGGGCTAAAGTGGACTGCCAGATTTAGAAGCTTCCAACTCTCACACACAACCTGCTAGCTCCCTCCTTGGATAAGGAGTTAGCTTCTCAGTGAGGAAAGTGCTCTTATGACAGTGCACAGAGTCACAGGAGTCCTTCCTTCCATCCAAATCAGCCATTTCTAACTTGGTTGACTGTGAGCGATTTACCCATTTGCAGCACTCAGAGAGTGCGTGAAATTAACCCCAAGGCCTGATGACGTCCTAGTAATAAATTGCACGGAATTGAGGTGAGGAAACCGACTTGGCTGGATTCCACAAACGTTTCTAGGGGAACTTTCCCTGCACTTATACAGGTGAGCAATAGGTCTCTCATTATACAACCCATGGGGAAAGACTGAGCTACATGGCAGTGGCAAATTGTGATTGCAAATGCAGGTTTATCTGTGCAATCATCTTTCCATTAGTTACATTAAAAGAAGAACTGTTGCGTAGATAATGCAGAACCACTGAATGTGGGAATAATCATTCATTTTGGTTTTGTACCATATATACTAATTAATAAAGTGATAATTATTAATAACATACCTAACAATTGCATTTATCAAGTATGCACTATGTACCACATGCTGTATTAAGCTATTTACAAACTGTCCTTATGAAGGAGAGTATTACCATCTTTGCTTTACAGAATAAGAAAACTAAGAGAGGTTTATTAACTTGCTTAAGGACACACAGCTAGCAAGTAAGTGATGGATTCAAATTCAGGCCTGTTTGCCTCCAAAGCTATACCTATGACCAGCATGCTATACTTGTTAGAGGTTCATTTCCTATATTCTCAGAATGGCTTTACTACGTTCAGAGTAGATGGCTGATGATGTGTTGACTTGAAAGATATTCCTACAAATGTCCTGCAAAAGACATTCCACTCCCACCAACACTTGTCTTGACCCTTCCTACTACAGGGCCTGAAATCCTAGGATTAAAGTTTCAGTCCTTTAGGGTTAAGAGTTTAATAGCTGCAAAAACCCCATTAAAATGTTAATGTATCTCAATATGACATCAAAAGCACATGCAAGAAAAGAGTCAATGGTTTGTACTTTACCAAAATTAAAAATTATTGTGCTTCAAAAGACACCATCAAGGAAGTAAAACGATGATTCATAAACTGGGAGGAAATATTTGCAAATCATATATCTGATTAAGGTCTAGTATCTAGAATATATAAAGACTTCTTACAACAATAAGAAGACAACCTGATTATTAAAATGGGTGGCTGGGGGAAAAGATTTTAAAAGATATTCCTCCAAAGAGAATGCATCAATTGGCCAATAAACACATGAAATACTGTTCAACATCATTAATCTTAAACACCATCAGTCTTTAGGGAAATGTAAACCAAAACTACAATGAGATATCACTTCACACACAGGAGGATGGCAAGAATAAAAAAGATGAATGATGCGTGTTGGTGAGGATGTGGGAAAACTGGAACCCTTTTATGTTGCTGGTGGGAATGAAACATGGTACAGCCACTATGGAAAAGAGTTTGGCAGTTTCTCAAAATGTTAAAATTAGAGTTACCATAGGATCCATCAATTGCACTCAATACTCCAGAAAATTGAAAACACATACCCACACAAAAATTTGCAAACAAATTATTCGTAGCAGCATTATTCCTAATAGCCATAAGGTGGAAACAAGCCATGTGCCCATCAACTGATAAATGGATAAACAAAATGTGGCATTAGTCATACGAAGGAATATTATCCAGCCATTAAAAGGAATGACGTACTGATCTGTGCTATAACATGAATGAAGCACTATGCTAGGTTTAGAAAACCAGACACGAAAGACTACGTAGTATATGATTCCATTTCTATGAAGTATACGAAAGAGTAAATGAATAGAAACAGATGCAGACTGGTGTGGGTGCTGGGACTGGGGGAACAGAGAGTGACTGCTTATTGGGTGCAGGGTTTCCTTTTGGGATGAGGATAAAGTTTTGGAGCCAGATTGGGGCAGGGGGATGGCAGTTGCACAACATTTTGAATATACTAAATACCAATGAATTGTTAACTTTAAAATGGTTAATTTTAGTTTATGTGAATTTTATGTCAACAAAAAGGGCACCTGACGTTCTGTAGGATGGGTCTTCTATGAGTTCTGAGCCTCAAAAAATTGAGTGGAAGGCATGGAAGGCAAATCTTGCTCATTTTTTTCTCTTTCCAAGCAATCTGATACAACCAGGGAAGGTATTCAAGACGGATGTAAACATAAAGGATTTCTGGCTAATTAAGGGTAGCATCCTACACAGTGAGCTCTTAGTTTAATCAAAATTTTACTGTTCTTCACTTTTCAAAAGCTCCTGCCAAACAGCTTAAAATGGGACCCCAGAAAGACTCACCCATGGATTATCATTGGGGCTGTAAAGTACATCACCCCCAAATAGGGATGAAAATAAGTTCTTGGTAGCTAAAATGTCTTCTTTTCATGCATAAAGCAAAGATATACATAATACCATATAAACAGATATATAGTATATCTATCGTAGTAACACTTCCTGGTTGGGAGGGCATGATTATGATTATGAGGGCATTTTTCATAATCCCAAAAGGATTGGGAAACACTACCCTAGATCAAGAAAGAAAACCAGGAAGAATCCATTTGTCTTGAGAAAGGGGCAAGCCTGCCCAAGGAGGATTCTTCAAGTAAATAATAGGTGTAAACCACCCAGGTAAATCTCAAATATGTCTTGAAGACAATGTCTTAACAGTGGTTAAGACGACAGGTTCCCCGGGTGTCCCACTCACTAGCTGCATGACACTGAGTCACTAATAACCTCTCTGAACCTAAGTTTCCTCCAGTGGAAATGGGGATGGGAAAGGGTGCCCATCTCACTGGGTTACTGTATTAAATGGGTTTATACCTTGAAGGTACTTGAGACGGTGCCTGAAGCAGCCTACCTTCTCTAGAAAGCAGAGCCAGCTGCAGTTCCTTAGTTTCCACCACCCACGGAAAGAGGGCCCAGAGGTTAGGAGCGGGGCCTGTGCAGGCAGATCGCCTGGGCTTGAGTATTCACTCTGACTTTGGGCAACTTACTTAACACTTCTTGTCCTCAATGAAGGAAATAAAAGTAACCCCCTTAGGGTTGTTGCAAGATTAAATCAGGAGTCAATTCCTGGAAAGCTTAAACAGTGTCTGCCACCTAAACTGCATTCAATAAATGTAAGCTGTTATGACCATTATTATTATTACTGTGATTTCCACGGCAGCTATTATTATTATGAGCCTATTCAGCTGTCATAATTAAACGAGGTGCTATAAAGGGTACAAAAGACTTTTAAAAATGTAGAGAATGGGACACCATTTGGTGAGGGTTCCCCGTGAGGAATGGAGAAGACAAATGACATGGTAGAAAAGGACTAATTGCTAAGTATCGCACTAGAGATGACAGTACTCCAGAATTATATAAAGAGGGGAGCACAGCGCGAGCTGGAGGAGTGAAAGAAAGCTTCCTGGGAGGGGTAGGAGTTGAGGAGAACTTTCCTCTCTGTCATTCAGAAGTATCAACACCTCTCCAGCTATGGTCGTCTTGCTGTTACCCATGAAAACAATCTTTTGAACAAGATCTTTCCAACCTTTACTTACCTCCCCACAGGCTTCCCTCCCTCGCTGCAAATTGCCCACCTGAAAGCACATAGAAAACGGAGCCAAAGTCCACCTCACGGAATAACAGGTCCTGAAGCTACAGTGACTGCCAGAGAATGCCAGCTCTCGGAGCAGGAGCACATGGTGAAAATTGCTGGAAAGGCAGTGGTAATTTTTACAGCAGGTTAGTACTACAAGCCTCCTTTGAGAGGCCAATTCACAGCTTGTCCTCAACACTACATTAACTCATTTATGGTTTTCCAAAAATGCTCGATTTCCTACTGTCCCTAAATCTGACAAATACGCTCTCCTAATTCAAAACCCTCACGGAGATCCTTAAACTCCCGGTCGAGTGTGGTACCATTTGCAGGTTGCAAAGCCAGCCTTCCCGATGCGATGCATCCTCTAGGTAGCACACTTAGGCATAAGGCGCCGGTCCCTCTAAATGTAATTTTCTTTAGGCTGCCAGGTTTCTCATAGATTCTCTGCTTCAAACCTAGAAAATGTGCAGCTAGAAACAATTTGGAGTGCTTATTCAAACATCCCCTTGTAACGAGTCCAAAGACATGATTCCAAAACTTTAACTCGGTTATCATTTCCAGAAGTAAAAAAAATACATTGTGTGTTTATATACACACACCTATTTTTACTCATATATCTCTAGTTATATCTATCTATACATCTCTGTATGTCTATATATATCTATATATACCTGTCTATGTATACGTGTGTGTGTGTGTGCGTGTGTATGGAATGACGATAGCTAATGTCATTCTTGGAAGTGGAATACACATACCTCCTTCACTTCCCTGAATTGCCCCTCTGTCTCTGGTCCAGATTTAAACATCTACCAGTAAAATTGGGATTTCCCTTTGTTTCTAGATAAATATCAATCATTTCCATCTGTTACCAGGACTTTGTTTTCTTAAGAATGATGTAAAATTTAGACGCTAATGCAACAGTTTGCATTGTTTAATCACAGCAATGAAACAGCCTTTATATGTTATAAAATTTGCCAGACATACAAAGAAACTTTAATTTCTACCTTAGCAACCTTTGTGCCATCTGTCATTTCTTAAAAATAACCAAATAGCTCTGGGCATGATATTCACATAGAAGACTGTCAAATGTGCCTTGCCAGACACAATACTGCCAAGGACTTAAGATGACTCTTTCATTTAATTTCACTTAAATTTGACCAAAATTTCTTCCCAAAGTTTGGGAATAGTCCTCTTTGGGGTGTAATGGGAGATCAGAGAACCCAACTAAAATAATGAGGATGTTGTATCCCAAAGTGTGATGCATGGGTGACTGATTATATATAAGATGACATACAAGGATGGCATTTAAAATAATACTTTAAAATAGATATGAGAAAAAAATGAGTACATCAAACTTGAGATTCCATAAATACTACCATTCAGGGTGAATCCAATTTATAAAATTTCATTCAAAGGAAAATGTTTGGTATTTGACTATAGCAAAAATTGTGATGCCTGAACGGGAGTGAGTAAAATATGGAACACAGTGGAATAAGTGGCAGTTCAAACCACGATGTGCTCCCCATTCCATGAAACTCAACTTCCCAATTGTTTGTTACAGCTCGAAAGCAACAGCACCCTGACATTTTGATAAGAACCTCTCCATAAACTAGACTTGGCTCCGTTGCTTAGCTATAAAGGAGGAATCTCTAGGAGGGGTGGATGCTAGTTATCTGGGAACTATCAAAACTTTCATAAGTTTCTAATTCTTTATAAAATGGGAGAGAGTTTAAATCTCTCCTTGAGAGGTACAGCAACAAGAACAGTTTGCTTCTTCACCGGTTAAACCACAGCAGTGGGAGCACAGTGTAATAGGAAAGGTGATGAACTTCAGTGAAAGCATGGGCTCTGATGCAGCCTCTGCCATTAATGTGCTCTGTGACCTTAGGCAGGTCTCTTTCCATCTGGTCATCTCAGCCACAGTGGTGGATTGGAGGATCTTCAAAGAACCTTGTAACTTCCAGAATTTTATTACTTCTAAATAAGCTTCTGCAGCATCAGAGATAAGAAATGGGATCATATACTAGCAAAGCTAGAAGTGAAAGTCTTTAGGAATGTTCTTGCTACATGACCTCACTACTTACTTCTTATGATCAGGATTCTCTTATTTATTCATTCATTCATTCCATAAATGCATATTGAGTACTTTATGTGCATGTCCATTCTTAAAGGAGCTGTGAGAGGATAAGACCGTGTTTTCAGACCTTACAATGTATGGGAATCATCTAAGAAACTTGCTAAAATGCACTTTAAACCTCTTCCCCTCTAACTCCGGGGAACAGCCAACAAATTTGAATTTTTAACAAACAGTCTAGGTGATCTGGATATGAGTGGTGTTGGGATCACATTTTGAGAAATGGTATTCTAGTGAGAGAGGCAGGAAATCAGGCAGATTAAATCTGAGTGACAGCTGCCATGATAAATATAGGCTTATGGTGCTGGGGTGGGCACATGGGAGGGGTTCCTACTTGGTGTGGGAGCCTGGGATGGCTACTTATTATTTCTTCTAAGTATTCATTTTCCAGTGCTTATCTTCAAATAAGCACTGGAAGATGAATAGAATTGCACCTCAAGAGGAGGATTGAAGGCTTTTGGACAGAAAATACCTTAGGCAAATAATGGGAGCCAAGGGTCTCCCTCTCAACCCACAGAGAATTCTCCGAAGACTTAAATTGAACGTTTCCCACCTCAAACATCTTCAGAAATATCTGTAGGATTAATAAATGGATGGAGGAATGGATAAATTAATTTATAAAGCAGTTCATAACCCATGGATGTTAGCATAATTGGACTCTGGTGACACGTACTGCTTAACAGGATATAGACCTTGCAAAGGAATGCCTACATCATCATATCCCTCGCCAAAGACATATTCAAGATCATACATAGAAAATCATTTTAGTACCGGATGTAGCAAGAGCGGATATCTAAACAGCACTCATTAATTCTAGCCCTTTCACATGTATCATCCTATGCCAAGAAGTAAAGTCGAATTATATCTGTCCATCATATAGATTTTTCATTTTCCTCACCATTACAAGTACAGCTAGATCATAATCTTTCGAGATAAATGTCTCTCTGTAAAAAGGTCTGCGGATGGCCTTAGCCTAGTGACAAAGAGGGGAAATACCTCTTGCAATACTTAATTCACATGTTACACTCCATCGACTACACAGGGAGTGTGGTGTCCAAGGCACAAATTAAAAGGTGCTAAGCTGTGTGGTTTTGAGCAAGTGACAGAGCCTCTCTGTGCATCATTTTTCTTCTTGAAAAGAGAATGGCCTGAATTAGATAATCCCCAAGAACTGTTTCGATTCTGACAGTCCATGAATCAAAGTAAAAGAACATTTCTAGAGGAATTAATTAATCCTCTGGGGATAAAATGAGATAAGCATTTCCTTTTATTATACATTGCTCTGCGGATGATCTCTCCTTCACAATAATCAGATCTGAAGAAAAAAGACCACGTGACACCCTTTAAGCGTAACCAGACTGTTTTCTAAAGAGATACAGTAAATTGAGGAATGATTTTTTGAAGCCAAGATGACTTTCTTGGCAGCTATAATTTTACCTCCTCAATGACTGAGCCAATTTTCTCCTCCAGCTCTTACACACCTTTAATGAATACATGTTTCTTTGATTAAATTAACATTTTTGTCTAGCTAATTAGCCTGAAAAACCTATGCTGAACCGATCTGGTAGCAACTTCATTACTGCTCATTGGTGCGTGTTTGCGACCCATCACTGTCAGCTCAATTGCCTAATGATTAGGGGGACATTAAGTTTGGCTAATTTGGCTTTCTGTGGCCATCATCACGTTCCCGGTGATGAGCCAATCCCCACCCTGAATCGACCCTGCTTGACAGTGACAGATGTTTTAATCTCAGGCTCATTCATTACTGTCCATCAGCGTGGCTGGCCAGGTTTGCAGCAAATACCTTGATTCGAAACCAAAACTAATTAAATACTATCTTTGTAATTACCTTATATAGTTACCCTTCCCTAAGTGGGCCAATATGACAAGAGCTGAAAAATAAAGACTTAAATGAGATTGGAGAAGAGGGAGTTCCTGCACTGCTGAAATGCATTTCCGTCTGCATGTTTAATCAATGGTGTGAGTCTGTGGGGAGCCGTCCCTCTGCCCTAAATGCAATGTTCAGAAATGAGCATCTCAGTTTTGCCTGTTACATACCAGCCAGGTTGTGGGATTCATTGCTTTCTTAGATCTCTGATGTTTTAATAAGATTATGTACATATAGCATTGCTGGGATGCCACTGGATTCCATTATCAGTGTAATCACCACTTGGAGACCATCCCTTTTACACTGCCTTTCCAAGTGGTTCTGATGGTGTTGGTTCCACCCTCAGCTACAAGGGTGGGATTGTGGCCTGGGCATAGCCAACGAGCATTAGGCATCTCCTGGTACCAGCGAATGGTTTAAAACCCAGCGTGTTACCCAACTGAGGCCAATCACAGGCAATAAGACTTAAATCTGGGCATCTCATGTTGAGCTCTATCAGAAACTGCCCCTGTCTTTCCTGAGGTATTTGGCACTCAGAGACAGCAAGGTCAGTGACTGCTATGCCCACCTTGTAACCAAAAGGGGAGATGCTTTTGAGAAAGGGGCTTCCATGAAGGAAAAAGGAGCCTGAAAGCTGGCCAGGGAGAAAGGAACTTGTGTCAGCATTGTTTCAGCCCTTTTATGCAGCTTCCCATGTTGACAGACTTACTCCTAGAGTTTTCAGTTTTATGCCGATAAAAGACCTTTGTGCCCAAAGACACATGCAACTGAAGGAGCCATATCTGATATAAGCCCTTTTAAAATGTTCAATCACTTTTACACTTGTTGTCCTATTTGATCTCCACAACAATACTGTACAGTTGGTAGGGCAGGAAAGGTTAGCCTCATTTCAGAAACAACAGCACCAAGGCATAAACGCTCACTCGCCAAGCCAGTGCTGAGCTGGGGTTTAAGGTGGGTCAATTGCCAACTTGGTCCTTTGTTCTCCTGCTTAGTTCATGGTGATTTGGTTCTCCATCCTGGTTTGCCCTGGATCACCACGAGAATAGTGTTTGGGGGAGGGTAGTAAAGCACATGGGTAAGAAGACATGGCTTTGGCATCTGCTTGGATCAAATCCCTGTCCCACCATTTACTAGTTAGGTGGCATCTGGCAAGTTTAACATCTGCACGCATTGGTGTCCGCATCTATGATGAGGATAGTGGACGCTGAGTGCTTAGCACGTGGCCAGTAGTTCTTCTTTCTCTCAACCAGAAAGGAGACACCATTTATTTTCTAAATTGACTGCAACATAGAAATTAAACCAACTTTTTATGTGTTGTTTCAGAATTATTTTAGCTTTTGCTCTCTGTGGTTCAAGATACACATCATCTAAGTAGTCTAAGAAAAGTGGTCCTTACTCAGGACTGTAGCAACGGCTCTGCCCTGCACTTATGTCAATTTAACTACTTAAGGTTATTCCCAGAAACTGCTTCCAAAATAAGAAATAACAGGTCAAGCTATTTTCAGCAAAGAAAGAGACTGTCAAATCTTCTCTGTCTAATTAATTTAGGACAAGCCTAAATTAATGGCAGAGATAACTGTCAATTTTTGAAAGCAGCTGAAAAACGAGATGGCTTTCGAGGAAGACTGGGGTACATCTTGGCTCTTTTTCTCTTTAGCTCAGTGGCCCGGAGCAAGTTACTTAACTACTCTAAGCCCCAGTGTCCTCATTTTAAAAAGGGAATGTTATCATCAGCTTTCCTGCCATTGTGTGCACTGGCAGATAATGAAAATAAGTGTGCAGAAAAGCGTTAACATAGCCGGGCCTGACTGCTATCCTTTAACAGGCCTGCTTGTAAGGATGGCCCTTGGCTGGCGTCTGCGAACTTCAATTTGAGGGGCTGCCCACCATTCCCAGAACTGATAAGAACAGCTCGCTGTTCCCAAACTGTATAAACAGCACGGTTTATGCTGTACATCTGCTTTCCTTCTGGAATTCTGGTGCCTCCCTGGCACAGGCTGCCTACGTGACCAGCCCCAGTAAAAGCCCTGCATACCGAGTCTCTAATGAGCTTCCCTGTTTGGCAACATTTCACGAGGGTTGTCACAGCTCGTTGCTGGGAGAATGAAGTGCGTTCGGTATGACTCCACTGGGACAGGACTCTGGATGTTTGCATCTGGTTTCCTCTGGACTTCTCCGTGTGCACATTTTTGCTTTGTTGATTGTGCCTGGTATCATTTTCTGAACTAACGTCCAGCCATGAGTGTGACTATATGCTGAGTCCTTCCTGGGAGTTCTCTTAGAGCCTTACCGAACCTGAGGGTGGTTTTGGGGACCCCCAACACATAAAATATCCAGCATATAAAAAACACGCAATAAACAGATGTATTTATCACTGTCATCCTCTTCATATATTGATGTGATTGCTCTGAACGAAACCACAGGCAACAGTGATATCAGTGTGGTAAGACTGAAAATTTGGAATGCTTTCCTATTTCAGTTTCTGTTTGACAGGAATGGGTGAACAGTGTATACTCCAAGTAAATCCTCTCATGTTATCTTAAGGGTTTATGTATGATGATATTCACTGTTGTGTTACTTGTGGAGAGCTGGGGGCCATTTGGGTTCTTATCAACGGGAGAATACAAAAGTAAAATGCTTGGTGTACATCATCGACCATCATGTAACTGTGAAGGATTATAGGAACAAGCAGCAACAGGCTGAGTGAAAAGAGTATGAAAAATCAGACAGGGCTTCCCTGGTGGCGCAGTGGTTGAGAATCCGCCTGCTAACGCAGGGGACACAGGTTTGAGCCCTGGTCTGGGAAGATCCCACATGCCGCGGAGCGACTAGGCCCATGAGCCACAATTACCGAGTCTGTGCGTCTGGAGCCTGTGCTCCGCAACAAGAGAGGCCGCGATAGTGAGAGGCCCGCGCACCGCGATGAAGAGTGGCCCCCACTTGCCGCAACTAGAGAAAGCCCTCGCACAGAAACGAAGACCCAACACAGCCATAAATAAATAAATAAATCCAAAGTTTAAAAGAAAAATCAGACATAGCATAATATTGCTCGTGTAAATTAAAGATATGTGCATATAAAACAATATGTATTTTGTAAGAACACTTGCAGAAAAAGATACTCAATAAATACATTAGAATGATTTTCTACGGTAGGGGGAAAGGTGGTGGACGTAGGATACGAGAATGAAAGGAAGTAAATACAAACTGAAGAGAACCTTGTACAGATCCATAATAAAAACGGGCCACGACCTGAACAGTGTGATTAACTCAACATTCTGCACCTTCGATCCAAAATAAATCTATTTCGCACTCTAATTATAATGACAATGGTGATGATGATGAAAACGATAATCCTATTAGCTAAGGTTAATTGAGTGACATGGAGCAGGTACACACTTTTCATATATTACTTTATGTAATCCTCACTACAATTCTATGAGAAATGTACTGTAAATATCCCCACTTTATGGATGAGGAAGCTGAGGCACAGAACAGGAAAGCAACCTGACAAATTTCCACAGTTAGGTAGCTCTTAGAGTCAAGATGGAAACCCAGCTTGGCGTAGAACCAGGGAGTTAATATAAGGATGCTGAGGTTCAGCCTGTGCCTAGGTGACCCCTATGTCTTGGGGCTCTCCCCTTGAGAGGCTGTCCTCCTTCTCTCTTCCCCAACTCTTAAACATTATTTTTTAGCACATGTATACTAAGGGCCAGGTGCTATTCCAGAAAGAGAGAGAGAAAATCCTCACAATCCAAACTGTGACATTCAAAAAGGAAATGATGTAAGATGCTAGGCACACCTGCACATCCAAAGTACCTGAGACACTAGGAGACCTGTACTCTTTGCCCATGCAATAGCTCCTGGTTCAACTGTTTTTAAGGACCTTTGTGAAATGGACTTAGGTACTCTTGCTAAGACTAACCCTGCGTTATGAGTTTGGTGTTTGAGTCAGGTCAATCCGTTTGTGGGTGAATGCTGCGGCCTCCCAGTTTTCACGACTTGCAGATTTCTTGGTCTCGACTAACACACAATTCCCTTTGATCCTCCTAGCACCCTACAGAAGGACACGTTAGCCTCACTTTACATCAGTGGTTCTCAACCGGAACAAGGAGGGCATTGGCTCCACAGGGGACAGGTGGCAATGTCTGAAGATATCTTTGGTTATCACAACTGGGCAGGGGGTTGTGCTACTGAAATCCAGTGGGGTAGAGGCTAGGGATGCCGCCTAACATCCTACACACACAGGATAACCCTTACAATAAAGAATTACCTGGCCCAAAATATCAGTGATGCTGCTGTTGAGATACTCTGCTTTATACATAAGGAAATCAAAGAAATCATACACTATGGTATTCATGAATTTGGGAGATATGAGAACATACTGTGTTATCTCGCTTACGAAGATGAAGGGTCTAGGTGCATGTTCATTTGCAGTGACTCTCTTTCTATTGCACCTGTGGATTCCTTTACATAGCTGCTGTGAAGCTGCTGCCATCACTGTATTTGAAGGGAAGGTGGGAAAGCAAAAGTGGATCCCTTCGACAGATGCCTGTCTGAAAACAGGCTAGACTCTGATGTCTGAGAAAGAGGAACCAAAGACAGAAAAAAAAAAAAATAATGACTTTGCTATTGGGTCACATCATTCTGACAGAAACGGATGGGTCAGATTCCATATTTGGGGAGCGAACTGCAAAACTGTGTTTCAGACGCTGCGTTTCTGCCTTACGCAGCTTGATTTTTATTTTTACTTAGGCTCCTACTCACTGCAAACAGTTCCCCCACGTGAGCAGTTCTAAATCCTCAAAAAGCAATTGGAATGGGAAAAAGAGGCCCGGTGATAAGATCAAGACATGAACTATCAACCCTGGCTGCTGGGCAATACGTTTAACTTTCTGACCTTCATTGGGAACGACATCAGTGAAGTGCTGATAAAACACTCTCAGCTGGTGGCTGGAAGGTGTAAGTCCAAGCACTTCACGGACTCCCTGGCCCAGCATAATATGAGGCTGTATTTATCTCTGTAATTTCTGAAGGGCACTCACTGTCATTTCACATTTATCTCAAGTGCTGGGCCTGGTAAAGGCTTGCTCATTGGGTGTTAGGATTTATCCTCGAACCAGAGCCTAATCAGAAAACTCTCCAAAGGCAAGAAGGAGCAAGTGACGGAATTCCCCGCGTTTTGTAAGGAGCATCTGTGATTTCATGACGAGCCTTTTCTAGCCACAACTGAGAACCTCAAGTGCATACTGCTGAAGACTCTCGTTTACTTAAGGGCCACCTAAGTAATTCAAACTCTATGGCTATTGAGAAGTGACCCTGTCTGCTCACGTGGTCTCTCACTCTCTCCTTCAGACTACGTCTCCACTTGGGAGGCTGTCGCACAAGTATGAAGATGATGCCAGGGGACTATAAAATCACACGTGTGGCTGCGTTTCTTTTGTCGCAGGGGTAGTCCTGCTGACCTGTGTTTGTAAAGTTCATTGACTGTGGTGAAGAAAGCTGTCAGCAGTTGTGAAATAAAAAAAAAAAAGATAATCGCTTGGGGTACCAAACACCAAGGGCAATATAATGGGGATGGGAACAATGCAACTTTAACAAGTACCAGAATCCCTCCAAACAAGATGGGTATGTGTATGTGAGTCAATGCTCAGGAGACTGCTGGGCGTGGCCAGGTAGGCTTCAGGCGCTTGGACTAATGGAGAGAAGGGCTTAGCAATATGGGGAGGGAAGACTGTGCAGAGATATGGAACCAGTTAGAAATTTCTGGGGAGGATGGGGCACAGCCAAAGGCCTTCTAACAAGACAATATATTTAAATTTTAAGGAATTTGTGATGCAAGCTACTTCTGTCATCCCAAATCACACATAACAGTTTGCTGGACCCATAGCCTCGTGTCGGTGGAATTCTGGGGATGGATGGTTTGGAAAGTGACCAGTTTACAGACCGGGATGGTTGATCAGTGAGAAGACCCATAAACTGCGCTAATATAGCAAAGGCAAGAATTTGGAACCAGAAATGGAAAGAATAAAGGTAAATCTCTTTCCTCCATGAATTCATGAAGATACCAGGAGGGCTGCTGAATTACTCCAGGGGTGTGTAATAGGAGGTTTATGTCTCATTTTTAATAGCAAATGGTAGTTTGCCTCAGCAGACGCCTGGGTTACAATAAAAATACTAATTGCAGTTAAGCCTTGTTAGAGGATAAGCTTCATAAGGGAAAGGATATGGCCTGATTTTTAAAAAATCTGCAGTCCCAACCATTTGTGCAGTACCAGGCACATAGTAGAGGCTCACTAAATATTTGTGTATGGATAAAACAATTTCTCAATTGATGTATGAAGAAACCAGTGCTAATCTGAGATCGGCAACTCTTGCAAGGTTAGAGAGTTTGTAGGTTCAGGGTCAGGATGCAAATCCACGCTGTCAAAGTGTTACTCTTCCTGCCGTACCACCAAAAGTTCTGCAACTTGGTTATTACAATGCTTCAACTGAGCTGACGTAGGAGAGAACCCATGAATACACTATGTAATCTAAGCTGGGTTATTACCCTCTTTATGAATAACAGCTCAGAGGGCTTGAGAGAAATTAGGTCATTTCGGTTCTAAATCCCCCTGTGCACTTTCTTTGTGCCTCTTTGTAACAGTTTTCTGTAAAGTGTCCCATTGGGACCATTTGGAGTTGTTATTATTACTATTATTTTTATTTTCAGGCTCTACTGAACTGAGCATTTGATTTAGGGGAAATAACAGGTTTGAAAGAAAGACATTGGGAAACAAACATAACAGATGCTTATTTGAGGACCCCTGATTGAGCTGAATTGAAAGCCCCTGTCTACATCCTAAAAGCCATAAATGTCAGTTGATTAGAACTGAATCACAACCACTTTGAAGCATGGGTCACCAACAGACAGCCATTTCAGACTCATAACATCCCAAACGGCTCTCCATCCTGTCAACACTACTGAAGAGGAACATAATTCTTACAGTGGGAAGGAGCTTTCATTTTTAAGAGATACTACCCGGAGCTTGTAACTAACGGTCTTGGCAATTACACAGCAAAGAATCTCTCTAAAAAGCCGCCATGGAAATACCACATTGATCTCTTATCTGGGCAGAAACCTGAACACGGTTGCCCGGGCATGCTGGGAAGAGGCAGAATAAGTTTCTTTGTAAGAGAGAAATTGAAATCAGAAATTGGCTTCAGCTGAAATCGTTTTTTTTACGTAAGTTGTATAGAAATATCAGGCAAAGAAACTCACAGCCCGGTGAAATTCACACAAAATTAGTAACTTGAGTTCATTGGAACATTATGGAGCATTCTTCAAATATTCTCTAACCTCCTAATGGGCTGGGCTTACTCAAAATGCCATAAGAACAAATTTCAATTGTTACTTCCCTCACGGTTCACATATCTATTATCCACTTCACATTCAAAATAGCTTCCCTTCCATTTATGATATACTCAACATTTTTATATGTAAAATCACGTGGTAGGAATTAATTGGACATTTTTAATCTGAATCCATTCAAACCATAGAGATCGGTCCATCAGTGCTCTGAACTCAAACTGAAGTAGGATGTAAGTAATACCTACAGAAGGAAGACTTGGGTTTCAGAAGAAAGAAAAGATGGTCAAGCTGAGGGCAAAATCGAAGAAAATATTTTTGCAATGTTACCATGGGGAGAGGTTGAGGAAGCTAAAGCCAGATACACCAGGGCCAAGGGACTGTCTTCAAGTGTTTGGGAGGCAAGAGACTGAGGTGGAGGATGGGGGTAGAGCACATCTCACGAGTTCTACAATCTTAATAGAACTAAGAGTTCTGCTGTCTCATGGTGTGGAGTTACCCTGGGCAAGGATGAAAAAGATAGTCCATTGTATTAGTCTACAAATTCATTCTCAGTGCTTAGCCTGCATTCACATAAACACACACTCACCTTGGCAACTATCACTTATGGAAATAGAAAAAAACATTCTGCTCTGTAACTATGGAAAGGAGCTAGGTCTTAGCCATAGAAATATGTTTAAACGATGTTTCAGTAAAAGATCAAGATCATGGCTCAAGACAGTGCTCTGTGTTCTCTTGTCTACTTGGGAAACCAATACATGGGGCAAGTGATAGCCACCAATCCCCATCTCCCCTTGCATCTCAAGAACCAGCCAGTTGCTTACCCACTGCCCACCGTCTCACCCTTATGGCTTGCCAGCAACTAGAAGGACAATTTTATCACATACTTAGAATTGATACATGAATAGTATCCAGATGCCATTCTGAGAGGCAGTATTCCTGTTTCACGAAAACTATAAATCTGATTCTTAAAAAGAAAGTGATGGAGGTGCTGGTGTCAGGGAGTAAATAAAGATCCATATGTTTTCTCACCAACAGAATCTCAGTTCCTAAACTTCCTTTTGTGGCTATGCTCCAGGGAAAAAAAGGTAGGATACTGAAAACTCTCTGTAGACATGTAATCTGGGGCCATAATATTGCTGGTAACAAATTCTCATTCTTTTAGTTAAGACAGATACATCTCTTGCTGTTTAAGGGGAAAGTAGTTGAGATTGTTACTTCTATTTTAGTTGAATCCACAAATGAAAAAGTGAACCTACGTGGTCAAATACTCAAATGTGTATATAATTTCTTGGTAGCCAGATCATGAATGATAAATATGCCTGAATTCTGTAGGGGGTTGTAAAACACCCCCAAGAGTACATTGAGATATGCCTCTTAATTGTAGTAAGCTAACAAAGTAGGTTAATAAAGTTCACTTACATTCTGAAGCACCCAAGTGACAATGCATCTCTAGAAACACAATGGGAACAGGATGCTGAAATCAACATATATCAAAGAAGAGAGGTCAATACTAGATTTCATTCTGAATGGGAAAATAAATGATAATGCCAAATGTACACTAGTCTAACAGTAGACCAGAGGGCTCAAGGGAAAGCTGAAATGTGAAACTTTCACTTGAAAGGAGCTTACCACGGCACAAATCATTTTCAACGGTTGAAGCTCTTAGGTTGGAGGTGGTAGCAGATTTTAGTTTTTGCCTTTATTTTTTGAATATCCTGTGCTTAACTACTTTCTGTTTTGGAGTATACCCCATTTATGTGTAAAGACAGGGCTTATGGAAGGCTTTATGGAAGATGAAGGGGTCAAATCCTCCCTTATCAGTTCCAGGCAGTAGAGGCATAAGTGCAGGAACTAGAATGGGATGACTGGAAATCTCCTTCCTGGCACTGTGACATCCTATGAGGTCCCTCAAAGACACAGAACTGTTCGAATTCACTCCAGGTGATGGTGGTAGAGGCATGACTCCAGCAGCAGGGATGGTATCCTGCAAATGAGGCTCGGGGTACTTCCTACTCTGTGGCAGTTAGAATTGCCAACAGGACCCTGTCCAGTCAACCAAGTGCCCCCCACCCTGTTCACTGATTCTGTGAGCCCCTAATAGCCTTTTGATTAGGATCAGCATCGATTTATGTTTTTTGCAGCCACAAATATCTTAACTGATGTTGACTTCTCCCATGAAGTTGGAACTCATTTACATATGACCTTTCATTTGAAAGCACAATCACAACCATTACTACACTGAGCACTGTGATGGGTGTCAGAAGACCTCCAGGATATCAGTAATTGATTATCAGAATGTCAAACAAAGCTTTTCATCTTTTTGAACCTTAGTTTTTCCACCTGAAAACCTGGATATAAGGTTTAGCATGCATGATTTCTGAGATCTCTGAGTCTACAATCTTGTTTGATCCTCATAACTGTCTTTCATGTTGACAAGTCAATGGGCAGAAGTCACCCAATCCCTGTCTTGCATTTTTCCATCCATTCCATGCTTCTCAGAGGGGAGAGGATTAGAAATACTTCTGGTGCTCCTGGAACAACTGAGACAAAGGGTGAGGGCAAGAAATCATAAGGTGAAATTGACAACTAAGCTCTAGACCAGCAATAGTTCAATTTCTTAATATTTACTGCTAGGAACTGAATTGTGTTCCTCCCAAATTCATATGCTGAAGCCCTAACACCTGCCTCATCCCTCTTGCACTGGAGATAGGGCATTTAACGAGGTGATTAAGGTTAAATGAAGTCAAGAGTAGAGCCCTGATCATATAGAACCTGTGCCCTTATTCAAAAAAAAAAAAAAAAAAGAAGAAGCAAAAGAAGAAGAAATACCAGAAACTCTTTGCTCCTCCCCCATCATGTAGGGACACAGCAAGAAGGCTGTCATTTCCATCCAGGAAGAGAGTCTTCACAAGAAAGTGAACCCTGCTGGATCTTAATCTTGGACTTCCAGCCTCCAGAACTATGAGCAGGTAAATTTCTGTTAAGTCACCCAGACAGTGGTATTTTGTTATGGCAGCCTGAACAGACTACGACAACGCCCAAGACACTCTCTGAAAATATTAAGCAAACTTCAAATAATTCATTTGCTTTCCCCATTTCCCTGTGAGGTATTCTTGTCAGCATTATCCCAAAGTATTTATATAGTGTTCTGCATTTTGAAGTGCCCACGATCATTTATTAATGACTAGACAGGAATGCTACTGCCTTGCTGCTTCGGATATTACCTCCAAAAGTGAAATAAGGATGGAAATAAACTTGTGGCATTTGGAACAAGGATAAAAACAGAGAAACTGAGGATTTTCCTTGGGGAATGAGATGAAGGAATTCAATTGAAACGTTTGCAGCATCACTGCGCTATAAACGTGCAATGTGTTGTGGAAACAGTTTTCTCAAATAGTTTTGTTCCCTAAAATGAGTTTTTAAGAAAGGATTGTTTTCTCCTGCCCTTTCTTTTACTTCGTGCCACTACAGAATAATTTCCTTAGCAAAGAAAATCTCAGAACATGATATGGAATTGAAACTGCATTTGACCTACAGCCAAAAGTGTGCATTCTTCAAACTCACTAATAGTATAAGAAGAAAAAGAATAAAACAATCAGGTGCTATTTTTCACTCTTTTAAATGACTAAATTTTTAAAAGAACACATAGTCCTTGCTGGTAAGGTTTTGGTGTCATTAGTGTGCTCTAAGACTGCAGATAGCACCGCAAATTTGCCTAAAGTTTTGGATCTGCCTAAGGCTGAGAACTTACTGTAAGTGACTTTCTTATGAGATCAACAGGACAAAGGAGAGCAGAAACATGAAGAAAGTTTTCCCAAGATCACACGGCAAGTTAAGTGACTCCTATATTCCTAGCACATAGCACAAGGACCTGTCATATTGTGGGGCCCTTATCAGATATTTGTGAATGAGCAAACAAAGAAATTTAGATGTTAAAGCATTTTATCCCCCCTAGACATTTCTCCAGGGTAGTTAAAAGGAGGAAAAGCTTATATGCCCAGTGAAATTCATTGGGGAGTTCACTATGACTATGGAGAGACAATGGAATAATTATAGTTTCTCTAAAATAGAAAAATGGTTTAACTAATTTTTTCTAGCAGTTTGATGAACCATCAGGCATATATTTCCTAAATATATATTTGTCAGGTCATGATTCTATATTTGAAAATCCAAACCCTATTTTAGTTGAAAGTTTTCAGGAGGCTTTTCTCTAATTAAGAGTAAATTAAAAACCATAGCTTGGCTTCCTTTAACTACTTTCTGAAATCCAGGGACTACAGACTTCACTGATACAGGAATGTTACAAGGTGGGGGAAATGTTTGACCTGGTATTCTGGAGTCAAGCAGAGGGCAGGCCATTCAGTACCTAACAGCTGAGTTTCTGCTTCCATGTTTGTTAAAATAAGATCTAACCTGGGCTACATATTATTTTTCTTGTTCCATCAACTGGACCTGGATGATGAATATCAAATGCAAATCATGTGCATTCATTTCATCTCAAGTCCAGTCAAGGATTTGAACCTTAGAAAGTACTCAGGCTGATTAACAGCTGAATCATGAAATGAGAGAACCTCAGGATCATGTGAGACCTTCAGAGTCAGTCATTCCCAACCCCTGATCCAGTGCTCACATCCCATCATCACCACTGTCATCACGCAAAAGAGATAACCATGCGGACAGACTTTGGGACAGTCTACTTTCTCCTTTCAGTTGTGTTTATTAATACCATACGATAGAAAAAAAGTCAGGGCACATTCTAATCTAGCACAATATCATGCAGCAGAAGTCCAATGCTCTGATAATGCAAAATTCAGGTGGCAGAGAAATACCAGACCAGTTAGAGCCTTGAGGTTTTATTATATTGGCAAATCTGCACTCCCTAAGGATTTGCAGGAAGGTTCATCTTCTTCTAGAATATGACATCAGAGTATAACTCAAGCTGGACCTTCACTTTAGATACCCTTCCAGGCTACAAACTTGCTCATGATTGAGGGTAATTACACACTGTTTTTGCATACATTTAATTAGTTTAATTCTATGCTTCTTGGTGCTGCCTCCAAAGAATACAAGGCCAGCAATTGCTCTAAAGGCACAGTAAAAATATAAACATCACTTATTTGGAATGAGCCACCCAGAATTAGTGCAAAGTCTGATTTTTTTCCTTTAAATAGGGAAGTATCTTCACTGTGTTTCTGGTTATAAAGGCAACTATTGCTCATTATAACAAGTGCTGGTAAAATCACTCCATTATTCTATTCCTAAAATATAATCAACATTAAACAATCTGGTATACATCCTTCCAAATATTTAATTGTTGCTTAATAACACATCCTTTCACACTCTCCATAGTTTATAACAAAAGTCTGCAAACTACAGCCTGTGGGTCCACTGCCTGTTTCTGGAAATAAGAGTCATATTGGAATACCGCAACACTCATTTGTTTATGTACTGCCTATGGCTGCTTTCACACTAACACAGCAGAGACCTGGAGTTGTGACAGAAATCATATGGCTTCAAAGCTGAAAATATTCAGTTTTTTTTTTTTTTTTTTTTACAGGAGAAGTATGCCAACCCCTCCTGTATACCCTTTCCTTCCTGTCAATGTTATATCAAGAATATCCTGGGCTTCCCTGGTGGCGCAGTGGTTGAGAAGCTGCCTGCCAACGCAGGGGACACGGGTTCGAGCCCTGGTCTGGGAAGATCCCACATGCCGCGGAGCAACTAGGCCCGTGAGCCGCAACTACTGAGCCTGCGCGTCTGGAGCCTGTGCTCCGCAACGAGAGGCCACGATAGTGAGAGGCCCGCGCACTGCGATGAAGAGTGGCCCCCACTTGCCGCAATTAGAGAAAGCCCTCGCACAGAAACGAAGACCCAACACAGCCATAAATAAATAAATAAAATAAAAAATTAAAAAAAAAAAAGAATATCCTTTTATGATAATTTTGTCTTATCTACCTCATTCTTTTGAAAAGATACACATTATTGAATTGTATAGGATTTTCATAAATGAACTGATACCCTATTGATGGGCATTTAAATTATTTTTATGGGTTGGGTTTGTAAGTTTCAAGAAACAGGGATTCAATGAAACATCTGAAAGTGGTGCTTGGTAGAAATTTACAAGAAACTTGCCTTAGAAAACTATACTAAAATGTTTGTGGAACCATTTGATAATGAGTTTTCCCTTGAGTGCTTGGAGATAGTTTAATACTGAATATCACTAAGTATTTTAAGTATTCTCCCAGCAATCCTGGCAGTAGGGAAAGGGCTTGTCAGGACACCACATTACCACGTTATACTCTTACCAAGGAAATGGGTTGCGATGCAAAGTCTGAAATTCAGCCTTTTGAAAGCCCAGAAATTTTGCATTACCTAAATTCAAACGAATGGTTTTCTCTCTTATGCAGCACCATTGTAAGGAAAGCAGCCCATGTGACTCTCATCTTCGAAGCCTAAGCACTGTGTCCTCCATTTCAAAGTCCCAAGCTTTTTGTTGAGGTATTTGCTTCGATTAAAAAGGCTTCCTTTCCCCACTTTTCTAGCCTCAGTCCTAGGAGGCTAACCTGTAAGAAATCCATTTTGAATGTCCTGCCAGCAAAGGCAACGTCTATTTTACGTGAGGAGAAGGCTCAAGAACCAGGTAAATGCCAGTGATGTAATTCAGCAGTTGCTCTAAGAAATTCAAAGTTTCAACTGTGAAAAAGGACCCTTCAACTTCTGGGAGATGCTTTGTCTGACTCTCTGGGTTTAAAAGGCGAAATGCCTTCTTAGTCTAAAATAAGGTGTTATGTTTGGTCTTCTTTGTGCTCTGCGTGTCTATTCAACGGCTAAGTTGAGGTGTCCCAGATGTGTAAGGCTATTTCCTTCTCATCTCTTGGGTTTTAGCTTAAATGTCATCCCTTCCAAGAAGTCTTCCTCGATTGTCCAATTTAAATAGAGGCCTCCCCTGAACCTTTATTCTCCATCTCAGCACCTGTTGGTTTTACTTACATCATTTATCACAATGTGCAATTATTTATTTCCTCATTCACATGTTTTTCTATCTATCGCATGAACTTCATGAGAGCAAGAATCAGGCCCGTCTGGTCTATTCTAGCTTCCCCTATGATTTGCATCACCTGACATATAATAGGTGATTACTAAATATGCTACAGTAAGAAATACTAGGATGTGGAATTTCTCTGTATGGCCATTAAGTTCATCAACTCTGGAGACAGACTGCCCACATTTGAACACTGGCACCTCTGTTGATAACATGAGGCTTCAGTCGAAAGTAACTTCCCATCCCTGTGCCTCCTCATTAGCAAAAGGAAAACTAATAACAGAGCTTAATCCATAGGATTCTTTGGAGTTTGAATTAGTTAAGTAGGCACAAAGAATGTCCTCAAAAAATATCTATCCTTTGTTGCTATTTCTATAATTGTGTTATTTTCCAATTTATAAACATGAGTAGAAAAAAAGAACTATTATATTCTTTGTATGCACATAGAACTACAGTTTTTGGAAGCTCTTTTATACATGAAGACTAATTGTATGCTTAAGAAATTCTTGTAAATGTGGTCAACTGAGGGTCACGCTAATCATTTCGAGTGGAAATGATGAGGAAGCTAAAGGCCATCACACTGTCCCACCCAGGTGGGATGTGGCCAAGTTGGGTGCTACCCTGACCTCTATCCAGACCACCATTTCAACATTCTGTTTCCCTACGTCACTTTAAAAGAGCGAACATAAAACACAAAGGTGAAGCAAACATTCTACCAAGGTCCACCTGCAAATGTATGACTAAAAAGTATTAGCCAAATTTCAAACTGCCATATTGAATTCTCCTCTCTAGGGAACTTAGAAATTGATCAGTTCTTGAAAATTCAAAGTAAAGGGAAAAGGGTAATTTTCAGACTTTTTTTGCTGGCTGTCAGGTCAGAAATAACAAAAACAGCCCTAACTCACAATTTTATCACGTTTTCCTACTGTGAAGCAAGAATAGCAAAATAATCAACTTCAAAAAAACAACTTTACAACCAGCCCGAGCGTGGATGAGAAGTTTTTTGCAAAGTTTGTGGCATATGCATCAAAAATTTCGGCAGCGTTCTCTTTGGGAGGCATCCGAACACCTCTGAAACTGAAGAATAGCAGTAGTAAATGTCTACTCTGTCCCAGGAGCTGTGCTAGGCCTCTTCATACAATCTCTCTCATCTCGCAATAGTCCTGGTAGGCACATACTGTCACCCCTGCTTTATGGATTGAGAAACAAAGATTCAGAGAGGTTAACTGACCCTCCACAGGTCTCAACGAACGCACACAACAGGCTGAGCCGGGATCTGAGCCCAGACTTGCCTGGCCCCAAAGCACCTTGTTCCTTCCACTGAACAGAACTGTCCCTGCTTCATTTCTCAACGCACATTGGGCTAATAACGTGAACCAGAACTTGACAAACTTGAGCCTACTTTCAACTGCTGGTGGTTCATCTGATCCCTACCTGCACTTACCCCAGAAGGGCTGCCTGCCTGTTTTCGCAGTTTACAAAGAGAGTGGGGAAGGAAATGACTCGTGAGCTCATTTCTGCAAAGCAGATGGAACCTCCTGGAGAAAAAGGTTCTGTGTGGGAGCCAAGAAATAAATGGGGCAACCTAAGAATCAGATGGTGCATAAGACGCAAATTCCATGAAAATCAATCTAGAAAATCACCAGTAAGAGTTTATTAAGCTTTCAGCGTGTAGCTGCTCAACATCCATCTAAGCATGATAGAAGAAACACAGGCAACAAAGAAAAAGTCATCAAGAAAGTAAATAAATAAATAAACACGCATGCGCACACACACACAAAGAATACCATTTTAAAACAACACAAGGACTGTAAAATCATTTGCTAACATGATGTGTTTATACACTAAATGTGTCAGAGTTCCAATTGCAGACTGGCATAGTAAGGTCTAGATTAGTAGCAATCTTAAAATCCCTCTTATGTTTTCATTTCATGAAGTCAGACTGGATCTGGTCCTGGGAGAACAAGAGGGTTTGGTCAAGAAGGAGGAAGAGGGTATTGGAATTCCAGAAAGGAGGAGTTGGAAAAAATTGCAGGACAGAGGCTGGGAAAAAATGAGGTCCCTTCCATGGGCCAAGCAGTTTACATAAGGAGATAACTAGAAAGTAAGACAGCGATGGCAGCTGGAAGGGCAGGCTGAGGCTGACCTGTGGATGAGCTTGACTGTCCATCAAGACGTTCAGGATTTCATTCTCTGGGTTAAAGACAGCGGGGGTCGGGGGATGATATAATATCAACTATTATCATTTACTGAGCATGAACTCTGCACTAGGTACTAAGCTATGGGCTGGATATTTTTCATTCCTTCAACAGCCCTGCATGGTATCTATGACTATTGTGATCTTTCAGTTGAGGCAATTGAACCTCAGAGAGGTTTGGAAGCCAGACCAAAGTTACCTAGCTAATTAGTAGCAGAATAAGGATTCAAGCTAAGGGCTGACAACTCCTAAGCCTATAGTCTTCCAAAACCTTCACAACTGCACAGTATTCAAACTGATCTAGTATTTGTGCCTGGAGTCTATAGCGTACCACATGGGGGGAAGCTGGAGGAAAGCATAATAATAGAATTAAAAATGGGATGACTGCCTCTTATTCCAGTAAACAAACAAACAAACAAAACAAAACAAAACAAAAAACACAACCTATCTGGGGTCTGGAGTGGTATGGAGCAGTTAACAGCTAACATGTATGGGCTACTTAGTACATGAATAGATAGGACTATTATTTCATTTAATCTTCACAATAACCCTCGGAAGTAAAACATTATTATTAGTATTATTATGAATTATTCCTATTACAGATGAGGAAACCAAAGCTTAGACAAATTAAGTAGTTTGTCAAAGGCCACAAAACTATTGAGAGGCTGGGCATAAAGTCAACACAACGAAACTGTTTTCAGAATGGGAGGCGTGGGGGTAGGAGGAGGCAAGGAAAACTCAGCAAATGAGGACTCAGCAGGGCCTGGTGGCTGGTTGGGCGTAAGTACATAAAAGCTATGCGTGACTCAAAGTTTATGCTATGCCCTGAAGCTTGGGGACCAGAAGAAGTGTGTTATCTTTAATAAAAACAGGGAGGAGACACCCAACTGGACAGGACAGAACAACACTGAGTAGTTTCAAAACAAGAATTTGCCCACTGCAGGGTAAAATATTACAGTGACATCAAAGGCAAGGAAAAATGAACAACAGCTATTGGATTTAGGTATTAGGTCATAGGTCATCCAAAGACAGAGGAAGGAAGAATGGCATCTGTAATGGGTTAAGGGGTGGATGAATAGGTGATGAGGCAGTGGAGACAGAGAAAAAGCGTTTTCTCTTGCAATGTAGTCAAAGTGAGAAAGTAATCACGGCTTTAGGACTCAGAGAGTCAAGGAAAGTTCATTTCTTTCTACAGGATAAAGGAATATTGAGTATGTTTTTAGGTATTTTTTTTATTTTGGCAATGTGTAATGTTTGTCTTCCTACTGCCAAGAGAATACAAACTCCATTCGTTGGGGAGAAACTCTGCGATGGCAGAGACCAGAGATGTAAGCAACAGAGAGGCCCTGTTACTTACGGGTGTGGACATGGAGACTTAGAGAAGCACAGCAACTCACCTAAAATCACCTTCTGCAAGCAGCAAACCTGACCCTGGGGCTCTCAATGTTCACTGTACGTCTTCCCTAGACAGAGTGGTCTTACCCTTGGAAAAGAGGGACACAGCTTCCTTTGCCATGGAAGAGAATGACTAAAGACAGAGAGATGCTTTGAGGACACAAAGAGGCGGTGATGACAGAAAGAAGGGGAACAAAGAGGAAGCTGGCACAGGACCAGGGGTGCTGAGCAAACGAAAACCAACATGACTCCTGCTCAGGAAACTGATGAGGTAAAACGAAGCTTCCAGGGTTGCTTTGGTTGTAAGTCTTGTAGTACAAGTCTGGAGCGTGCAGGGGTGGCTGCATTGTTTTGTTTTTACTGGCTGCCTCTTACCTCTTGGGAAATGCTTAAATCATCGAGAAACCTTCATACTTAAAGATGAAAGGATAAAAAGGTTAAGGGGCCAGTGATGAACTTTTATTGGTCCGTGGTAGGATTTTATAATCTCAAAACACATATTCAGTGCTGATATAAAGTAAGTATTACCTTGTACAGCCTCTCTTTCCCTACATCACCATCCCTGAGGTGGACATTTATACTCCCCAAACCATGTATTAAATGCCACCACTCTCTGCTTCAAGGGAAAGATCTTTCTTTTCCACGTGTGTTATATATGATGCCATAAGATGGTAAGTTTGTGAAAATGAGATTTGGGAGTGGAATATCTTAAAACCATTCCTCTAAATGCTCCACAATGGTATAGAATAGACTTCATCCAATATTTACAAAATAAGTGCAATTAAACATCAATGATACAATAAAACCCCTGTGTGACTGAGAAAGAAACAGACTTATTCTCCTCCCTCCTTTATTTCCCCCACTCTGTGGGAACTCTGTTGGATTTTTTTCCTTGCAATTCTCCTTTCCCCTTCAATGAAACAAAAGCTGAATTCAAGGCCCTCCTAATGAGGCCATTACTGGCCTTACCATAGAAAAGTTAATTCAGAGTAGATTAGAATTTCTCTTAGATGTTTCTTTCCTTCCATCCCCGTTTCCTTTTGCTATTATTTTAATTGCTCATTTTTTAAGCTCAGGTGTGTCCAACAGGCACTGAGGCACTGAGAATATACATTAAGATAAAGAGAACACGATCCCGGCCTCACTGAGGTTCACAGACCAACGACAGAGACAGATTTGAACAAATAGTACCAGGAAGAAATGAGATCTTTCCCGGAGCTAACGCAGAAGGAGCTGTGGGGTGCCAGGTAGCAACACAGCATGGAGGTCAAGGGAAGGACCTTGACATTATGAGCACAGGCTCTGGATGAAAACAGTCCCAGGCTTAATTAAGCCCTGGCTTAGGAGCTATAAAAACTTGGGCAGGTAATGTAACCTCCTTAGGTTGTGGCTTCATCTTTTGTAAAAATAGGGATAACGTCTGCCTCATCGGGCTGCCGAGAGCATTATGGGAGATAACTCGTGTAAAGTGCTCAGTACAGGGAAAACCCTCAGTAAACGTCTGTGAAAAAGTCCATGGCTCAGGGGAGTCTGCGTGGAAGTGATACCGGACTGGAGGCTTGAAGGATAAACGGAGAAATCATTGGATGAACGGCACTGGGGAAGAGGCAGTAGGAAAGTTCACTCCAGAACAGGCAACCACGGGGCACAGGAGAGCTGCCAGCAGGTGAGTAAAAGTGAATCAGAAGCTGCATAGGGGCAGCAGCGGGGATGAGGCTGGAAGGGACCGAGAGCCTCATGTGCCGTGACATGCTGGATGCTTCCCTGAGGTTGAGAAGCCACTGAATGGTGTCCGTGCTACCGGCCCAGGAATTATAACAAGACGCCTCCAGAAAGGACACCACCACTGACAACCCTCTTCCCTGCTGTCTCCAAGGTCTCTGGCTCTTGGGTTATTTCTTGCCTTACACAGAATTCCTAACAAGCTGACCATGGGCTGGACGCATTACAGTCATTCAATCTTTAATGCCACGGACCAGCTACTGCTCAAATTATTTCTCTCTCTGAAAGAGGGATGTATGCCCAGCGGTCCTTTTTTTTTTTTTCTTTAGCAAAAATGGGGCTGAATATAGCAGGTGATGTCTAAACACAGGAGTGGGTAAAGAATCAAAAGGTGAGTTGATTGGCTTTATTTAGTAGTACGTTTTGGTCCCTGACTTATAAAAGTAATCAATCCAAACTTATATGGGAGCATCCCCTGTGTATCAGGCACAAGGGGAGTCTCAGTGGGGGACACGGGAGCCGGACATCATGGTCCTGTCTGCAGGCCTCTAGCTGAGGAGGCAAGACAAAAAGTGGGGAACTTTATACAGGATTCAAAACTACCTGGACAAGAAAATAAAAGTTATTACTCAGGCACAGATGTTAAGAACTCACTGTTGAAAGGAAGGAGATTTCTCAGGGGGAGGAAAGAGATCTCTCAGGGGAAGGAAATACCTAGAAACCCTTGGGAAGAAGTTGATTTGAAGTAAGTTTTGGAGAAGGGAAACATTTAATGACAAGGGGAGAAAGGACATTTTCAATGTGTGATTTCTAGACTTGGTGATTTCATTGTTGACTAAAATTTCCAAACAAACCATATAAGGCAGGTGAGAGTTGCAAGGATTTGTAAACTTTGTATTTCTCCAAAGTAAGACCATTTCATTAAACATAGAAAAACCTCCTTTCTACTAGCACCAGTTTCAAAAAAAGCAAGAATATTCTAATATACACAATGAAAGAAAAGCAAGCCCAGAATAAAAGTCAAATAGTCATTTTCTATTGCTGTGTAGTGGATTACTACCATGAGTTTGTGGCTTAAATCAACACCTATTTATTATCTCATGGTTTCTGGAGGTCAGAAGTCCAGGCACAGAATTGGATTTGCTTTCCAGGATCTCAGAAGGCTTACATCAAAGTTTCAACTGGGCTGTGTCCTTTTCTGGACCTCAGATCATTTTCAAGTTCAGGTGGCTGGGGGGAGAATTCAGCATTTTGCAGCTGTAGAACTGAGGCTTCCGTTCTCTTTCTGGCTGACTGCTGGGGCGCTGCTCATAGGTCCTAGAAGCTACTCAGTTCTTTGCTATGTGGTCCCCTCCATCTCCTCTTATGCACTTTCAGTTTCTGACTTCCTCAGTCTTTGATTTCTGTACTTGAATGTAAAGGGCTCATGTGATACAGGCCCAACCAGATAATCTCCCTTTTGATTTACTCAGAGCCAACTGGTTAGTAACTTGGATTACATCTGCAAAATCCCTTAGGTCATGTAACATAACGTAACATAACACAGTCATAGGGGTGATACCTCATCATATTTACAAGTTCCTCTCTCACTGAAATGGAGGAAATTATATAAGGTGTGAATATCAGAGGGTGAGGAACTTGGGGGGAAACGGGTTTCTACTTCTAAGAAAGGAAGCAACAATTTTATATCAAGATATTACAAAAGTTAGCTTTACAAAGTTTTAAACAGAGAAAGGTTTTATATTGTTGTATAAAACCTATTTTTACATAAGTAAAAGAAAAACATGTACAAATCTAAAAAAAGAGGAGATATATGTATAGCTTTGCTCTACAGTAGAAACTAACACAACATTGTAAAGCAACTATACTCTAATGAAAAAATAAACAGCTCATACAACTCAACATCATAAAAACAAACAACCTGGTTAAAAAATGGGCAGAAGAACTGAATAGACATTTTTCCAAAGAGGAAATGCAGATGGCCAACAGGCACATGAAAAGATGCTTAACATCACTAGTCAGCAGGGAAATGTAAATCAAAACCACAATGAGATACCACCTCACACCAGTCAGAATGGCTATCTTCAGAAAGAACACAAATAACAAATGTTGGTGAGGATGTGAAAAAAAGGGAGCCCTCCCTCCTACACTGTTGGTGGGAATGTACATTGGTGCAGCCACTGTGGAAAAGAGTATGGAGGGCTCTCAAAAACTAAAAATAGAACTACCATATGACCTAGCAATTCCCCTTCTGGGTATATGTCCGAGAAAACCAAAAGCACTAATTTGAAAAGATACATGCACCCCAAAGTTCATAGCAGCATTATTTACAACTGCCAAGATATGGAAGCAACCTAAGTGTTCATCAACAGATGAATGGACAAAGATGTGAGACATATATATATATATATATATATATATATATATACACACACACACACATACACACACACAATGGAACACTACTCAACCATAAAAAAGAACAAAATTTTGCCACCTGTAGCAACATGGATGGACTTGGAGGGCATTATGCTAAGTGAAATAAGTCAGACAGGAAAAGACAAATACTATTTGATATTACTTATATGTGAAATCTAAAAAATACAGCGAACTACTGAATATAACAGAAAAGAAACTGACTCACAGATACAGAGAACAAACTACTGGTTACCAGTGATGGTGGGGAGGGGCAATATAGGGGTGGTGGCGTGGGGAGCAGAAACTACTGGGTATAAGATAGGCTCAGGGATGTATTGCGCAACACGGGGAATATAGCCAATATTTTGTGATAACTGTAAATGGAAAGTGACCTTTAATAAATAAATAAATAAATAAATTCTGCCAACAACAATGTGGAAAAAAGCCTGGAGTGGATATTTCCCCAGTTGATCCTTCAGATGAGACCCCAGCCCTGGCGGATACATAGTTGCACTTTTGTGAGACACCATGAAGCAGAGGACCCACGTAAGCCACAATAACTGTTAAATAATAAATGTGTGTTTTAAGGCAAAAAAATATAATTTATTTCAAATTAAAAAAAAAAATATATATATATATACAATCTACCACTGCCTTCTGAGGGAGGCTGCAGATGGAAGAACCCTTTGTGGGGCAAGCTGGGGTGATCATGCTGTTCTGTATGATTTGGGGAGTGGGAGGAGGGGAAATTTGAGATGAAAGAGGGGAAATGCAGGAGGGAAAAAAATAGAAAAGAGATCCTGGATGTACTAGGGGAGAAAGGCAGAGGAGGGGGGACAGTCCGCAATGTGATTTGACTTAGGAGGGAAGACATAGCTGATGAAAATGTCAAGGTCTTTGCTACAGGAGATGCTCTTGCTCTGGCTTCCCCTATGAAATCTTCAGTAGAATCTACATTCCTCTCTAAGACTGTCCATGTGTCTGGAATTTCCTTGACAAATGCAAAGAAGTGCTAAGTTCTGCATCAAAGATGGTGTGGGTCAAACACACAGAAGTGCAGATGAAGACAGCAACACTGCACACACTTACACACAGGTAAGCTGAAGGCAATGGAAGCAACATTCTTAATACAATTTGAGCTCAATTTTGAATATTCGGAGAAAATGAGAGATGGCAGGAAATCTTAAGCCCTTCCCCTCTAAGTACTTTTCCATCTTCGCCCCAAGGATCTAGAAGAACGAACCCTTCAAAGAACAGAAGTTTAAGTGCAAAGACTACAGGTGAACATGGAGAACTAGATCAGTCTCTATGAAGCAGCAACGGATTCATCTGAGAGCGATGACCGTGGGGATGGCAGTTCTAGATGTGGACACAAAGACAGGGGAGCAAGAGAGCCAAGGTCTCTTGCAGCCGAGTGAACATCCGACAGAGGGCTTTGCAAACGTCCCTTAGTCTATCGTTATGTATTCCTTACCACTAGCTCTGAAGGGAGGTCATTACAACCATCTCAGTGAGTCGGAAAATACAGGGAATTGTGGAGGTTAAATGACCTGTCTGGGGCTGCCGTGCAATATGGAGCAAAGTTGAGATTAGAACTTCCCAGTGCCTATGCCCCGGGCCTTTGCGAAATCTTAACAGAGATCAAGTTCTCAAAAACCAGCAGCTTTCTCTCTGGGGCATGACAACAGGACTATGGAAAATTGTACCAGGGCTGGAGGAACTGTGATTCGGTGGGATGCATTAGAGGCCGCCTGATCCCACGCTTGAAACCTCGTCTCAGTTTCTTATTCTGATAGCTGAAATGCAATGCCCTGGCTTTTCTTCACCAGAGACAATGGATGGAAAAATGAACAGGGGAAAGTGTGGGGTGGGAGCATATTTCTTCAATGAATTAAATACAGAATTACCATGTGATCCAGCAATTCCACAACCAGGGATATACCGAAAAGAATGGAAAGCAGGAACTCAGACATTTGTACACAAATACCCATAGCAAATTATGGCCAATAGCCAAAAGGTGGAGATGACTCGAGTGTCCATTGATGGATGAATGGATAAATGAACACAGTCTATGCACACAATGGAATATTACTCAGCCTTAAAAAAGGAATGGAATGCCAGCATATGCTATCACATGGATGAACCTTGAAGACATTATGCTAAGTGAAATAAGCCAGTCACAAAAGGGGAAATACTGTATTATTTCACTTACATGAGGTTCCTAGAGTAGTCAAATTTATAGAGATAGAAAGCAGCATGGTGGTTGCCAGGGGCTGGGGTTGGGGGTGGGGAAGGGGATATAGGGAGTTATTGTTTAATGGGTACAGAATTTCAGTTTAAATTGATGAAAAAGTTCGGGAGTTGGATGGTGATGACGGGTGCACAATGACAATGTGAATTACTTAATGCCACTGAATCGTGCACTGGGAAATGGTTAAGATGGTAAATTCTATGTTATGTGTATTTTATCACAATTTTTTAAAAGGGGGAAAAGAAGACCGTCACTACTGATTTCCTATGTATAATATAATCTCCACTAGACTGTAGGGCCTAAGAAGGCAGAGATCACGTTTTGCTTATTATCATGTCACCAGTGCACAGTGAACAGCGTCACGCATAGTCGGTTCTAGATAAATATTTGTTAAGTAAGTAAACCAACCCTGGTGCACTACCGTGGAGTGATACCACCCATGGCTCCTTCTGTCACAGTGCTGTGCTTTCAGACATTTGAGTCACTGTCTCTTAGCCTGATTTAGAGATGCCCTCTCTAGACTAGGCAGCTCTCTGCAGCTGCGCTAACAAGGGCCCAGCCCAGCTTCCGCACCTTTCAGTCCTATCAACCCATAAAAGAACGTGATTGGATAGGACAGACTCTAAATTATTGAATGAATACAGAATAGGTCATCGATACTAAGAACTACTTATCGCAATAGTATAGAATAGAGCACTTTTAATTATTCAAAAAATTTAAAGATATGCAATGGATTCCAGTCCTGCCTAGTCATTAGCATCAAGCAGGGAGTTTGTTAAAAATATATATTCTCTGGTATCACCCTCCTGACACATGATTTAGTTAGTCTAGGATGGGCCCTGGGAATCTGGATTTTTTAAAAATTTATTCTATTGAAGTATAGTTAATTTACAATGTTGTGTTAATTTCTGGTGTCCACCAAAGTGATTCAGTGATATATATATATATCACTGAATCACTTTGGTGGACACCAGAAATTAACACAACATTGTAAATTAACTATACTTCAATAAAATAAATATATATAAATATAAATATAAATAAAATAAATAAAATAAAAATATTTATTTTATAAATAAAAATATTGTATAAAAATACATTTTATAAAAAATATTTTATATAAAAATATTTATTTTAAATATTTATTTATTTATTTAATATTTATTTATTTATTATTTATTTAAATATTTATTTTAAATATTTTTTAAAAAAATATTTATTTTATAAATTTAAAAAAAATATATATATATATCCTTTTCCATATTCTTTTCCATTATAGTTTATCACAGGATATGGAATACAGTTCCCTGTGCTAAACAGTAGGACTTTTTAAATCCATTCTGTATATAATAGTTTGCATCTGCTAATCCCAAACTCCCAATCCATCCCTCCCCCACCAGGAATCTGGATTTTTGTCTGCCGGTTTGCTTAAGTGGCTGTACAAATCAGTTGAAAAACCTCTGCCCTAATTACTTGATGCGTATGTCTTGCTTCCCAAATGATAAACTCCACGAGGGCAAGAGACAGGCCTTACATATTCTGTATACCACCTATAGCATCTAGGAGATGAGTAAGCGCTGAGCTGACTGATTAAGCTCCCTGTAAACATGAAAACAGCACACAGTGCTGCTCTCCCCCGCAGCCACTTCCGCCATCCCACCACCTCAAAACCCACAGACCCAGACGCAGCTCTTCATTCTAATGCAGCAAAATATATGAATATAAATACTTATAAATATGTTGCCTTTCAGAGCAATATGAGCAAGGGCTGATTATCCCTTTACGTCCACATCTGTTCTTTCAGATACTTGGAATTCAGCAGGCTTATGAATAACACATTTCAAATCACAGGAGAGTCCAAGAGGCAAAAAGCTGTTAAGTTGCCAGGGCCAAGCAGTGTGTGTTTAAACTAGAACAGCCACAGAGACAAAGCATCAGAGTTGCTTTAAACAATAATAATGCCAAGGATTTGAGTTATAAAACAGTACTTTTCCAGGCAATATAGGTTGTGCTCAAGCCCATTTTATTAAAATAAATTGATTTTATGTATTTATTTATTTTTGGCTGCGTTGGGTCTTTGTTGCTGCGCGCGGGCTTTCTCTAGTTGAAGCGAGCAGGGGCTACTCTTCGTTGCGGTGCGCGGGCTTCTCATTGCGGTGGCTTCTCTTGTTGCGGAGCACGGGCTCTAGGGCACGCGGGCTTCAGTAGTTGTGGCGTGTGGGCTCAGTAGTTGTGGCTCGTGGGCTCTGGAGCACAGGCTCAGTAGTTGTGGCGCACGGGCTTTGTTGCTCCACGGCATGTGGGATCTTCCAGGACCAGAGCTTGAACCCGTGTCCCCTGCATTAGCAGGCAGATTCTTAACCACTGTGCCACCAGGAAGTCTCTCAAGCCCATTTTATAACTAGAAGGAATAGGTACTATTTTTTGATATTTCCTCCCCCAAATTTTGATATCCCGCCCTTATTATTTCGGAATGATGTCTAAATTTTACCAGCAGCAACACATCATTTGTGCTTCAAATAGGTCTCTGCCCAGATGTCCCTTTTACAATGTGAGTACGTTAATTTATAATTCATTGACACTTGAGTGTGAACTACGTCAGCATAACTTAAAGTCAGACAGAACTCTAGGTTTAAGATGACATTTAGTTAAACACTTCTGGGAAATGGTGAAAACAGTATCTTTTCTCCGAGAGTCAAAAACACATCTCTACAATGGTTCTCAAAGTGTAGTCACTGGACCAGTCACATTGGCATCACTTGGGAACTTGCTAAAAATGCAGATTCTCAGGCCTACTAAGCAGAAACTCTGGGCATGGAGTCCGGTGATCTGTGTCGTAACAGTCCTCCAGGTGAGGCTGATGCTCACGAGAGTTTGAGAACCACTGTATTAGAAGGCCTGCAGTAATGAAACACGCTTATTTAAAGCCGTATTAGCCAAACACAACTGCCCCCAGACCCCTTTTCCATGTAACACCTATCAACTCCCATGAAATCCATAGTTGATAAGATACACATCAGAACTAACCTAAATGGGAAGAGAATCTGAAAAAGAATAGATATATGTATATGTATAACTGAATCACTTTGCTGTACACCCGAAACTAACACAACATTGTAAATCAATTATACTCCAATATAAAAAAAAATTGCCACATCAGATTCTGAAAAATCAAAATATATTAACCACACAATTGGCAACATACAATGACAGGAACAACTATTTATTGCATGATACTGTGTGCTAGACCCCAAGAATACCATGGCAGATCTGACAGAAATAATCCCTTCCTCATCAGGATGTACTATCTAGTACGGAAGACAGATCAACAATGAACACGTGGGGAAAGCTATGTATGAAGTCTGCACACTGTGTAAGAACATGTGAGGGCAAATGAACAGGGACAACAGATAACTCAACATGACTTGGGTCATTAATTTGCTTTGCAAGCTATTCTCATCCTCCTCTTGTCTTCACTGCCTTGGCCAAGGGGACTAAAGCACCTGCCCCAAGTAGATATAATCTGACTACTTCACTCAGATACACTTTCAGGAAGTCCCAAGATACAAGGGCTTTAGAAAGGTCATGGTCATCAATGAAGCTGGCGCTACAGTCTGAATGTTTGGGTCTCCAAAATCCATATGTTGAAGTCCTAACCTCCTAATCCATATGGTATTAGTAGGTGGGGCCTTTGAGAAGCGCTGGTCATGAGGTGCTTAAGTCTCTTATGAATGAGACTATGGTCTTACAAAAGAGACTCTGCAGATATCCCTTGCCCCTTCCACCATGGAAGGACACAGTGAGAGAAGCTGGCTGTCTGCATTCTGGAAGAGTGCTTTCACCAGATACTAAATCTGCTGGTGCCATGAGCCTGGACTTCCCAGCCTCCAAAACTGTGAGAAATAAATTTCTGCCATTTATAAGTTACCCATGCTGTGGTATTTTGTTATAGCAGCCCAAACAGACTAAGACAGCTGGCCAGTGGAGCTGCCATACACCTGCTCACAAAAGGCTTGTTTCCTCTTAGGTTGCTGTTACCCACTGGATCTTCTGAACCTCCAAAGCCAGGCCTCTGGTACCATGGGCCTGCTGCTTGGAATGTAGCTAAGGTTTGGGGAACTGGTGAAAGAGACAGATATTGCTGCTGCAAAGACAACAATAGCCTGGATTTACACCTTGAGAAATCTATAGCCAAGTAACATTGCCAAGTACAGTGAGCTCCTTTAAAACAGGGGATTTTGTCAGTTGTGTTCACTGACATATTCCCAGGCTCTAGAACAGTGTCTGCCTGACACAGAGTAGGTGTCAACCAAATAATTGTCTTTTGTGGTTCAGCAAACCCTCTGTGTCAATCTTGTGCTGACCCATCTATTAGTAAGAGGAGGCTAATTGTTAAAACAGTGTCAAAATATATAAAAGCTCAAAGACAACAGAGGAGAGCTATCCAAAAGACCTTTCCACAATAATGGAAATGTTCTTTACCTGTGTTGTCCGACATGACAGCCACTAGTCACATGTAGCTACTGAGGACTTGAAATGTGGCTAGTGTGACTGTTGATCAGATGTTCAGGCTGTTGGTGCTGAAACATTCCCTGAGACAGGACTTCTTGTTCTAAACAGGTTCCCAAACTGACCTGGAGGGAGGCCTGCTCTGTCTCAACACATCCTTCACTCCAGTTTTTCAATTTCTCTTTTCCTTCAAATCAAACTTAACTGCATTTTCTCTTACAGCCTGGCTGGATGATGATATTAATCCAATTAACACTTGCATGTGAATAAGAACACCCACAATCCTACCACTTGATACCGTCAAGTCTCCCAGACGTCACAGCTGCATGTTAAACTCAGAACTTTAATGACCGAGGGGAAGGAATGACTGATAAGGGAACTTCAGGCAGGGCCTTTGGGGAGATATTAATCTAACTAGTAGTGCCAGCTCTCAACAGTCCTGGAACACTTGTAAAAAGGGGTTAAAAAGATTTGGATGTTGGTTGAAAAGAGTAAGGGCACTGTGTTAATAAATCCTTCCTCTGCCAGCGTCAGGACAGATCCCAAGCTAGGCCTCCACAGGCAGGAGAAAAGGAGAATAAAAGATCCCTTTGCCCAGAAATTCATCAAAGGAACTCCTGCCCTTGGTTAGGAGCTGTCAGAGATCACTTCACCCTGCTTCACTGGAACTCAGCATTTGAAATGTCAGGCACTTTCCTAGCAATGACTGATGCACCCTTTTGGGGAGGATTCCATATTGCTGGCTAACTTATCTTGTGTTTGAGTCTTGTCTCTCCGTAGACTCTCAGCTGCTAGGGGAGACCCACCTCATTCAAGCATGTGAATCTTTGAGGCCCTGAGCACCGTGTCTGGGGAGCTATGACTCACAGTGAAGATACACCTGTTCAGTCTGGCCAACGGGCCCCACACAGCTATTCTGGACAATCTGAGTTCTGGTCTAGCTGTGTGGCCTTAAGCAAATCACTTTCCCTCTCTGAACTTTGGATTTATCTTCTAAAAAGAGAGTTTGGCAAACTGCAGTCTGTGGGCCAGTTCAAGGTTGTGGCCTATTTTTGCACAACTTGTGAGCGAAGGATTTTTTTTTTTTTTTTTTTTTTTTTACATTTTTAAGGGTCCATAAAAAACAAAACAAAGAAAAATATGCAACTGAAACCATGTAGGGGCCTCATAAGCCTAAATGTTTTTACTATCTGGCCCTTTACAGAAAAAGTTAGCCAACCCCTACTCTAAAATGAAGACAATAGACTAGAACAAATGCTTTTGTTCTTTTAAATTTTGTTTGCTCGCCATCCTCCAAAGGAACCATCTCTCTAAAGAATTTACAAGTCCAGATAGTAAATAGATAACTTAAGTGCAAAGCCACCTAGGGTGATGCAAGGATGGGAGCTTGGTGAATATGCTTTCCTCCAGACTCCTTAGCAAATCCCTCAGGCTCCTATAGTACAGTTTGAAAGCCTCAGACAAAAATGATACATAAATCCTCTTTTTCTTTTTGGCCCAGGCATTCTTTGTTTTGGGGAGGCAATAGAGCTGAGTGGTTAGTGCTTAAGAGTGGGAGTCAGAGTATTTGGGCTGAGTCCTAGCTTTATCTCTTATTATCTATAGGCATTGGTCAATTACTTAACCTCTCTAAACCTCAGTTACCTCAAAATAGGAACCACAAGAGTAACCTACCTGAAGGGCTGCAGTGAAGGTTAAATGGAATAATGCGTGCACAGCATTTAGCAGGTCTGGCAACACACAAAGATATCAATCAGTAGAAGCTCTCATGACTATTGTGAGAACTTCTCTTCCTTTCTTTGTCTCTCACACACGCCTGCCTCTTGCAACAGCTTTAACAATGCGGTTCAGAGGTCAACAAGTCCCGTATCATAAAGTACCTACCATGCTCCACATCCAGGGACACTCAATATATATTAACCAATCAATACCGTTAGCAAAGGGCTCAGCATCCCACAGTTGAGAAGCTCACCAAGGGCGTGAAATATTTTCCCTGAATTTCACTCCATCGCCCCGCTTCCCTAAGCCCAAAGCCCTCCAGATACCCTCCTTGCTGTCATAATAAAAACGCACACAAAACCACACATATAAATAAAATATCGTGCTGCTCATGAGAGGCAAGCCAGCAGTTTTCTCATCACGCCAGTGACAAGTTTATGAGCTCTACAACCGCAGTCGAAATATTTTTGCTATTTTCATGATTTTCTTGGCTTCCGTCCCAAGGAATTAATCATTTCTCCAGCACTGGGGAGAAGGTGAGAAATCGCAGGCATGACTGAATGACATGATAGTGTATTCTCTTTGCCCACGCCGAATCTCTCTCTGTGCATGAAACTAAATCGTTCCAGGGGAAAATGTCTTGCTGTGGTTGGGAAAGTATGGAAGCATAACTCCTCCAGGGCCAGGTAGTTGGACTTCAGTTCTTCTGAGTTTCACAAATTCTAGGTGACGAAAGATGAACATACTCAAGGTCTTGTGGATATGCCGAAATTAAAGTCATGATGTCATTGGGTTGGCAGGAAATAGTTGCTCTGGAGGACCAACAAAGGTTATGTATGACTGAGAAGAGATACCCCTGTGACCCAGTCCGGACCCAGCAAATGTGACCTAGAAGGGACTCATCATCTAGTCAGTCTCCTCCTCACTCTGCAAGTGAGGCAGCTGTAAACCCACGGGCTTTGGAGACAGACACGCGTGGATTTGAGACTCTGCCTCTCGTTACCGAATCACCTAACCTCTCTACCATCCAGCTCCTCTCTGCAAATGCTACCTTCTTCACAGAAGTATTAAGAGGATGAGAGACACAGTTTAGCCCAGGGCTCGGTACATGATGAAAGACTGAATATACAAATACACAGTGGCCAGATCATATACACAAAGACAGCTGTGACCCACAATCAAGACAAGCTGACCAGGAAACCAACCCCTTATTTACAATAACCCACTCTGGAAGCCAGCCCCGCTGTAAATCAGATTTGCAAGAAGTCAGATTGTTATCTCTAGTGACAATGAAGGAGGCTAAACAATTACTTCTTTAACAATCAGCTCCACATGGCCAGGACTTAATAACTGACAGCTTCCCTAATTTTGTTCCCACTTCCAACTTAGAACAAACCAAAGAAAGCCAAATAAGCTCCCCTAACCAATCACATAGATGCCCGGCTTTCAGTTAGTCTGCCTACAACTTCCTCATGCCAACAGTCTCCAAAGCAGGGATATTGGAAGCTTTCCTACTTCTCTGCCTGCCTTTGAGTCTCTGCCAAAACACAAGTGATGGTGGCCAACTCCCTTGCTGTAGCAAGCTTTGAATTAACAGCCTTTGCTTGTTTCCATTTGGTCTTCCTTTACTTCCACAATGTACACACACCTACCCTGCACATCGCCTGCACAATCACACAAATGTTTTCATACAGTGAATAAAGAAAAGGTAAACATCTTGACAGACAGTGTTGTGATTTTCAATCCGTTGATAAAGCCAATGAACAAAGAGGTCATCACCACAGGGTGATTACTCAAGCTTGTTCTATCCAAAGAGAAGTCTAAAAAGACTAAGTTTGCGTTGTGTTGATCTTCCAAGAGCTTACCCAACTGTTCCCTAATTTGCTCACCAACTTTATGAATGGAGCAGAGGTGGAGCTCACTGCTTCATTGAGCACAGAAGGCACAAAGCCAGGGCCCATTAAAATGGTTTCTTTTTTTTTAAATCAGAAGGAAAAAGATGAGCTTTTAGGTGGAAGAAAATAATTTATACCAACACTGTTGCAGAATATAATTTTAATACATTTTGTGGACGAAGGAGCCCACAAAGGCAAAAGTTCCTGGAGTCTTCAAAAGTCATAGTATGGCCCAGGTCAGAGGAAATATTTGTCCTTTGTGGATAAGTAAAGCAATGGTCACTATCATTTATCTATTTCAGGCTCGCCGCCCACCCATAATCTCTCTTCCACATCCTGGTAATTCTCAAATTGGTCTTCCAGCTATTGTCTGGTATGCTGACACTTTCGATTCATTCCTTCTGCAGGTATGAAAGCTAATATGTTCAATAAAGAAGAGCTCATTACCCAACTTGGGGAAAATATCATTTATAAACTTTGTTGGCCTCCCACAACTATTAGGATCACAGTCTGGCCCTAATTTATAATTCTGTTTCACCTACTACTGCCACGCCCAGAAGTTCCCCATCCTTGGTTCAGGTAGGACCACATCATACCTGCCAAGGTGCTCCTCTGCTTAGCGAGAGCCAGTATATTCTGCTAAGATCCTGCTTCACAAATCGTGTTCTCAGTGAAATCCTCTCAAGTGTCCAATATGAGATGTTCCCTCATCTTACTCCCAAAGCACCACTAGATCAGAATTGACTGTAATTAGGTAGATATATGTTGATCTTAGAATATGGCCTCTTTGAGGGCAGGAATCAGATCTTATCTGTTTAGTTTCTGAGTGCCAAGAACTGCCATTTACTAAGTGACATGCCCAGAACGCAAAACTCACCAGCAGCAAAGTTGGTATTAGAAGGTAAGTCAACAGTTTCCTGGTTTTGCTTTCTTTTAGTTCATCCCACATCTTAATAATATCCAGCTACGCCAGGGAGGTAGATGAATGCTCTGGATATCAGGAATTGAAGTAAAACAGTGCAGTGCTAGTGAATATTTAAAAAGTCTCTCCAGGGAAAAACCAAAACCAAAACAAAAACAACCCTCTTGATTCATAACATTTGCCAATTGCTGTGGTGTAAATATCCCCACCATGGCCAATTTCAAGCTATTACCTATCATGTTGACTTCACTGAACAAAGAGTTGAGAAGAGAGGCCTGGGGTACACCATTATGTAGTATTTCCACCACACAGATGCCATAGGCTAAACAACCTCCAGAACATAAATAACCACATAATGCAATAAAAATAATTAAGAAGTGATGATTGTTTGAGTACTTATTACTACCTTTATTTTAATGAATTTATTTAACTGTAAATTTATAAATAAATTTAATCTTAATAATGGGTGTGACTCAATTGGCAAAATTCCTGAAAATTTAACAATTGGCTCTTGTGGACCAGTACAAGTTGTCTCCAGTGCCCCACAGATAGCAAGAAGCAGGGCTGGATGTAGCCTAGAGGGATGCTGTGAAAATAAATACCCAGAACACTTGAGAGTTTACATCAACAACACAGTAAAGGCACTGCTTAGATTACGTTTCATTACTTAGGCAGCTCTTCCCTGTCCCTGCCCTGTGCTTGGCTGTGACATGTCCCTTTTATCCTATGTGTGCAGTGCCTCCCTCTCCCACCAGACCGTAGGCTCTAAGAGGTGGAAGACCTTATCTATTCCTCACTGCTGTACTTCTGCTGTCAGGTTTTCAATAAACGTTTGTTGAATGTGTGGATGGAGTACATATGTGAGCATCTCGTTGCCACTCTGTCACTTTTACATGGAAATGATGGGGGTAATGCTGCAAGACAGATGTCAAGGGACACAGGGTTTGAAACAGGAACCATAAAAGGGTAGGGAGATCAGCTGGGTGCTTTGTGTCCACCTAGAGGGGTGGGATAGGGAGGGTGGGAGGGAGATGCAAGAGGAAGGAGATATGGGGATATATGTATCTGTAGAGCTGATTCACTTTGCTATAAAGCAGAAACTAACACACCATTGTAAAGCAATTATACTCCAATAAAGATGTTAAAAAAAAAAAAAAGGGTAAGTCTTCACTCAGTGTGACCTAATGTTGCTTGCATTTGAGAAATCCCTGAGAATACACTCAGTGTTTGTGTGCTAAAAGGACCAAGGTTGCAAATAGGGGTCAATTGCCATGCTTCTTTGAAAAGTTTATATAAAGTACTAGATGTTAACTATGAACTAGAAAGAAGCACAGCAAATAACAACTTAATAAGCAAACTAAAGCAATATTGCACAGAAGAGTATCTTATTCTTGTCCACAGTCTAAGAAAAAAGTGTCACTAAAGAACATATGAAACTTGAATTCTTTTTTCGCCCTGTGTAATTTCAAAAAAAATAATAGTAACAAGCAGAGATACAGCACTACTATGTGCCACGCACTGTTAATGCATTTAGTCATATAATAACCCTCCAATGTATGGATTGCTATTATCATAAGGAAACTGAGACACAAGGAATTTAAATAACTTGCCCAAGGTCACATAGTTAGAAAGTAATGGCAGTCTGGCTCCAGAGTATCTGCTCTTAATCATTGTGCTATAGTACAGCTGACAAACAATGTCCAGAATGTCTAGAATGTCTTTGGAGCTTTATCCTTCTGGAGTCAGTCCCAGTTGTCATAAGCAAGAGTTTTAATCTTCTTAGAAGATCTCTGGGGGTAGACATCCAGTCTCTGGATGAGATGAGGAACAACCCAAGTTTAGGGACATATGAATGCCTTTCTTAACCAGTGGAACAAGGATCAGGAATTCCTGCCAGCTGCCTACCTTTGGGTAAACGCTTTACAACATCATTTCAAATGGAGATATGTCTTGTAGGAGGGAGAATTTGTTAAGCCTCTCAGGTTAGGTAGCCAACAGAAGGACCATGAGAATAAGACACAAGGGAAGCTTATCTTTGAAGAGGTTTGGGGAGAAAAAGCTTCAGAAATTTGTGCCTCTTCAAACATTTGAATGTTTGTGTGCGTGTATTTGTGAGAGGGTGGTGGGAGGGAATCTACAAGGAGGGAAATGTGACAGGCTCACTCTAGAGAAGGATCTTACCTTCCTTCCTCTCCCATGCCCATCACAAAGTCAAACCAACATTTCAGGTATGTGCAAGTGATGCCATTTTAGTAGATGCACAAATAACTGATTTTTTTTTTTAAGGCATGTGTTTTTTTAAATTTCTTTAAATTTTTAAAAATTTATTTATTTTATTTTTGGCTGTGTTGGGTCTTCATTGCTGTGCAGGCTTTCTCTAGTTGCGGCAATCGGGGGCTACTCTTCGTTGTGGTGCACAGGCTTCTCATTGCGGGGGCTTCTCTTGTTGTGGAGCATGGGCTCTAGGTGCTCAGGCTTCAGTAGTTGTGGCTTGCAGGCTCAGCAGTTGTGGCTCACAGGCTTTAGAGCACAGGCTCAGTAGTTGTGGCGCACAGGCTTAGTTGCTCCACAGCATGTGGGATCTTCCCGGATCAGGGCTCGAACCCATGTCGCCTGCACTGGCAGGCAGATTCTTAACCACTGTGCCACCAGGGAAGCCCCAAATAACTGATTTTTATGAGGCTAGTGTTGGGACCTTCCGGTTTCATATTGCGTATTTCAAAATAATATCTATATTAGGTTTTCACTTTCAGAAATATTTAGGGAGATATTTAAAATACAAATGGATCTCCATCATTCCTTTTCAGTTGCTAAAAGTTATAGATTAATAAAATCATGGAAGGTTACCAAGAATGGGAATGAGGAAAATTTAGAACTTAAAATTATTTTGTTAAGAAAAAGCAGGGCTTTTTTGAAGAAGTTGGAGGAACTGGTCTAATTAACTGATCTAAACTCTTAGCTGTATTTTAATGTAGCCCATGGATGGATTCTGGCACAATAAGGCATTCAGACTGCCAAATCCAAGATCAGTTTGTAGGAGAAACAGCAATCAGTCATTAATTGATTTCTGATTCTATTCAGCTTTAAATTAAAGCCACCTCCAGGCCCTTGCAAATAAAATAATGATCAGTGATTGGACACAGCTGATAGCAATTTGACTGCTGTCCATATCACACTACTGGCTTTGCCAAAGGCCTGCCACCTGGTCCTTGAATGAATCTGCCCACTGTATTTAATCCATCGATTGTCTCTCTGTTAACGAACCGGGGTCCATGGCACAGGCAGAGGTGTTCAAGGAAACTATCATCAGGAGGCTTTTTAAAAGAGCAAATGGTTCCTGTACTCACATCTTGAATATCTCAATAGTCACCTCACCTCTCTATCACACAGTTGCTTCTGATAGTAATTCAGAATCACAGGTTGGTGGTGCTGTCAACAAAAAGTAGCTTCACACCAAAATTTAAATATGACTTTTTTGCAGACTCAGAATGTGAAATCCAACTTATATAGCTCTTACATAGCTAGATAAACCACCAATATCCACTGATCCTGCAAAGATGACTTCGCACAGCTTCATAACTTTGAGTCTTCCTTAGAATCTCTCTCCCTTCTTTCTCTTCTTTTCTATGAAGAAGAGTCAGAATAGAAAGCGCAGAGCACAAGAACTGTAGTTAAAGGAATCTTTGCTCTGAGATATCAAAATGGACGAGGTCAGTTTTAGATTGTAATATGAATGGGCGCAGTGGGAAATTAATGTGCTCCACCATTTCGTATATTTGCTTCACGCCAAACTCAACACTCATTTCTCCTTCACCATGTACATTTTCCCAGATAAGGACATTTTTCTTGGGATTATTTTGGGGCACTTTTTTTGGTTACAGAACATGTATTTTCTTTCTAACATCTCAGAAAATTATTTAGCGACCGTACTGTATGCCAAACAATAATTCTGCTCTAATAAAGCAATGTCAGGCTTCAACCTCTATTCTTCATCTGCTAAGACAGAGTTAGCAAAGAATATTTCATCTTCAGCTGGGCCCTGTTAGTCCTTCAACTCAGCTCACAGGTGCAATACATCATGTCTGGAGGCCCTCTGGTATTATATAACCTCCCATGCATAACTTGAATTAGCAAGGAAATGACATATTTATACAGCAATTAAAAATATGTTTAGCATTCCCTGAGGTGCCACCCCTCCCAGTGATTTAAGCTAAAGCACATTAATCATCTGGCAGGGTGTAGAACAATAGAGAGAGCAGGTGTTTCTGTACCCAATGCTTAACACAACACATAGAAACAGAATCTGAATTTCCACAACCTTGACCTATCACCACACATTGATTATACTTACACTTAAACAAAGCATGCTCTTTCTTTTAAACAACATCGTTTGGAGTTTTCACCTACCCAAATGCATGAAGCTCATGTGCTTTCGTGTTACCCACTTCACAGTTAAGATCATTTATTACTGAGCATGAACAAGAGGAAAGAGGAAGGCGAGCTCATTCCCAGAGGTGTTCTTGATTTGAAAGTCTATGCCTGACGGGTCTTCAATGCTGTGAGATGCCAGAATCTGTTAGACAGTTTGGAATGTTCATTCCTGACTGCTCATAGATGGCATTATTTTCAAAGCACACTTTTAACTGCTGTGTACTTCTCCAAATATAACAAAAACAAGAAACAATGGATAAACATACCTCAACTTGGTTGACCATTCTGAAATACTTTTTTGGGTGTGCTAAAAATACTAAGATGAGCCTAAGAGTGTCTTGGCTGATCCCAAGGTAATGCCAATCAAGTACCAAGTACCGGGCAACCAACACTGCATTACAGGAGCACTGCATCCCTCTGTTATCTAGAGCATTCTCAAGTCAGAGATAGGGAGGGAGCCCTGGACAGCTCGTCATCAGCAAAATACCACCCACATTTGTATAGGGCTTTGTGTTTCAGAAAACATTTCCACATACTTCATTTCACACAGGCACATAATAACATGTATAAGGGGTGATTATGACCCCTTCATTTACAGTTGAGATACTTAATTTCCTGAATTTTATCTGACTTTTTAAACAAAGCACATTTAAAAAGTTGCAGTCAAACTCAGATATCTATACTTAAGTCTATCAAAGGTGATGATGGTAACAATTGTTTGTATGGATTATATTTTCACTATGTGCTATGTAACATCTGTATTAAACTTTTAAATACGTTCACTCATTTAATCCTCACCACTCTGTTTTCATGGATGGAAAAATTTAGATTCAAGAGGTCGCGGAACTTGCCCTGAGTCACACCGTCAGAAGCCAGAAGGTAACCCCCACCAGTACAGCTGCAGAGCCCACTCTCTTTACCGTGGCCACCACATGGTCCCCCAGGTCACATTGCTGTCCTGACAATCAGATTTAACAGGGGGCCTTCAGTGCTTCAAGAATAATCATGAATGTATAAACTAACGAGAAACAAATAACTGTATATTACTAACACAGGTTGGAAGACTTTGTGACCAATTTTGTACCTAATAGAATAAGAAAAATTTCAGCTGTCATTACCTGCTAGAAGGTTTTCTGGCTTTAAGGATTTGGAGTTTACACACTGACTCTAATTAGCTGTATACTTGTGGTGGGCATATCACTTACTCTCCCTAAATTTCCACTTTTCCTCCATCATACAATGGAGGTACTAATGGAAAAGACCTGTAGGTAGTTTGGGCAACAGTAGGAGATCATCCATGTAAACTTAGCACAGCGCCTGGTAATTGTCAAGTGCTCAGTGAATGGGAATGTCGATAATTTTAAAAAGTTTAACAATGCATCTAAATCCATCAGTCTGAGTATATAAAGCTCTGGTTCTTTGCTCAAGGTATTTTCTCCCTCAGCCTGGAAGACCAAGTCCACCTCTGTTCCCATCTTATAAGCACTGGTCAAAGTCCTTTCCTTTTTGCAGACCCAGATACGATCTTACCTCCTCCAAGGACACTTTCCCGATGGCCCAAGTTGAACCCCTTCGCTCACTCTGATATTTCCAAACACTTTTATGAATCTCTTCCAGACCTTGGCCCAAGTATGTTGTGAAAATGAAACACCAATAATAATTATTCAATTTAAAGTAACTTTCCCCCAGTGGTTTTCATTTTGACTTCGAATGTAGCATCCTTTGAGGAACTATTACTTTATAGTCACTGCTTCCCCTACCCCTCTTCTCTGTTTTCTTTATTCTTCCCTGTTCTAGGCTCCAGACCACCCACACTTGAGACTGACTTTGGTCATAAACAGAAAATGGATGTGCAGGGACCCCTGCTTCAAAGCCTTGACCAACAAGCTACCACGGAATCCTGTTGCCTGTTGTCTAGAGAGGTAGCAAGACTTTAAATTTAGGGGGTGACCCAATCCCCCCATTTTACAGGTAGAGAGAGTGAAGGTAGAAAGGAGAGGTGACTTGCCAAGGACTGGCAACTAGCCAAGTTGGAAGCAGAACTCAGGTCTTCAAATTCCTGGGGTTTTTTGTTCTTTCCACTGCAGGTCACTATCTGAGTGCAGATCCTTGACTACCCAGACTTTGGCAGGGGCTTCTGGTATTTTTAATAGCCTACATTTCTGGCTGGATTCCTGAACCCTCTCACCAGGAACCGAAAGGCATTCTGTCCGCCCAGAGTTACAATGTGTTTTCTCTCCCTGCCTTGCGGTCTCGCCCTACCTGCCAGCTACCCTGCCTGGATCTCCACCCTAACTCCTCTTCCTACCTCACCTGACAATTCCAGCCCCACCTCTGGGTCACTGGTTTTTCAATGCTTACAAGCCTGTCCACTCCAGCCTGACTTATCGTCTAGGCCAGATACCTTCTCTAATCACCCAAAGCCTAGAGTGACAAAGTTTGCACAGAAACATGGCACAATTTGTCTTTATAGTCTTATATTAGACAACATTAGCCTAGAATCCAGAATTCTTCGACTCCCTGAGAATCTATTACCATAAAGCACATCTGATGCCACTGACTATAATAGTTGAGGAAAAAAAACCAAACCTGGGCATTTTGTTAAGATATGACCTTTTAAATTCTGTATTTATTAAGGGATCCTTTTTAGTGTTTTTCTCCATAGATTAAGACCCCGAAGATGTTACTGTCTCTTAGAATTTAACTTTTTTTTTTAACCTATTTGTGCATTTATTCAATTACTAAACACATGTTAACTGTTCTATCTCCACTGTCCCAAATAGTGTCTGGCATACAAGAGAAGCTCAATAAACAAGATAAGATCCTGATTCTCATGGAATTCCTATCCTAGTGGCAAAGGGCCAAGTCACCAAGCAGTTACACTACAGTGTGACAAAGGCTTTGATAGGAAACATCTATGATGATATAAAAGCATTCTGGAGGGGCATCTAACTTAGATATAAGGGGTCAAGGAAGGCTTCCTAGGAGAAAAGACTTCTATGCTAACAGACAGTGGAAAGATAAGAGCTAAGGAAGTAAAGAAAGAGTCAAGCAGAGCAGTGTTGCCAGAAGAGAGACCATATACTCAAAGGCTTGGAGGTAAGGAAGAACATGGTTCATTTGGGTACTGAAAGCATCCACTCCCCTTGGTCCCTCTTCTTTGTCTCTTTCTGTGTTCTATTGCAGGTACATATATTTAACTTATATAGATTCAACAGCATTTACTTGACCCAACAACTCAACTTCAGTCACTAAATATGTACACAGAGGCAGGCATATGAATGCACGCACACACATGCACGTACACACATGCATGCACACACACATGTACACACACACACACATAAAACAGCATGGACTCTACAGCAAACACAAGAGAGAGGAGATTTGATACTCACATAATCTCAGTCCCCACATCTTTCTCACACACTGAATGTCTGCCAGATTCGTACTATTCTCTGGCATTTAATGATAGATGTATTTTTTCATATGACTACCCCCAAACATAAGCTCATTACTACACCCGGCATGTGGTGCTTAATCCAGAAAACCATGATCTGCTTTAATACTGGAGGAATAAACTGGCTGTTTCAGACTCCTGGGGAGGTGACATATAAGTTTCTAATGCGAAGGGATTTCCAAGGGGTTATTTTGAGCACATCTGTGTTTTGCATTATGGACCCTGGATCCATTTCACTTTCGACTCCAATGAAAGATTCCCTTTTAAAGACAAGAGAATCAAGGTTGCTAAGAGGAACAGTGACTTGTCAAAGCCCCGCATAAGACCAAGGCAGAACAGTCCCAGGAATCCTGTTTTTCCAGTAAACACCCAAGAGTCATATTTCTCATCGTGATGAATTCCAGTGCCAACACACAATTTCTTGGCTCCAAGTTGCATGACCGTATCACAGTTAACCTTTCAGATTCCATGTCTTTTTTTTTTTTTTTACTACAATATCAGTCTTTTGAAGTAGGTGACACTCATGAATGTTTATCAACTCTACAAAAAATCCTAACAAAAATGGCTGGTGGGCTTGTTACCTACAGGGATGAGCTTGCTGGTTGCTCAGAATGCAATCAATTATACTAAATGTAGCTATGTGCCATGAACAGAGTACCTTGGTCTTAGTTACTAGAATGCCTTCATCAACAACAGATTAAAATCTAAGAGGAGTTTTTCCTCTTAAAATTATACTATAATCTTTGAAAGTCCATAAAACTTCTTAGGTAAAAATCACCAGTTCTAGCAACTTCAAGTTAGATCAGAGAAATTTGCTTTTGTTTACAGGTTTTAATGAACAGAATTTGGAAAGTTGACTAACTAAACACAAGTGTTAATATATTCCCAACTGGATTTAGAAAATGTTATACTCCAATTATTACAAGTCATACTGAGTGTTCCTAATTTTTATTACTTTTTGTTGTTAACTCCCCATCATAGCTCTTGAAAACCACAATTTTTAGGTTTTACTCTTGAGTAACAACCTACTGGTATGTGAGTGAAAATGAGAAACATTTAGTAAAATTTAGCCTTGATTCGCAAGAGAATCTCAAGACACAAAAGTGACCTTCCTATTACTCCATTAAACCTGGCCCTCAGCTTTGTCCTGCTTCTTACATTTGTATATATCTTGATAGCCTGTTTACTTTTGTTTCTGACAAAAAAGCAACACCAGAGAGCTCCTGCAAGTCTTTGAAGCCTGCAAATCAATTTTGTCATCTTTTTGTTGGTTTCTTTCTGCAGAGGAAAGTTGAGGACTGAGAAGGGCATGAAAACGTGTGAGATGAGCATCTAAAAAGCATTGAGTAAATACCTAGAGAATGACCAGTGAACACCATGTTGCCTAAGAGCATAGGTTTTAGAATGACACACCCCTGGGTTTGATTCCTGCTTCACTATTATTACTTATGTAACATGACATTCCTTTTTTTTTTTTTTTTGGCAGTGCCACGTGGCATGTAGAATATTAGTTCCCCGACCAGGGGTTGAACCTGTACCCCCTGTAGTAGAAGCGTGGAGTCTTAACCACTGGACCGCCAGGGAAGTCCCTAACATGACATTCCTGACCCTTTGGCTTAACAGCTGCAAAGTAAGCATAAAAACCGTGCATACTTTATCAAGTTGTGAGAGTTGAAAGAGAGAATATAAAAATAATGCTTATGATAATAAAGCACATACACTGAGCGCTTACTGTGTGCTAAGTGTTTTACATAGATTATCTCATTCAGTCTGTAACAGCGAAGAACAAACCTGACTCCATATTGGATTTATTTCTTTAGCTCTAAACTTTGTGCTCTGTTGTCTGTGCTTAGTCATGCTGGCTCTGCCCCTTTGTAAAAAAATGTTGCCTATAGCCTGAAATATACATGATAACCCATTCTCTAAGGCTCTGCCTCCCAGGCTTGACCTTTAAAGGTATCATACTTTTCCATTCGCATAGAGATAAAAAGTTGCAGAAGAGAAAATAACACTTGTCTTGTTGGAGGTTTACAGGAACGCTGTGATCAGACCTACATGTACAGCTGCAAGAACAAAGTACAAAGAATTCCAGCACCAAGAAGTCTGCAACAACGAGCCACACAATCCTCCCCTTTTAGTATAAAAGAAGTCTGAATTCTAACTCAGGTAAGATGGTTCTTTGGCATGCTAGTGCACCATCTTCTCCATCTGCTGGCTCTCTGAATAAAGTTGTTATTCCTTGCCCCAACACTTTGTCTCTCTCGTCTTTCTATTTATTGGCCGGTCATGTGGTAAGCAGTATGAGCCTGGACTAGGTAACAAGTCCTTCTAACAACTATAGGAGGAATACACTATTATTCCACTTTATGGATGAGAACACTGAGGCAGAGAGGGTTTAACTAACTTAGCCAAAGTCAAAGAGGCTTAAATGGCAGAGCTGGGATCTACTCCCAAGCAGACTGCCTCTAGAACCACAATCCTAACTATGAACTCCACTTCCTTAACTGTAAGTACCAAACTCTTCACAGATCCCTTTCAGCTCTAAGATGCTGATTCTATGACTTCCATAACAAAGCATGCCTTTTAATACAGACACTGACAGCTTAACTAGTTGTGGCATATAGCAGCACAAAATGTTAAAAAATACTTCTTGATGATAAATACATAGACCTATCCTTCCTTACATGAAGGCATTTATCTGTCTGAACAAAGCACTACACTCACGTTGGGACCTAATGCTTATGGGTGAATTGTAATTTAAATTTTTCTGCCATGCCCTGTGCCCAGCCCCCCAAACCACCAGCTACAAGGTAGAGATGGATATTCGCATTCTGTGTGAAAGCTGAAGACTGATTTGATTTTCCTTGCCCAAAGAGTGAAAAATGATACTCCAACTTGATTATGACTCTCAGAGGACACCTATTCTCTGCACCAGGAACCTCCAGTTTCCATTTATCCGCGAGGTGTGTGTGTGTGTGTGTGTGTGTGTGTGTGTGTGTGTGTGTGTGTGTGTGTGTGTGTGTGTGTGTGTGTGTGTGTGTGTGTGTGTGTGTGTGTGTGTGTGTGTGTGTGTGTTTTAACCCAGATAAGGGGAGTGTTCAAGCCAGCTTTGCTTTGCAGCCCACCATTTTCTCACTTCATAGTCTCATGACTTTTATTTAGAGACCCTCAGAACTGCTACAAAGGTGTAGGCAATTCACCATCCTGATTACCTTGGCTTCCACCCTGGCTTCTTTTGATACCTCCAGCTCAATTCTTCCTGAGATTTTTGTGTCTGTGGTTTCTCAATTGCCATTATTTTTAGCTGATGTCATGGGAGAGAAAGACAAGAGACTATTTGGAGAATTTTATTATTTACTCTCAGTTTATTCTGTAACCTACACCACTGAAACGGCATCTCAAATCCCAGCGATACAGCTCATGCAAGGCTGGAAAAGTGCACTGCTTCTTCTTGTGGGAGGCAAAGGCCACTCCACCACAGCCCTTTTCTTTGCTTTGCCCTCACGTGCTTTCTCAAACTTTAAGATTTGAACAACAACCTACACCTGTCTATATACAATTCCAGGTTCTGTACTATATACTTTCTTTATAGTAATTTCTTTGCTTCACACAAAACTCTTGTGAGATTACTACTACTATTGCCATTTTACAGATGACAAACTGCGGTTCAGAGACGTTTAGAGATATATTTAATACCACATGGCTACAAAGTGGTCAAAATGGTATTAAACCCACATCAATCTTAACTTCTACACCACATACTCTATTATTTGCTTCTCAGGTGTCAGCACTACAAAACACAAATAAAAAAATAAACCTTATCGTCTTAGAAATCACAAAGCTCCATAAAAGTTACTTTCTAAGATTTTCTTTAAATGAATGAATGAGTGTCTGAAGAGCACACGTCTCTAGCTTTTATAAACTCAGCCTGATCAACTGTAAGCTAGACAAAGAAGGTTGTGTTTATATTTTTTTAAATAAGAAAAGTAAATATAAAATATAAATCATGTGCTGATCAAGTTAGGGCTCTCTAAGATTTGGTTAAGTAGGATAGCATTTTTTACATCTAGATGTGATTTGGGTAAAGTCAATGTATCAATAGAATACTAACTTCTTTACTATTGCAGCAATTCCTCTGATACCCAGAGGGAACACAGATGAGTCCATAGGATCCTGGAAAGATGGTCTAAAGCAGATATTTGCCATTGTGATTTCCTCTGAGAATGTAAAATTAAAGGGTTGGGTTCACGCTCCAACCACCAACAGCTGTAGGGAACATGCAAGCCCACAGATGTGGCACCTGGAATGGGCTCTAGACCTGGGTTAGCCCAAACTTTGTAACTCTTTGCTTTCGTTCAAACACAGGAAAATGATGTAAAACGATACTAGATGCATTAAGCCTAAAATAAGCTCTTCCAATGGACCATTTATCATTTGCACCCAGGATTTGCTTTTTCTTTGTATCTAAGATGATGGCCTCAATTCTGAAGGAATCTACTAAATAAGAGACCGATGTCATCCTGGATTGCTCTTTTTTTTCCCCCCCCTTCAAAACCAGCATCCTATTCAGCATCAAATCCTGCCAACTCTAAAAAATAATTCCTCCCTACTCTGTCATCAGCCTGGTCCACATCATTATCGTCTCACATCTGGATTACTGTAATAGCCTCCTACCTCATCCCTATTTCTCCCCTGCCATTCTGCACTGCATTCTCATCACAGCAGCCACAGCCATGCTGATAAATGAGAAATCGGGCCATTCCTCTTTTGCTGAAGAAGTGGCTTCCTCTGTCACTCAGAACAAAAGCTCAGACCTTGCTCTGATTTACAGATACTCCATGATTTGGCTCCTGCTAACTCTCTGATCTTGTCCCTAATATTCTATCACCACACTGCCTGAGCCACACAGGACACTCCTTTCTGTTTCTTGAACATGCTATTCACATACCACCTCAGGGCCTTTGCACATGCTGGTCCCTCTGATGCAATGCTCTTTGCCCAGACATCAGCATACCTAACTCCCCCTCTTCTTGGAGGTCTTTACTCAAAGTCACCTAAATGAGGCTTTGCCTGTACTACGTAAATTTCAACTCCATTCCACCACTGACCTTTTCTAACCCACATCTGGTTTTCCTCCTTAGCAATTATCCATATCTAAAATACCACGTGTGGGCTTCCCTGGTGGCACAATGGGTAAGAGTCTGCCTGCCAATGCAGGGGACATGGGTTCGAGCCCTGGTCTGGGAAGATCCCACGTGCCGCGGAGCAACTAAGCCCGTGCGCTACAACTACTGAGCCTGCGCTTTAGAGCCCATGAGCCGCAACTTCTGAGCCCACGTGCCACAACGACTGAAGCCCCCGCGCCTAGAGCCCATGCTCTGCAACAAGAGAAGCCACCACAATGAGAAGCCCTTGCACCGCAATGAAGAGTAGCCCCCGCTCGCCACAACTAGAGAGTGCCCACACGCAGCAACGAAGACCCAACACAGCCAAAAATAAATAAAAATAAATTAATTAAAAAAAAATACCATGTGTTTCTTTATATCTTTCTTAATGTCAGATATCGCATCAGAATGCAAGCTTTATTTAGGGCACATTTTTTTTTTGTCTTTTGTTTTGCATCTTCAGAAGCTAGAATAGTGCCTGGCACATGATACGTACTCTTAATAATTGAATGTTAAAAGAATAACTGAATAAAATAATTAACGTACAGGTTTGTGGGCAAATAAATAAGTATATGGAATGGAAGTAGATGAAAACACTTGGCACAAAGTACGCATTTGAGGACTTAATGGATTAAAAAACGAATGAATTATAAAATGGTAGTATCTGGTATAGTGGTATTACAGGTGATTTTTATTTTATTCTTTAGGGTTATCTATATTTTATCATATTTATATACGATAAAATGTAAATTATTTTTCACTTGTATAGAACTTTAATTTATAAGATTTTCCCACATACCACATCTTGTTTTATCCTCAGGGTGGTACACCAAATAGATTACATTCCCTTTTTACATGGGAAGAACTGATGCCAAGAGAAAATAAACTGATTATCACAGAGCTCACAGCTAGCAAGTGACAAAGACTGAAAACTAAGAAGGGATTGATTCTTCTGTTTATGTGAAGTGATGGGAAAATAATAGGCAAAGTCTTTTTTGAAAACAAGTAGCCTTACGTGGAGCAACTAAGCCCGTGTGCCACAAATACTGAGGCTGCATGCCACAACTACTGAAGCCCGCATGCCTACAAGAGAGGCCAGCGCAATGAGAAGCCCACGCAGGGCAATGAAGAGTAGGCCCCGCTGGCCACAACTAGAGTGCCCACACGCAGCAACAAAGACCCAACGCAGACAAAAAAAAAAACAAAAATTAAATTCTTAAAAAAAAAAAAAGAAAACAAGTAGGCTTATATCAGAATTTCTACACACTAGGAGCTCATTGATGTCCTAGTAAAAATGTTAGAGGGGTCTAGACTTGAAGCTGGATTTATATAATGCTGGACATAAAACTGAAAGAACATTCATTAATTTAAATTGTGGTAAAATACACTTAACATAAAATTTACCATCTTAATCTTTTTAAGTCATATATGTTCAGTAGTATTAAGTACATTCACACTGTTGTGCAGCCATCACCACTATCTACTTCCACAGATCTTTTCACCTTGTAAAACTGAAACTCTGTACCCAATAAACAATAACTATATTTCCGCCCCCTTCCTAACTGCTGGCAACCACCATTCTCCTTTCCTTCAGTCATGAATTTGACCATGCTAGGTACCTCATGTAAGCAGAACCAGATAGATCTGTCCTTGTGTGACAGGCTTATTTCACTTGGCATAATATCATCAAGGTTCATCCATGTTGCAGTATGTCAGAATCTCCTTCCTTCTTAAGGCTGAATAATATACTACTGTACGTATATAGAACATATTTTTTATCCATTTATCTGTCAGTGGGCACTTGGGTTGCTTCCACCTTTTGGCTATTGTAGATAATGCTACTATGAACATTGGTGTACAAATATCTGTTTGAGACCCTGCTTTCACACCTTTGGGGTATATGCCTAGAAGTGAAATTGTAGGATCATATAGTAATTAAAAATTAATTTTTATAACAAAGAATGAGGGTACCTAAAAGACATTATTGCCAAAGAGGTGCTTAAACCTACACTTCACTGGGCTTGAACACAGGAACAGATCGATATACACTATTTCCATTCCAAAGTGCATTCAGGCTTTATTTTCAGTGAGAACAGGCATTCGTGTATCCCCCCATCTCCTGAACGTCTGCCACGCACTCGGCTCTGGGAATTCAGTAGTGATCAAGACAGAAAGAGTCCTTGCCTTCATGGAGCTTACCACCATCCAGAGAAGAGAGGCAGATATTATTACATAAATCATAGCAAATCATTACTTTATGACTGTGGTATGTGCTGTAATGAGAAAATACAATGTGTTGTAAAAGGCTGGTCTTCGGTTTGTGGTGGTGGGTGCACAGAGGAGCCTTCTCCAAGAATCAGGGTAAGTTTCACAATGTAAATGGGATTTCAGCACCCATTAAATATCAAATTTATTTTGCAGTGTAAACAACCAATGTTGAGCATCACTAGATTACTCCCTCCAAATTTTAAAACCATACTCCAAAGATTCAGAATAACGTTGGCAATATTCAGATGCTCATCAGAAGAATTAATTAAACTAATTAACTTAAAGTTTAATTAAATAGTAGCTATTAACTTCATTATCCCCATAACACTGATTTATTTTTTAAAGTAGTGGTTTGGGATTTTACATATAATTATTTTCTTCTGTAATGTTTTTATCTTCTATTGCAGTAGTTTAAAGATGTGTATACCTTATGGGAAACAGTTGGGAAAGTGAGCTTTACCTTTTTTTTTCCTTTTGTCATTATTTTTCAATGATTATTAGTTTCGGTTCTCGTCTCATACCTGGCCAATATGCGACCAAAGTAAAACCTGGAGGTTCAAAGGCCACACAGTTCCTGCAACAAAGAACAAACCTGACTCCATACTGAATCTATTCCTTTAGCTCTAACCCTTGTGCTCTGTTGCCTGTGCTTAGTCCTGCTGGCTCTGCACCTTTGTAAAAGAATGTTGCCTATAGCCTGAAATATACAGGATAGCCCATTCTCAAGGCTCTGACCTTTCAAGATACAACACTTTTCCATTCATATAGAGATAAAAAACTGCATGATAGAGAGTAACATTTGTCCTGTTGGAGGTTTATAGGAACACTGAGACCAGACCTAGGTGGACAGCTGTTAAGAACAAAGGATAAAGGATTCCAGCACCAAGAGATATGCAACAATCACAAATTACATACGCATAAATACAGGTTTGTAGAGACAGCTAGTTTTTCCACCAAAAACTTAGGTTCACCTTTCCTATTTTGGAGCTGCTATCTGGAAGCAGCTACCCAGCCAGGAATAGCACAGCCAGCTTTCTTCCACAGTCATGGTCCGCTGGCTGGATTTTCATCAGTGGAACACACGTGTAAATAATATAGGCCAGTCTCAGGCAAATTTCCCTCACAATTCTTTGTGCTCCCTCGCTCCCCTTTTGTTGGGTGGAAGCAACACCCAAGGTAATTTGGGGATCCACTGCAATAAAAATGGCAACATTTCCTTCAGCCTGGGTCCTTAAGCAACGGTAAGGAGTAGAGCACTCACCCCACTCTGCCACTGTATTCCAGGTGAGTGAGAAACAAACAATTCTGTTCTTCACTAACACGGGGTTTATCTGTTTAATATTCTAGATTTTGTCTCTCACAGCAAGGCACTGAAATATACAGGATAGCCCATTCTCAAGTCATGGATCTTATATCTATGATTGTATATACAGGAGAAATCAGGAATATTTTAAATCTAGATCTTACACTTTTTGTTATAAAATATTCCAGTCATTTTCAGTGTTCCAAGAGAAAGTTGACTAGCCCACAATTAAAAAAATAAAAGAGGAGTAAGTTTTTAAAGTAAAATAAAGATTGTGAAAATGTAGAACAGGATTTCCCTTATTAAATGATGTAGGTAGCTGAGGACACTGGTCAGATGATTGCTAAGTTAGAGACATTCTGGGTTAAACAAATAATGAGGTTTCCTTACGGTATAAGTATGTAAGCGCTCAGAGCCTTTTATAAGCCAAAGCACTCCGTATATCTCCAAGGAGCAAACGGAATGAGGGTGGGGTGAGTATTGTATAAGCTTTTCCCCAACTTTGAACGCAAAATCTTTATTTCCTATAGTATTTCCTGGAACAAGCCCTTTAGGAAGCACATGTGGCAGAATGCTAACACAGCACGCCTTTACTCTCAAGATGGATATTATAGAAGAGTGAACATCCTGTGCTCTCTCAAAGTGTCTGAGGGACTATAATGGGGACTAGGGGACCACAGATAACATGACTAATACTTTAGAAACTGCTTAAACATGGAAAGGATATTACTGGGACAATGGATAAAGTCTGAATATGGCCTGTGGGTTAGACAATAGAATTGGAGCAATTTTAATAGAATCGGAGCAGTTTGATTATTTTACACTGCTTATGTAAGAGAATATCTTTTTTTCTTAAGAAATACACATGGGGGCTTCCCTGGTGGCGCAGTGGTTGAGAATCTGCCTGCCAATGCAGGAGACACGGGTTCGAGCCCTGGTCTGGGAAGATCCCACATGCTGCGGAGCAACTAGGCCCGTGAGCCACAATTGCTGAGCCTGCGCGTCTGGAGCCAGTGCTCCGCAACAAGAGAGGCCGCGATAGTGAGAGGATCGCGCACCGCGATGAAGAGTGGTCCCCGCTCGCCGCAACTAGAGAAAGCCCTCGCACAGAAACGAAGACCCAAAACAGCCATAAATAAAATAAATAAATAAATAAACAAACCCAAAAGTTAAAAAAAAGAAATACACACGGAAATATTTAAGAGGAGAGGGACATGAGTATCTTCACTTTACTCTCAAACTGTTCTTTTTGAAAAGCATATGGGGGTCGAGAGAAGCAAAGGGGGAGGGAAAGGAAGAAAGAGAGAAGAAAAAAAATGGGAGGGAAGGGGGGTAAGTGATAAGAAACTTTGCCTGCCACTGTGCTATAAATTTGGTATTTTACACATGAACACATACACATAAAGGTTTCCAAAAGAGTGTGAAGGGTGATGTCCTATAGTATGCGGGTTCAGTATTCATTTTGGCTGTGCTTCATTTCGAACACGTCATGCATGTTTATTTAAAATTGCCCTTCTCAGACATGAATGTCACCGCAGGAAAATCTGTGAGTTTTGACTTAAAATGGCTCTTATACTGGATGTAGTCACTGTTTGGTGGGCAAAAAGAGTGTTGCTTGGTTCGTGTTATTTATTCATACAGGAGGCTTCTACTTTAAGAAACAACCCAGACTTTAAAAAAAAAAATTATTATTTTGCTTTGTTTTTAGCAAAAATCAGAAAGAGTCTCTCTCTCTCTTTCTATTCACGAATAGGCCAACCACAGAAAGACAAAGGTCACAAACAATTTGCTAGGTTTCTGTTGCTTTAGGAGAATGAAAACTCAATAGCTGCTGATCAAGAAAAGCACTCACTGGAGAGGGTGTGGAGAAAAGGGAACCCTCTTGCACTGTTGGCGGGAATGTAAATTGATACAGCCACTATGGAGAACAGTATGGAGGTTCCTTAAAAAACTAGAAATAGAGTTACCATATGATCCTGCAATCCCACTACTGGGCATATACCCTGAGAAAACCATAATTCAGAAAGACACATGCACCCCAATGTTGCAGCACTATTTACAATAGCCAGGACATGGAAGCAACCTAAGTGTCCATCGACAGATGAATGGATAAAGAAGATGTGGCACATATATACAATGGAATATTACTCTGCCATAAAAAGAAACGAAACTGAGTTATTTGTAGTGAGATGGATGGACCTAGAGTCTGTCATACAGAGTGAAGTAAGTCAGAAAGAGGAAAACAAATACCATATGCTAACATATATATATGGAATCTAAAAAAAAAAAAGGTTCTAATGAACCTAGGGACAGGACAGGCATAAAGATGCAGACATAGAGAATGGACTTGAGGACATGGGGAGGGGGAAGGGTAAGTTGGGACGAAGTGAGAGAGTGGCATGGACATATATACACTTCCAAATGTAAAATAGATAGCTAGTGGGAAGCAGCCGCATAGCACAGGGAGATCAGCTCAGTGCTTTGTGACCAGCTAGAGGGGTGGGATAGGGAGGGTGGGAGTGAGACGCAGGAGGGAGGAGATATGGGGATATATGTATACGTATAGCTGATTCACTTTGTTATACAGCAGAAACTAACACAACAAGGTAAATCAATTATACTCCAATAAAGATGTTCAAAAAAAAAGAAAAAAGAAAAAAGAAAAGCATTCATATTTTGCCACCTAGTCAAGGTGACTGGCAGTAATTACCCCACAGATTACTTTCGCTTTGGTCATTTATCACATTTATCACTTTCTCCACAGATTTGAAGATCTCCAAGTGCCAATTATTGTTACCAAGCCAGGTATGGGTGGGCTTGTTCCAAAGACATCCTCTGTGATACCGTTTCTGGGTAAGGAAGCCACTCAGAGTCAAAAAGAGATTTCAGGCTAGGGAGTGAAATGAACAATCTGAACACTGAGGTCACTGATAAGCCCTTTTGCATTATGAACACTTTCTTGCCTCCTCAGGTCTTTGTTCACTCTTCCTCTCACATCATTACTCTCCACATGGTACCATTTGCATCATAGTTTCTGCCTGTCACAAACAAAAATAAAAGGTCAGGTGGCACCATATCTCCTCCAGCTTCTATTCAATTTCTCTAGTCCCCTCCTCAGCAAAGCATCTTGAAAGAGTTATCTACGGTCTTGGTTTCTACTTTCTCACCAGTACAACACAGTGTGAGTGGTCTTTTCCATGCCCACCTCTCCATGTTGACCACTGGGGGATGCGTTCTTCTTGACAGCCACAGACATAACACAGACCCAAACAAAAACATCCACAAAAGGATGACACCTCTTGGCCTCAGTTAACAATAGCCCACCCCCACTTTCTGTGCTTCATTTTACTGTTTAAATGGCTTGAAGATATCTGAAGCGAAGAGGGAGTCTTCTGATTACAACTGCTATCCACTCATTTTCTTTCAGTGCTGAAATTCTGTGAATCTTAAACATTATTATTATAGTCAGAGTCATGGCGATTTCTGGAAATTTAAAGGACTTTTGCTCAATGTGGCATTCTCTAAAATTAGGCCTAATTTCTTCTGGATAGTAAATGCTTTCACAGAGATGGAAAAAAATTCCTGGTGAATTTCCAAAGTGAAAAGTGTAATAGGCTCTTGTTAAATTAATTCTTAAATGGAGTGATTTTTCCAAATATAGACTAGCCTTGGGCGGTCTTAATGCATTACTTACTTTTAAGTGATTAAAGGTAACTCCCACCAAATCAATAGAAGAAGAGATGCTAAAGAGGAAACCTTAAAACTAAAATGAGCACTGACTAAGGATAGATATAAAAATAATACCAGATCATGATTTTCTTTAAAACTCCTGCAGAATTATTGGAGGTTAAAGAAAAAGAAATGGGAAATTGGAAATATAATTGAATTGGCAAGTGTCCTCCCTTACAGATATCTCTGAGAGGAAATTATACCCTTCTGTAAATCATCTGAAAGACATGAATGCTAACACCAACAAAAATGAATTCTACTTTAATGTCTGGACAACTAAACTATGATTGACTGCTAACTGCATTTAAACACCAAATACCTCTAATGATTAAGAATCGCTATTCCATCCCTCTGGGCTGGTACAAGAAGATGCAAATCACTGCATTTCTCTACATTTTATAAAGTGTCATCTTCATTAGGGTATCTCAGGCTGAAAACACGAGGGCAAAGAATGACACATGACTGAAATCTTTCTAGACATCCCTAAAGGGAACAGAATAAGGACACACAAAACCCCCATTCAAAGATCTTGAAGCTTGAAAGAGATGCACCGAAAATTAACAAAATAAACTTCAATACCCAATGAGTAGTAAACTGCAGGTATTCAGTACCCTGACAAAATGCTGAATGCTGTTTTAAAGTTTCAAAATATTTAATTCATAGGAGACAAAGTTAAGACCCACAGTTCTGAGGTAACAAGCTAAAATAGCCCTGTGTTCCCCCAAAGCAGGCATTTTTCTGGTCAATTGTTATCCCCATGTCCAAGGAATTAAATAATTGGTTAATGTGTATACATCACTGACAAGAAATATATACAAAATAGTCCACAAGAAAATATTAACTGTGATGATCTATACTACTATCGGTCCCGAGGAGCCAAAATTGAGAAGGTGGCAAAATCTAAAAGCAACTGAAGACAGCTTCTTGGAGAAGGTAAATCAAATGAGCCCTGACTAATAGCTTCTTAATGAACTGAAGGGAGTGGTGAGATGACAGGTGAGAACAGTATTAAAAATTACCCATTTTTGATGACTATAGATCTTCTTTCCTCATTACATCACATATCTGTTAAAAGTAAAGATGTCAAAGTAAATCAAGCAACTCAAATAATGGATAAACACATCATAAAGATACTACAAAACATAAATCCCACTATGCCGTATCTTTTGAACAGTCTTCAATGATACATTTCCTACATTTCACCATGTTCTTTAATTTTGCTCTTTTCCATTATAACTTCACACAATCAGCTAACTTAACTTCAAAAACAGCCCAGTAGGGACTTCCCTGGTGGCACAGTAGTTAAGAATCCACCTGCCAATGCAGGGGACACGGGTTCAAGCCCTGGTCCGGGAAGATCCCACATGCCGCAGAGCAACTAAGCCTGTGCACCACAACTACTGAGCCTGCACTCTAGAGCCCACAAGCCACAACTACTGAAGCCAGCTCTCCACAACTACTGAAGCCTGCACGCCTAGAGCCCATACTCCGCAACAAGAGAAGCCGCCACAATGAGAAGCCCATGCACCACAACGAAGAGTAGCCCCCACTTGCCGCAACTAGAGAAAGCCCATGTGCTGCAATGAAGACCCAATGCAGGCAATAAATAAATTTTTTTTAAAAAAAGGGCCCGGTAAAGAATACAAGTTCACCACTGTCAACACACCTATAGTGCCCAACTGTGCCTCAAAGGTCTTGAGACCTTGGCTGCCCATCATTCATACTAGCTGTTTTATTTTTTAAGTATTGAGGGAATTAAAGAAAAGACAGTGTATTTTTACAGTGATGGTACAAAACTGATGGGGACATGAAACTGGCAGTCACCATAAAATAACTTGAAATCTTAGTCGGTGGCTACACGAAAGTCAAAATTCAACATATGAAAGATAGGTTAGTATAATCAACATGTCTTTTATCTTTTGTTCTATAAAAGTCAATGATATGGTTTCCTTTGCTGTGTAAAAGCTTTTAAATGTAACTAGGTCCCCTTTGTTTATTTTTGCTTTTATATTCATTACTCTAGGAGGTGGATCAAAAAGATCTTGCTGCAATTTATGTCAGAGAGTGTTCTGCCTATGTTGTCCTCTTAGAGTTTTATAGTATCCAGCCTTACATTTAGGTCTTTAAAAAATCCTGAGCTTATTTTTTGTGTATGGTGTTAGGGAGTGTTCTAATTTCATTCTTTTGCATGTAGCTGTCCAGTTTTCCCAGCACCACTTATTGAAGAGGCTGTCTTTTCTCCATTGTATATTCTTGCCTCCTTTATTAAAGATAAGGTGACCATATGTGCGTGGGTTTATCTCTGGACTTTCTGTCCTGTACCATTGATCTATATTTCTGTTTTTGTGCCAGAACCATACTGTTTTGATGACTGTAGCTTTGTAGTATAGTCTGAAGTCAGGGAGCCTGACTCCTCCAGTTCCGTTTTTCTTTCTCAAGATTGCTTTGTCTATTCGGGGTCTTTTGTGTTGCCATACAAATTGTACACTTTTTTGTTCTAATTCTGTGAAAAATGCCATTGGTAATTTGATAAGAATTGCAGAGAATCTGTAGATTGCCTTGAGTAGTATAGTCATTTTGATAATATGGATTCTTCCATTCCAAGAACATGGTGTATCTCTCCATCTGTGTCATCTTTGATTTCTTTCATCAGTATCTTATAGTTTTCTGAGTACAGGTCTTTTGTCTCCTTAGGTAGGTTTATTCCTAGGTATTTTTTCTTTTTTTGATGCGATGATAAACGGGATTGTTTCCTTAATTTCTCTTTCTGATCTTTCATTGTTAGTATATAGGAATGCAAGAGATTTCTGTATATTAATTTTGTACCCTGCAACTTTACCAAGTTCATTGATGAGCTCTAGTAATTTTCTGGTAGCATCTTTAGGATTTTCTATGTATAGTATCATGTCATCTGCAAACAGTGACAGCTTTACTTCTTCTTTTCTGATTTGGATTCCTTTTATTTCTTTTTCTTCTCTGACTTCTGTGGCTAGGACTTCCAAAACTATGTTGAATAAAAGTGGTGAGAGTAGACATCCTTGTCTTGTTCCTGATCTTAGAGGAAATGTTTTCAGTTTTTCACCATTAAGAATGACATTTGCTGTGGGATTGTCATGTACGGCCTTTATTATGTTGGAACCTCAGTAGGTTCCCTCTATGCCTACTTTCTGGAGAGTTTTTATCATAAATGGGTGTTGAATTCTGTCAAAAGCTTTTTCTGCATCTATTGAGATGATCATATGGCTTTTTTTCTTCAGTTTGTTAATATGGCGTATCACATTGATTGGTTTGTGTATATTGAAGAATCCTTGCATCCCTGGGATAAATCCCACTTGATCACGGTGTATGATGCTTTTAATGTTTGGAAACCATACACAAAATGAAAAGACAACCCACAGAATGGGAGAAAATATTTGCAAACAAAGCAACTGACAGGGATTAATCTCCAAAATATACAAACAGTTCATGCAGCTCAATATCCAAAAAAAAAAAAAAAAACCCAATGAAAAAATGGGTGGAAGATCTAGATAGACATTTCTCCAAAGAAGACATACAGATGTCCAAAAAGCACATGAAAATATGGTCAACATCTAATTATTAGAGAAATGCAAATCACAACTACAATGAGGTACCACCTTACACTGGTTAGAATGGCCATCATCAAAAAATCTGCAAACAGTAAGTACTGGAGAGGGTGTGGAGAAAAGGGAACCCTCCTACACTGTTGGTGGGAATGTGAATTTGTATAACTGCTATCGAGAACAGTATGGAGCTTCCTTAAAAAACTAAAAATAGAGCTACTATATGATCCTGTAATCCCACTCCTGGGCATATATCCAGAGAAAACCATGATTCACAAAGATACATGCACCCCAATGTTCATAGCAGCACTATTTACAGTAGCCAGGACATGGAAGCAACCTAAATGCCCATCGACAGAGGAATGGACAAAAAAGATGTGGTACATATACACAATGGAATATTACTCAGCCATTAAAAAGAACAAAATAATGCCATTTAGAGCAACATGGATGGACCTAGATATTGTCATACTGAGGGAAGTAAGTCAGACAGGGGAACACATATCATATGATATCGCTTATATGTGGAATCTAAAAAAATGGTACAAATGAACTTATTTACAAAAGAGAAATAGAGTCACAAATGTAGAGAACAAACTTATGGTTACCAGGGGGGAAAAGGGGGGTGAGGGATAAATTGGGAGATTGGGATTGACATATACACACTACTATATATAAAATAGATAACTAATAAGGTCCTACTGTATAGCACAGAGAACTCTTCTCAATACTCTGTAATGACCTATATGGGAAAAGAATCTAAAAAAGAGTGGATATATGTATATGTATAACTGATTCACTTTGCTGTACAGCAGAAACTAACAGCATTTTAAATCAACTATACTCCAATAAAATATTTTTTAAAAGAATACATAGAAGTATAAGTAAGCATGATTCTAGGTATTCTTTAAAAGAAATATTAATTCTTAAATTTCTAGCAAATATTTTAAACATTACAAAGTAAATAACTATTTAAATAATGCTACTGTAATATATCTGTCCAGGATTCCAATACACATCAATCAATAAAATGTTCCCTACATTAAAAAAAAAAAAAAAAGTTCAATGATAGACTAAGCATAGGGCTCAAAGGCACGGAGATCACAGGAGCACAATACATCATCCTAAGGGGATGGAGGAACATTCCTTGGAGAATGTGAAAAGTTAAGTGGACAACAGGAGGGGCAGGTTGATTAGGGAGCCTTCCAAGTTAGGCAGAGGAATTTTGTCTTCATACAGTTGGCAATCAGGAACTCATGACCATTTGAGGAGAGGAGTAACAGAGTAAAGCAGCACTTAAGAAGGATTAGTTGGGCAAGGCCAAGCCTGCAGAGGCCAATAGGAATTACATGAGATTAAAGAGGGCCTGAATGACAGTGGTTGAAGTAAAAATGCAGGAGGAAGGCAAGAAAGACAGGGGAAACATTTAAAAGGAGATAAATTTTCTAGTGCTAGGAGAGACAAAATGCTGACTCAGAGTCAGCGCTACAAACCTTGGGTTCTGGAGGTACTTCGTTAGAGACCAAAAAAGGAGACTGGAGTTCTGATTCCAGGCTCACCTCCCCGCTTCCCTAAAGGAACAATTTCAACAGCAGGGATGTGATTGATACACCTGATGATTCCGTCTCTCTCTTCTCTCCTGCCTGTGGCTCTCATCCTGGATAAAAATGGGCTCCAAGGGGAAACCTTAACTCAAGCCAAACATGTCCTAGATTTACAGCCCTTCCCCTTTTCCACCCCTTATAAGCAACATGAAAGGAATTAACAGTGTTTCCTTATATCAACCCTAAAAATATTTGTCTTATTATATAATAATCAATTTACATTGTAAAAAAATTCCCAAAAACAAACATCTTCCAGTATAAGTAAAAAAAAAAAAAAAAAAATTCTGTTTTTGTATGATGCAAACAGCAGAGGACCATCTGTTTGAATTGATCTCAGTCCTGCTTGAAATAATCTCCAGGCATGGCAATATAGGCATTGTTCTCTATATTTAGCAGAAAGGCAAGAAAATGAATTGAACATATTTGTAGTTGCAGGTTTCCTAAATAAGGGAAAAACATGCTCAGGGACTAAGATAGGGTAAAAATAGAAATCTAAGCTGGTAACTTCATGTCATTAAAAAAAAAATCATTGTTTTTTTTCTCCAGTACATGAATCATCCACTTGAGGTTTGCAAGTAGGGAAAAAAATACAATAAATCCTCTACGGGCCTTCCACTGAATCTTAGGAAGTAGAATCCAATTATTTCTAAATACATACCGGTTTGCTGACCACATTAATATTCCACTTTCTCATCACTCTTGTTCAGGTGGTTCACAAAATCTACCCCCCTCTTTTTTTTTTTTTTTTGGTTTCTATTAATGTCATAAAATGATCTCTCTTTAAGAAGTCCAAAAAAAAAAAAAAAGGCATCATGCATCCACCCCCACTCCCTCTTGGAGTGTGTATGTTTCAGCCTTGTGGATTTCATACTGACAATCCCATGCAGGTGACAAAAGGGATCTCATGTCAACATTTACTGGAAACTTATTTTCAGACATCACATCATAATAAATGAGTAAAATGCATAAATCATTCATCAGGCACTGGTATGCAGAGAATAGTTATATGTTCTTCATGAAATATTATGCAAACTCTGAAAGCACTCTTACACAGGCAGGTTACCTCACCTCTCCAAGCCTCAGTTTCCTCATCCGTTATCTTGTGATAATAGCGTTTACTTCCTAGGCTTCTTTCAAGGTAGCTCTTAACTGTGTTTGGCACACAAGGAAGGCTTCACGTTCTTCATTAGCAACTCGCATCCCTCTGTTAGAGAGTTATCCTCAATCCCATGGTGCCCACCCCTTCCAGCAATCCTGTTTCTCACCAGCCTCTTTGCTTTTCCTGGCATTGCCAACCAGGGGTCTCCTGCCATAGAGCAGTGCTTCCTGAGTCCTGTTTCCAATAAATCATTATTCTCCCAAGGTCACTAAGCAGAATCTACAATCTTAATCTTGGAGGCAGGTTTCTGGAGAATGACTGACCTTTAAGGAAGGCGCCCTCTGAGAGCATCTGACTCAAACCGTGAAATGCTGAATCATTAACAGTTTAAATCAGAAAAGAATTTAACCAAGTTAGACAAACCTGTAATAGCTCCTGTGACTGGGGCCATTAGGACCATTTTGGTGTCGTTCGGGCCAAACTAATGACTGTGAAGAGAAGGCACCTGAAAACAAGTAGACGGATTCGGCTTTTCTATTTCCATTTTAAAACCCATTTGGAATTTCTCTGCTATGTCATCCTAGGTTGACAATTTTTTCCACATCAATCCGTTCTAATTAGTCAAATAGTTTTTAACCTCCAAAGTCTATTAAAAATACCTTTGCACACTGACCAGAGTTTGCAGAGCAGAAAAGCTAATGTTAGAAACACAGAATCTGTTTTTTTAGATGACTATCAGATGTCTGTAAGGGCTAACGGTGCAAACAGAGATGAGTGGCATGGATGGGGGTGGAAAGGACTGTGGGGAAACACAAGGCACATGCACCTCCTCTAAAGGCTTCCCATACTAACAACAAGCAACAAAAACAACAACAAATTGCAACACCCTGAAGGCCCAATAACACACTCGGCTAGCCAGTCTGGTCAACTACCAGCCCATAATTCCTGATCTAACCCAAACCTTTCATTTCACAAACAGAAGCTTAACCCAGGGGAATCTAAGTGGACTGTCTTAGGCCACATTAGATACAGATCTGCCAGTGGGATCTCTTGACTCCTAATCCAAAGCCCCCAGTTTCCTCTTCGATTTACTCCTGTGTCCTTAGGTGGCATAAGGACATAAAATACCACAAACCCAAGTCTCTATGGGGCATCAACTATGCTCACAACTCAGTTCTAAGGCCTTGAGGCAGGGTGGGCAGGTAAAGAAATCATCAATTTATAGCCTTTGTCATGAAGCAGGTAATATTCTGTTACCTCTTTTGTTAAACCTAAACCCTCTCTCCTACCCACAGCCACCCACAAACACTTACGACCTGAGAACTAGAAGGGGTCCCAGGGGATAATCTGGTCCGCCCCCCTGACTTAGGCAGAGGAAGTGTTACTGCCATTTAAGAAATGATGCTCTAGAGGCCCCGAAAGAATGAGAAAATGTCTGTGGGCAAAAAAGAAGCCTGTCCTCTTGCTTTTGAGGAGAGAGGTTTTCCCTGGAAGAGACATTCCATACGGGAAAATAAAAAATAATAAATATAATTATGGGGCTTCCCTGGTGGCGCAGTGGTTGAGAATCTGCCTGCCAATGCAGGGGACACGGGTTCGAGCCCTGGTCTGGGAAGATCCCACATGCCGCGGAGCAACTAGGCCCGTGAGCCACAACTACTGAGCCTGTGCGTCTGGAGCCTGTGCTCCGCAACAAGAGAGGCCGCGATGGTGAGAGGCCCGCGCACCGCGATGAAGAGTGGCCCCCGCTTGCCACAACTAGAGAAAGCCCTCGCACAGAAGCGAAGACTCAACACAGTCATAAATAAATAAATAAAAGAACGTGAATTTCTTTTAAAAATAAATAAATAAATATAATTATGTACTAAAGCATACAGTACAGATTATTCATGTGGGAGCCATTGAAGAGAAATCCCAGTTTTTGGTCAGTAAAAGCTGGAATGGGTCTTAGTGCTTCCTGAGAAGCTCCTTGTTAAAAAAAAAAAAAAAGTATTTAAAGTGCCAAAGAACTAAGAACAATTGTTTCCACATAAGGGTACAGATTCCACAGCATTTCTGAAGGTCAAACTTCGCTCAGATAAGCCATGCTATTTATCCCTGGCACAATGCTCACGCTGCGTCACCAAGCCCAAGTGGCAGCACCAGAAACTATTTAGTTTATATCAGCAACCACAGTAGAGTGGAACACACCACACACTATTGCCGCGGTGGCTCCACCATGGCCGAGCCTGCCTCTAACTTCCTACCAGGCTGTGGTTAGGACCGGTCACCAGGGCTGCTGCACAGCAAATCCGGGGGGGGGCATCCATACTGTATGAGGAAGCCATGCAGAATGTCTAAATGACATTCCCTCATCAAAGATCTATGACTAAATGGTGTTCTGCGTATTCAGATATGCCATGAAGCTACATGGTTGTTTCCATGTTACAATTAGCAATTTAATTAGACTGAGGAGTCTTTTAAATTAATCTGAATAACCTTCATGCTTGTTTGTCTGTTTAGTGCTTTCTGTCTGTGCTTTTGAATTACAATTTCTTCCCCGCCTGCCCCCAGGTTTAGAAGAAATACACACTGAAGATGTTTTTTTAACATTCTTAAGTTCACGTTTTGCTTACTGTCAAAGTGAAGACAGAAATGGTAGTTTTTTAAATTGTGCCTATGTAATACACAGAATTTTGCCCAAATTTACATCTTCCTGTCCCCTCCCTACATCCCCTATCTACTGCTTTTGGGTCTTTGTAGATGTACTCTGACATCTTGGATACAAGTTTTTAGATTATTTAAATATTACATCTTTTTTTACCTGCTTATAATTGTATCTTATAATTTTCAGAAAACATTTAGAAATATTTCACCTGTAAATGGTTTTAAGGCTTACCCATCAGTTATTTTATATCACAACTCTCTCATTTAGGGGTTCTTCATTTGTATTTAGTTTTAAGTTGGCTGGATCAAACAGAGAAGGTAGAAAGTATGTTTTGTGAAGTTTGAACTTCAGAAAGAACTAGTCAGAAAGCATCTCAGTTTTCTTCTTATAAGGTAAACAACTCATCTGACTATAGATTCTTGGGATTCATGTTTCCCTTCCGAAATGTCTAGATATTCCATTGTTTTCTGCTTTACTCTAAAAGAGAATCCTTTGATCAGCACGAATTTTATTCTTCTGTAAGATTTTTCTATTTTTACACTGGAAATATCTATTTTGCCTGGATGTATTTGGGTGGGGTTGTCTTATATTTTATCTGGCTCTCAGTGAAACCTTTAAATATGTCCAGCTAAGAAAAACGTTCCTCGGTTATGTCTTTGATATGTTAGTCTCAGTTCTCATCTGCTCCTCGGGAATTTCTCCGGTTCTTGGAAAAAACTTCTGTAACCTATTCTCTATCCACTACGTAATAATCTTTATTTTATTTGACTTTGTCACTTTTTTCCTTATTCATTCTGGGAAAACACTTCATTTTTATTCTTCACTTAGCTGGTTTACTTTTTCTCAGTATGAATTCTTTGCTGACTCTGCAGTGGGTTTTAATTTCATTACTGCCCTTTCAGTGCCCTTACAGTGTTTTCGATGTCATTTTCCTTGATTCTACGACCTTTTTGTCTCTGCCTGACCTGTCCTTACCCATTTCCATTCTTCTGCCACAGAGAAATCATAATGACCTTTCCCCCTTTTACTACCACCTGCCCCTCAGTTTTCTAAATCTTTCTTCTGATTTGTAAAGTACATCATTTGCAGCAGGGTGCTTTTTCTCACATCTTCAGACGATGTTCCTATTCCTTAGCATGTAGTTTTTCCCATAGGCTCCGTATTGCCTTATTTCACACAAAGGGGAAAGACCTAACTGGGTGCAATGCCGCTCTCGGCTGTACACTCTGTCCCCACGGGCACTGACTGAACACCCTTCTCGCATCCATAGCTTCAACTTTCCTTCAGGTGACGGGAAGGCTCTCATCGCTCACACTCTGAACAGAGGAAATTCATGAAGGACAGCTTTTTCCGGTTTGCCTGGTTACTCACGAATCCTTGTGTCTTCTCTTGCTTAGAGAGCTTTCTACATGGGAACTGCATCTCCCAAAACACAGGATGCCTTGGCTCTTTCTTATTTCTGGAGGTTGTTTTTGGGGATGGTAGCCTCTTACTAGTTTGTGTGTAGGTCTATGTATATATGTCTGTGTGTATATATATATAGCTGTATGCATATATATATGTATGTATGTGTGTACACATGTATGGGTATGTATAAACGTGTATATGTATGTATGTCTATATACATGTGCGTATTTGTGCACATATGTGTGCATTTGTGTCTTATGTACATATGTATGTGTAACTATGTGTGTGTGTATTCTCTGTGGGGTTAGAGAACTGAGGGGCAGACTGACTCAAAAACAGCAACCACAAAGAAAAGAAGAGGAAATGTTCATCTTCCCAGTTGCTACTGATACTGGATTATGCATCCAGGGCACAAATACAGGTCCAAAATTAAAGCATCTCCCAAGAAACTTCTCATGAGGGGAGGAATTCTCTATTTCTGATGACTTAACATACAGTGTCTTTAATTGTGTCCTTTAATGCAGTTCCATAAACTTTAAAGGTTCATGAAAATTCCTCCAAGAGTTTGGTGAGAGATTGACTGTCATCCCTAGTTTGGTGATGGAATAATTCCTCATTTTTTTGTTTTATCTTAGACATTTTAAGTAGATAGTTAAGAGAAGCTAAGGAAGACGCAGTTTTTAAACCACAAGTCCCTCTTCTACATTTCCCCCTTCCAGATGTTTACAACTCCAAAGATAAAAGCTACCTGAGATATAACTTGGTCCTGTGTGCCTTTGAGACCCTCCATTTTCTCAGCATGGACCAGGATGCCCAGAGGGGACGAGTAGTGTACCCAAGGTCCCAAAGCTTGTAACAAAGCCCAGACCATAACTCCAGTGTCCTGACTTTAATAATGATCAGACTCCACATGGTTCTGGAAAGAAAGTGGTAATGATAGCTATTTAGAAAAAGCTACCATGTACGTGTGTACTTTTGCTTTACCAACCCTTAGGGAGAAGGAATAGTGACTCTCGCTATTCTTGAAGCACTGTCCTGTCACTAACAATAGCCACTTCCCATTTCTTATCCTCTGAAGTGAGCAAAACCCCGACAAAGGTAGGGAGGCTGTCTTCATACCCATAGGGGAAAACGACCTTCCTAGAGTCTGTGTACAAGACTAAAAAGGTACTGAACCTCTACAGATCCTTTGAAAGTCATGCACATTCTGGATTTCTCTTTTTTTCAACTGCTTATGGCTAACTGCAGCCTAGAGACAGACCAAAGGTTTTCCAATTCATGCAACTGCCAGACACTTTTCCTTCCAACTCTAAGCCAGGCACAGCCCCCAAAGCCAATTTTGCAAACTGCCACATTCTTTTGAAATATTCCATGGATTTCATTATGCATTTAAAAAAAATGTAGCCCTGAAGCTAATAATAAGATAGTCACTGAACACATGTTCCTTTTGAATTGGTTCTATAATACCAGTTGTTAATGAACCTTGGAGAAATACAGCAAGGAAGAGCACTTTTCAGATTTGAAATTCACATACACTGACCATCTTGAAGCAAAAGTCACTATAAAGTCAAGAGGCTCCCCAGGCTTCTGTTGTTATCATTGCAGAAAAATGCAGTAAATTCAGCTCCGTGAGATGCACCTGTGATTACCTTCCAACCATCCCCATCACTTCACTTGGGATGGCCCTCATTTTTATTCTGCTTTCATACCTCTCTGCACAGGCCTTGGGTACTAGGCGTGGGACTTGTGACTCATGTCCAAGCCAACGATAATAATCATGCCCTCTGGCCACAGTTACTGGTCCAGAGATGGGCATGTGACACCATTCAGGCCAGTGAGACAGATGGCGAGTTTTGCTGGGTGTTCCTGGGAAAGAAGCTTCTGGGTCTTCTGAAAGAGCTCCAAAATCAATAACCACTCTGTTACAGAAAATGAAGAAGGAAGAGAGAAAAAGGGAGAATTTCACCATCCTCAATGTATATGCAAGACTTTTTAAGGAAATAATGAGGGAACTAATAAGAAAGTTTAATTTCCAGTCAAGTGAGAAGGTATGTTTTTAGGGAATAATTCCTTAAGATTAAAAATGGCTTTCTAAAGACTTCTGCAAAGGGAATAGCTTCTGCGGCAAGAGAATCAGCCTCAGTGTATGGTAAAGTCATCATTCTTCTCAGGAAGAGAAATCCTGGAAATATCAGGAGATTTAAAACATAATAGCTACTCTTTCTGACGTGTCGCTGATCAATGTAATTTGAACTGTCATTCAAATAGACTAAAAAAGCCTAGGTAACTTTATGAAAACTAGTGGGCTTAGGAGAATGTATCAAAATCATTTTTCTAATTTTTCTTTTGGGTTTCCATCAAAACAAAAGCAATGTTATTCTAGTGCACTTTTTTCATTGCATTTTCAAAACATGAAACATGAGTTGCCGAGGTAATCACTGACTTCCATGATAAAAGTCATAAATCAAAGGAAAGAGTAATACTTTCAGAATTATGCGAGTTGATTTAGCATTACCAGGGATGCCTAGAAACATAGATAACCCGAAAGCTGACGTTTAGAGGTCAGCAAAGAAAAGATTACTGTTTGCATGGAAAAGCTATTTATGCAATTAACTGAAATTAATTACGCTTGTATAAATTTTATAAACACATTATTTACAGATCTGGATTTTTGGCTAATTAAGCTTTAATTTAGTTGAGAAAACTAAACCATATAAGTTTTTATGAGAAATCCCTGGTCATCCATTGAAAGGAAAGAGGTAAAATCATAGTTTTTAGGAAACATCTGGAGAAATAAACAATTTAGGAAAGCTGCAAAGACAGAAATTATACTCAATTAACCAAGATGTAAAGCCATAGTTTGAGGTTAGGCTGTCCTTCATTTTCTCAAGAGTACCCCTTAATTAAATGCAAATAATCAGAAATGGCAATTAATAGACTGTTAGCATTCCCTGATTAGATAGTGGAGCCCATTTACAATACTTTAAGGTTGCTGTGGACTCTGCAATAAACCAAATGGAATGTATATTCATAAATTGCTCTCCAATGTGTTCCTTACTGAAAAGTTTTCTATGATGGTGCCATCTCAGAGGCTAGCCAATGGTGTTAGCAGCCCTCATGCCATCACCAATATTTCCAGGGCATTTGGACAATCACTCTTCCAGACAGACAGGGGTACTGCCTCTGAATAGACCAGCCAAAGGCACAGGGCTTCCAAAAGGGCGAGACTTTTGAACCACTGTGAGTAAGCATCAAATCATACAAATCAGGAACAAGCCATTAAAGGTCAAATGGCCTCTCGTAGATGACATGGGGCAGAGCAGGGGCCCAAGTGCAAGTGTGTTGTTCCTTCGTTGCCTCTCTCAAGGGTGCACCTTCCTACAGTGAATACTGAAGAGTGACTCCCTCTTCCTGCCTCCATAGGGCACTGCCTACTCCATGCCTTCTCCCCATCAGGGCCTTTGAACTTGCCTCTCCCAATGCCTGGAATCTCCCTCAGCTCTTCATGGCTGTCACAATCCATTCTTCAGGCTTTTACTAAACTTCACCTCTCCAGAGATGCATATGCTCATCTGTGTCTGAAGCAAGCCATGGCCAATTACAAAGTGCCACATCTCTCTCTTTATTTCCTTCAAAGGACATATCAGAATACATAATTATTTTGTTGATTTAGTAGTTTGCTTCTTTATAGGCTGTCTCATCCTCTGACATGGTTATCGTTTCCTGTGTTTCACACAGTTCTGTTTCAAGTTGAATCAGCAATAATGTGTATAGAAAAAAACACTGGAGTGACTGTAATTCTTGTAGCAATGATGATTTTTCAGCCACACCCACGTTAAATATGCTTTTAAGACTCCATTAGTCATTTCTTTGAAAGTGAGCTTATGACTCGGTGCTGAATTTTAGCAAATGAATCCTCTTCTCCTCTTTGTAAGGTGACTCTCCAAGTGTTCAAGTTGACAATAATAATAGTAAGCATTCATGGGTGTCTACCATGCTCTACTTTCTGGTTAGTACCAATCTTTAACACAACTTCCAAAATCCCATTACTACAAACAAGTAAAGCAAAGCTCAAAGAAGTTAAGCTCCTTTTCCAATAGCACTTGGCTCACCAGTCGCAGAGCTGAGGTTTGAACCCAGGTCTGTCTACTCTGAAGCCTGTAAACCACACCTCCGCCTTCTCTAACATCACTTTATTTTTTTACACATCAGGATCCTTCCAAAGCATCAGTTGGCAGTATGGCTTCAGAACAACTCTGGACAATGAGAGTGTGATGGAAAATGAGCCAAGAAGCTGGGCAGTCTAGACTGGGAGGATTTGCTCCTACGTAATTAAGTCTACTGATGTGAGGCCTCTGAACCTCTCTAAGCTCAGTAAGTGATTCGTCCAATATGAGAGAAGAGAATCAATAAGGTCCATTAGAAAACACAAAGAGAAGACAATTTCTCAATATATTGTGTAGGAGGCATACCACCAGCTGGGAGTAAGAAGTATTCATCTTAATGTTGGGACACTTAGAAGGTTCTAGAAATCAGAGTAGGGATACTGCAGACCATCAGCTTTCTTCATGTGCCCTTGCTGTTGACTCTTTGAACCATCCCAATAATGCCACAAGCATGGGGACTAGAGGCTCTGAGGAACAGACAGTGACCCCTCAGCCTGCAGAGTATCATGGGAGGGTGTATGGCACAGTTGTTAGGAGTTCTAGGTTCAGTTCTCCTTCGTATCCCAGCTCTGTCATTTACTGAAACCATAGAAAAAGTGACTTGACCACTCTTTTAAGCCTCAGTTCACTCATCTGGGAAAGGGAGATAACTATAGGAACCATCTTCTAGGTTTGTTATAGGGATGAAATAATATGCCCCATATTAGTTGCTCAGTACCATGCCTGGCACAGAATAAGCTCTCAATACAAGTCATCCTACTAATGACAATAATCTATGCAAATCCTGCAGTTAATGTACCTATGAGCGGCCAAATTCTGTCTGCGCCAATGAAAAAAGCAGAAGACTTATTCTAAACAACCTCCCTTTTTCTAATGCAGAAAGTGTTTGTATTAAGTGTGAGGAATTACAGTGTGTATGTATCCTTACAGATGAGGTCCCTAATTCAACCACAATGTAGCCAAATGGTCTTTAAAGAAAGCAACTATCATGATACACCCTTACTTCTTTTCTATTTATGATTTTTCTTCTCTTTTCCTTTTAGCTCATTATTTTTACTTTTTTGAATCTCACAAGTATTACATAAGTATATTCTCCTTGCAAAAGGTCAATAGAAAATGGTAAAGCAAGGGAAAGTTGCCTTCTGCTGGCCTCTCCCATCTGTCTTCCCATCCCACCTCCCCCCACCACCCAACTCCTCTCCCAAAGGAAACTACTGTCATCAGATGTTCTAGGAATCCACATCCAACATTACTGGATTGCCATCATCTCTTTTTCTGTTGTTCAGTTTCACTTTTAGCATTTATACAATCATCTTGTCTTGGAAGCCCCCTCTTTGACTATGCCAAATCACCCCTCTATACTTTCATACAGCATCCACTCAGCATAGTGGCATCTTTACATTTATTTGTTTGATCACGTGATCAAGTCTCCCCCACCAGACGGCAAGCTCTCGGAGGAGGGACCGCATTTACTTTTGTTCACTGCTGTACCGCCAGTACCCAGTACAGTGGTTGGCCCACAGGAAGAAATCAACACACATCTGTTGAGTAAATGACTGTTACTCATTCATTAGGCTGTCACAGATAGTAACTAGACTAACAAGAGGTTGGCAGAGTTGAAGATTTCAAACGGAAACCAGTCACTTAACTGGGACCAGAAAACTATTTTCCAAAAACAACCGCAAAAGTCAGAAGCCCAAGGCTCTCCATCAGTGAATGAACAAGACACAAATTATCGCTGCTCTCGTGGAACCCTCCTTGCCAAGAACGGCAATGCAGGTTTCAATTAAGAATATATAAAATTGCTTATGTGAACCATAAAGCATTCACTTCTAAAATAGCAACCAATTATGTATGGCATGAAACTGGTTTAACCCAATGAGTGACCCACATGATCATTTTCCTCTATCTTTGGATTTTAGGAAGAGTACTTTTTTTTAATCTTGAAGTTAAGAGATTTGTCAGAGAGAGAAAACATGCTTACTTAACATGGTTGATTACAGTCAGTGTATTAATGGTCAAAACTCCCTGCTGTTGGGCAACCCAAATATGATGGCTAGCTAAGGGACGAAAATGTGCCAAGTCTTTTATCACACGTCCATAGACCCTGGTTCAATGACTTGCTTGAGTCTGCAAAAGGCATTTGCTGCTGAGCTCTAATGCTCACTGTTCATTCTTATTTTTTCTAAAATGGGAGGTTGATTGTAGTACTTATTAGGCATGAGACCTTAAACAGAACACTGATCCCCAGCTGCCCCTTCAGTCAAAAGTGTAAAATTAAATAACCCCTGCCATATCTTTCCCATGGGGATGCTTGTAGAGAATCACAAAATTCAGTAGATATGAGCCAACTTTCTAAGGTGCCAAGAACGTTTACAAACCTAAGGGATCTTATGAGAATAGAATGAAGTTCTTTTTTCTTTTATTGTGTCTCTCGGTAAGTCGTAGGCACCTAAAAATGCTTCTTGAAATTAAGTGATGATTATGCCCACATGGTGCTGATAATGATTTTATGGATTTTTTAATTGTTAGATTTTGTGGAGGGAACCACACCTCAGGGCTCCATCACAGTGTCTGCTCACATTAGGTTCTTAGTAAGTGGCTATTAAATGACTCAGTGCTCTACACTGTATTGTTTTCCACTGAAAAAGGCTTGAACTGACCCCAAGTTCCACTCACTAACTCCTCCTGTAACAATAAACACAGAGCATCTACTATTAGCAAATCAATTGTTAGGAGATGCTAAGAAGTGTTCCACTTAATAAAGCTGACCGATAATTAAAAGCTGACTAATATGTGTACTTTTATGTATACTACAAGCATTCCAGTTAGAAGGTTTCTCTATTAAATATAGAAGGGCTATGATCCTACTGAGGATTTTTTTCCTATTTAAATCCTTATTTATCAAAGCAACTCCTTATTTAGTTAGATGATTCACATGTGGCTTAGGTAAAGGCAGAAAAGTAATTCAAAAGGCAACCAAACCATGATTCTTATAACACAGGTGCTGGTTCTGTAGTTAGTGTGACTCCTTAAAGTATTCAAGAAGCTAAAACTGCTTGAAGTAGTCAATGACTGAACCAGTATGGAAGTAGTTTTAAAATGTCCACTCCTTGTTATTCCTAGCTACACAATGACCATCAGTGCCACTGAAAAGTCTGCAAGTAAATACATTACTGGCTATGACACATTTATTTTATTTTTTGACAGTAAACATTTCTGAATAAAGTTACAAGCATAAATTTTCAAGTTCGACATATTTGTACACATGCATGTATACGTACACATAGTGTGTCCTTGTATACGTAGTATGTATACAGACATAAAAACTATATACTAACTCTATTAGTTACTAGCTGAAGAAGTTGGGGAGGTTCAGCAAGCTCTGGGCCTTAGTTTTCTCATAGCTAAATGGGAGATAACAGCACCCTGCCTCACAGGGTCACTGTGAGGAAAGAAGAGAGAACTCAGGTAGGCACTCAGCACTGCGTTCAGTACAACGTGTGGTGTGTGCCTGGTCAGTAGCAGTTGTTGGTGTTGGTGGTGTTGGTGGTGGTGTGGCAGATAGTACAGATCTTCCTCAACTTACAATAGGGTCACATTCTGAAAACCTCACCATCTGTTGAAAATATCTTAAGTCGAAAATGCATTTAATACACCTAAGCTACCAAACATCACAGCTTAGCCTCGCCAAACTTAAATGCGCTCAGAACACTTACACTAGCCTACAGTGGGGCACACTCATCTAACACAAAACCTGTTTTATAATAGAGTATGGAATATCTCATGTAATTTATTGGATACTGCACTAAAAGTGAAAAACAGAATGGGTGCAAGTGTATATAGGGTGTTCACCCTCGTGATGGCATGGTTGACTGGGAGCTGTAAGCTGCAGGTCAGTGTTACCAGACAGGACCGTACCACACATCTCTAGCCTTGGAAAGGCTCAAAATTCAAAACTGGATCTACTGCATTCACATCATTTTTGCAACATCATAAACTTGAAAAATCCTAATTCGAACCATCCTAAGTTAGGGACCATCTGTACTTTCCAACGATGGCCAGAACCCTATCTCTGCATTCGTTTCCAGAAGCCACCATACAAATTACCACAAACTGATAGCTTAAAACAAAAGAAATTCATTCTTTCACATTTCTGGATGCCAAAAGTCTGAAATCAAGGTGTCAGCTGGGCTCCACTCCCTCTGGAGGCTCTAGAGGGGACTTCCTTCTTTGGCTTTTCCATCTTCCAGAGGCTGTGGGCATTCCTCATGGCCGCATCACTCCAACCTCTGCCTCTGTGGTCATACTGCCTGCTCCTCTTCTGTCTATGTCAAATATTTCTCTGCTTGACTCTTATAAAGACACCTGTCATTGGATTTAGGGTCTGCCTAAATAATCCAGGATGATATCCTCATCTCAAGATCCTTAACCTAGAAAAGGTCAAAGAAGGTAACGTTCACAGGTTCCAGGGATTAAGCTGAAGACTTATCTTTTGGGGGCCACCATTCAACCCACAACAATCTCCCATCCTACAAGCTCCTCTAGAACCTTGCAACTCCCCCATGTAGAGGGGATTCTGTGTGCCTTCCCCCTGAATCTAGACAGGATTTTGTGTCTGCCTTCACTAACAGAGTGATGTAGGAGTGATGTTACCTGACTTCTGAGTCTAGGTCATAACAGCATTAGGCACTTCTACCTCATTTAAGTGGAACATGCATCCTGGAACCCAGCTACCATGAGGACAGGAAGCCCACATTAGCCCACATGGAGAAGCCACGTGTAGGTGTTCTGGCCTGCAGAGGTCACAGTTCACAGACAGCATCAACTGGCCACACATATAAGTCAGCAAGCCTCTAGATGATTCTAGCCCCAGCTGTTGAGTCAACCCCAGCCTTGGAGTCTCCCTAGCTCAGGTGCCAGACATCGTGGGGGCAGAGAGAAGCCATTTCCACTGAGCTCTGCCCCAACTGGAGTCCTGAGCAAAATACATTACTGTTATATTTAGCTGTTAAGTTTTGGGGTGGTTTGCTGCATAGCAATTGATAAGGAGACTAATTACTCATTAAATAATTGAATGGGTTAAGATGAGAAAGTAAAAAAACAGCACATGAGATATACGTCCTGGTATTTAGCATCTTGGATTTTTGTCTAACTAAATACAGTGTGAGCACACATAAATACACACACACTTTTAGAGGAAAAAGTGACTCAGTCTCTCATTCTGAGTCAAAGAGTATAGGAGGATCCCTTAATTAGAAACCATATAAGCTGTAGAAGACCACTTGTAGAGCATCATTTGGTCAACCTGCATATTTTACAGGTTTGAAGAATAAGGCTCAGAAGTGGTCCCTGACCCTCCCCGCTCAATACAGCTCTTTGCCCATCAAAGGTCCACCTTGCTCCTCACTGGGAAGATGAAAAAACTATCACAGCCTCACTACCTACCCAAGTAGAAATACTGAAAAGAGGAGAGGAGGAAGAGAACGGGTATGAGGAAAAAGAACAAAGCTGCTAGAAATGTAGTTACTTGCGGCCATCTGTTCATCAGATTATGAGAACCTTTCTGAGGGTTTTTTGGGCCTTGAGGTTTTTAAGGTGGTATTTCCCACCATAAGCCTATGGCTCCAGGTCTTAAAAACTGTCCAGGGCATGGAAAGAAAAGGCACAAATTGTTGTATAGAGGGAAATGAAAAACTTCTCTGTCCATGTTGACGTTGCATGCTCTCCAAGACCTATCTAAGAGGTAGGCTTGAGGATTCTAGACCTGTTTTGTAACAAAGACCTTTCTGCAATGGTGGAAATGTTTTCTATCTGCTCTGATGATGATGGTGCCTACTAACCCCATGTAGCTATTGACTGTGTGCGACACAGCTCATGTGACTCAGGAACTGAATTTTTCATGTGACTTAATTTTAATACCATATTAGACAATCAGTTCTAGACAAAGTATTTACAAAGCCACGCTGAACTTAGAAATACTAACTAGTGACATAGGCAACTCAAATGACTTGAAACTTCATATTCATGACTGTGTCTCTTTCTACAGTCTGAATAAGGTCCTGTCTGCTATGGAAGGACTGATCCTTAAGTTCACAGTGGTAATATGCCTCTTGGGATTCAGAACTTCTCTCCTATGATTGCTTAATGCCTCAGTAAGAGTGCAGAAATTCCCAAGATGTGGTCACAACTTCCGACTTCTGAGAGCCATTCAGAGTTCACAGCTGCATGACCAAAAATACCTAAAAATTCCATGTGTGAGCAGCTATGTGTGATGGAAAAAGACAGAAATACTTTCAGGGAGATTTTCTGACATTATTTTTCTCAATTCTAGCATCACAAAAAAAAAAAAAGAATTTGTTTTTTCGGTACCAGTAAGTCTTTATTCATTGTATTTTCCCAAGCAAAAGAAGGGGAAGGGAAAAGGGTCAGCATGTGTGTTACAAGATGATAGCAAATGGGAAAGGAAGTACCTGGCACAGCAAAATCAACCATCAAACGCTGCCCAGATGGGGTCGCCAAAGCCCAAGGGGGCTCCGTCTCCTGCAGTTCAGTAATGAGGGGAAGGGATGAGGGAAAGAACAGGTACATGCTTTTCTACCCTCCCTCCTTCCCCATAAATTCAAGATTTCACACAAAGCCTTGGTTTCTAGCAGTAAACATGGAGTTACATTCGTCCATCTCCTATTAAACAATCTTGTGGCCACTTCGACATAAGTTTCTTGCACCTGCATATAAGTTCCTGAGTGACTTGCCTATACATTCATCTTTCCTTCGTGGTCTCCCAACCCCACTTTCTACATGGAAGGCCCCCTCATTGCTCCTGTCTACCCTAGGATTAGAGATTAAAGTAGGTTTTAATCCATCCAAAGACAGCAGTCTGTTTGGCATGAATCACATGAAGGTTTTAATCCATCCAAAGACAGCAGTCTGTTTGGCGTGAATCACATTATGGCTCAGGAGACTGGGAACAAGGGATGGAGAGTTCTTAGCTTCTTCAGGATTTTTGCACAAGTCATTTAATCACAGACACCCCACAAATTAAACGTATAGGTATATGGACTATTTTGGGGGGGCACAAAGGGGGAAAAGAGAGGGGGTAGGAATCCAGTTTCTAGGACAGAAGATCTTGTTTGAAATAGGAAACAGGGGAAGGGGAACACAAAAGAAAGTGTGGTTCAAGACCTCCCACTTCAAGAAGGGGGGCCCCCAAGCTTATGTTTCAGATCTTTTTGGCTGATGTAGACCCTTTGTCAAAGATGCTTTGGCTATTTTTCTCAATATAAAAAGAAGTTTGTAAACAATAAAACCTCAAAAGAACATGCAGAAGACCAACACATTATATTTATACAAACTAGGCCACCTAGCAATCACCAAATCAGCTACTTGTGAAGTCCTACGAAGCCCAGACAAATACAATAACTAGAGGGGGGCAGCAATTGGGGGAGACAAGAACCCAGGATCAGACACACATCACTCAATGCATTCTATTGCATTTACCCCATTACAACACAGTGAGGTAGGTTTGCAGTGATCTCACAGCATGTAAACGACACTCCCTTTTCTCCTTTAGCTACCATGACACTAATCACTGCTGCAGCAGGGCAGGACACTGGCTCTGGGAACCACAAAGAAGCCATCACTGATGGTCTCTCTGGAAGCCAAGGAGGAAAAGCCCAGAATTGTTAAAGATTAAAGATCTCGTCCTTGCTTCATATATCCATCCCTGGGCAGCTCAAGATGGGTACAGAGGCATCGTTCTTAAAACCTGTCCTTACCAACTCACAGTTTTTACAAAAACATACACAATATACCCTGTTGTGTATGGTAGGCCTAGCCCAATCCAGTGAAGGATGGACCTGGTATGTAAAGCGAGTCCTGTGCCCTGGGATTAGAGGTCTGGAACAGGAATCCTTTATCACACATACAGATGACCTCTGCCTAATCTTGGCTTCCCCTCTCTGCACCTTTTACCAGCCCAGCCTCTCCTAACCTCCCTGTAACACCTTTTCCTGTTCAGACCAATTTCCAATCTTTCAGTAGAAGGAGACCAAGTCATGAGGCAATCCAGTTAAAACCTAGTCTCCCATGAAACACTGAAGATGGAGGGGTTTCAAGAGGACACTATGGCAGAAAAGCCAGCTCTAGTTGGCAAAAATGAGGAGTTCAATAGGGTATACGTTCCAAATAGTTGTTCTCTCTGGTGATAGAGCAACAGAAAGTGTTCCTGCTGTGCAGATCCGGAGCTGCTGCCGACTTATCCCTGAGATGGCGCACATACCTGAGAACACAGTGCAGGAATGAGGGCACTCATTAAATTAGATTAAAATACACAAAAATACAAAACCAGAATATTTCTATTATGGAAAAAAAAGTTAAAATGCATAAGATACGTCATTCACACACAGCTAGTGCACTTGGCATCCTGGAGAAAGTGGGACCCAAGGTACAGTCATCCAAGGGAGCAAACAAATAAAATTGCATTGGCCCAGAACGGGGTGGGAATGAGCTTAGAAGCAGCAGGTCTGCAACCGTTCCCTGCAACCGTTCTTCTGCCTATCGTGACAACCCACTGCTTGGGACAGTGGTCAGCGCTCTATCCCAGGAGGGGGTTATGAGGAGACAGGATGCGGAAAACCCTGCCTTACCCCTGAGAGATTTCCTACCACAGAAGGTAGTGGCTTGTGGGTTGGGTCCATCAATCTGGTCTCATGCTTAATCTTTTCACTCTGGCATGGGAAATAGTATTCCATATCCTTCTTTAAGAGTAAAACAATGTCCCTATCCAGGCCACTTTCAAAAGCTGGAGATTCTGGGAGTGGAGACTCAGATAAAGCATGCAGGAAGGGTTATTCCCTAAAGCCCTCACATGCATTTGGATAGAGCATGATTGGGGTTTCTTTGCCTCACCCCTTCCCCCCACCAAGAGGGAAGAGGGGGTGACACTGTAGATCCCAGCCTGAGATATATGGCAGTGCCAGCTGCCCCCTACCACACCGTCTCCCCTTTTCTCCACTCTGCCGATTGACGCCTGTTCCTCAAAGCTTTCTGATCACGAACAGATAGCCCCCACCCACTGTGGCTCAATTCTGGGCCTCTGGGAGCATGGCAGGGCCATGGATCTCTTCTTCCTCCTCCGGAAAGTAGGCTGGCTTTCCCTGGGAGCTGGGAGCTTGCTGGGCCTTCAGTGGACACGAGGCTACCATATGGTTGATGCTCTGGCAGAAGTGGCACCCTTTGGGCTGGGGTGGCAGTTTGCATTCCTTGGCATGATGGTCTAGACCTCCACAGTTGTAGCACCCATCTCCCTTTGATCTGCGTTTCTGCATGTTCTTCCCTTTGGGCCGCCTCTCGCTCCCAATACAGGACACCCCACCAGGGCGGTGACTCGGATAGATTCCAGGCCCTTGGCCGACTTCTTAAACGTGAACTCCACGGCCTCACCCTCCTTCAGGCTCCGGAAGCCCTCCATGTGCAGCTTACTCTGGTGCACAAAGACATCCACCCGGGGCGGGGGGGGGTCGAGTGCGACCCCGGCGCGGGCAGTCATGGGCAGGAAGCCGAATCCCACGCGCACGTTGAACCACGTACAGATGCCGGCTCCGCGCAGCAGCTGCGGCTCCTCGGCCGCCCGGGCCGCGTCCTCCTGCGCCTCAGCGCCAACACCTGCAAACTGCTGGTCTGACACAGAGCTCAAGGCAGTTGGCTGAGCCCGCGTGGCCCCGGACCCCTGGTCGGCGGGCTGCTGGCCCCAGAGAAGTCCAGAGTCAAAGGGCAAAAAATGAATTTTGAGTGTACGAAAAGGATAGTAAGTGGGAACGGTCATGAATATTATCCAAATAGGCTAACGTTGCATAGTGATTTATTTATAATTGGCACTCAAGTTTCCCAGTGTGACCTCTCGAGAGCGTCTACAATTTGCATCCTGTTGAACTTGACTAGTGTCAGCCCCCCACTCTCCTCCTTCCCCACTCTGTCCTTTCTCTCCAGCGGCCGGGCTCTCAACACCGGAACCACAGTGTCTGAGGCTTCCCATCAGAGTTTCACACCCATGCTTCCAGGCTACAGTCACCACTCAGAAGGCTTTCTCCACCCTTTAAGACTCAACCCAAGGAGTCTTCCAGGGCCTTTTAGCTTTAGCTAATTTCTTTTTTCACACTTCCTTAAAAGATTTGTCATTTGGGGGAACGTATTGTTTTTTCTTCCTAGTAAATTATGATCTATTAAAGTAGAGGATTATATAGATAATTATATAATATAGATTATTATAATCTTTAATGACCAGACAAACCAGTGTACTGCACAGTGTGCTTAAGAAATACCAATTGAATTGCAGCAAATGTGCCCAATAAATTGTACAAATTTGTAACAAGCTTGGTTCATGGCATTTTGCAGCAATTACAAGGACCAAAATCATCGTTGAGGATTTGCATTCTTGAAAAAGGTATAAAACACAGCAAGCTTCAAACGAAAACAGGACATGACAGAGCTGTATCCCAGGACTATTCATGGAACAGAGTGGATTTCTGTCCTTTGTTTTTCTGCATTACAGTGTTCATGCCGCCTTAAAAAATAACATTTTTGGCCATTTTTCAGCTTGATGAATTTGAGCTAATGGATGAAAAAGTGACTGTCAGAGACAGAGCACTGAGAGATGGAAGGAAGCACAGTGTTCTCAATATGAAAAGCCTTTCCGAGGTCCCAAGTGACGCTGGCGTCTGAGCTGAAGCAAATGCTACTCACACACACAATATATTCATTAACAGTGTTAAGTGAAAAGTATAACTAAAGCCAATAATATCATTTTCTCCTATTTGCTGAGCAAATCTGTATATTAACTAGGATGATGTCTCCTGCTTCTCTTCTATTTCACACTCCTGACTCATGTAATTAAAATATAGCAGGCAGTTGATACACAGGAAGGAGTGTCTGTATTAAAAATACCTTTTCATAATCAAATTTAAGCACTCATCTTATTTATGATCTGTCTACCTTAATAAATCAACTAATACTTCATTTTAAAAGCCATATAAAGCTCTATTAACCCATCTTTATACACTTTAATTTAAAGTGACGGGCTATTCATAATTTTTTTCCCATTCATTTACTCAGTAAATAGTCTAAATATCTACTACATGCTAAGCAACATATTTAAAGCTGTGGATATAAAAATGAATAGTTTAAGGTTACAGTCGCTATAGGGGAAACAGACAGGAAAATAAAATAGTGCCGTACTGCACGTCCCCCCGCTGCAGGACACCAGGTGCAGCAAATACAAAAGAGGGAGTCTTCACCTTAACCTGGGAGGACTTCTGACAAAACATAAGAAATAAGAGAAAAGCTTAAAAAGGGCAATGTTTATCGAAGATCAAGTGCAGGTGTGATTTTCAAGTGAATTTCTGACCTAGCGGGAGGGAAGTTCTGGCCTGACCGTTCAACAAGCAGGACTCTTGACTCCATGACTTCGCCCACTCAGGTCACAGCTGATAAGGCATCTCACGTGACATATAAGCAAGTACAATGTGGTGTGCACAATCTGCTGAGCCAGTGCAGTTCCCTCTCTGGGATTTCACCTGGGTAGCAACAACAGACTGGGGCAGGTAGAGGTGGGAGCTGAAGGGGAAAGTCATTACAGAGAAAAGGTCAAAGGCACATGCATGTTGAAGATGCAAGGAAGCAGGAAACCTGAATAAACACAGGAGGTAACTGGTAGCACCACAAAGGTAGAGGGATCCTGGTGTGCCAACAGAAACAAATGTTCCAGGGCAAGACCAAGGCCACGTGGTCTAGGAAAGCCAGAAGGTGGGCATCCCCAGAGCTGCCTTTGGTTCCTGCCAGTGAGGCTGTGAGGTCCACTCATGCACCCAGGAGACCCCCTTTCCTGTTCCCTCTGCGTGTGTATCCTCACTCCCCTCTACTTGAGTTAGTTTGACTGGGTAACGGTGCCTCGAGCCTTCTCCGAACAGATGATGTATTAGTGTTCTGAGTTACGGAACACACAGCCCATTCTCCCTGGCTTTTACTGTTTTACAATGTGTCCAATTTACAAATATTAGAATGCCTTCCTCTGACCCTCAGTGGATCTTTATCTTACTTTAGGGTAAATAAATCATGTTTTAGACATTGCACTGAACAAATTCAATTTGTCTTCGTGAAAAATAGCACTTGGAAAACGGTCAACGTGGTGTACTGATTAAGCGCGTGGGCTCAAGAGCCAGCCTCCCTGCGACCCTATCCCAGCTTCATCACTCACTAACGGCGTGACCTTGGACAAGCTACTGCACTTCGTGGAGCCTCCTATTCCCCATCTGTAAAATACGGGTAACGGTGGTACCTACCTCATAGGGTTTTTATGGGGATTATACAGGAAAATTAAAAAATTCTGGACAAGTTTTTATTAAACAAGTGGATATTCATTTCTTAAATAATCACAAATACAGTGGTTTGAATTTTGTAATTTTGATGAATGGCAAGAGAAAGAGAAGTTAGGGGATCTATTAAACACAGGTATAGCTAGCTATAATTTATCAAGGACCTATCATGTGCCCAGCACTGACCAGGTACTTGACATACATCATCTCATGAATGTGGTCTGCACAAAACTGTCAAATGTGTTTGACAATTCACAAACACATATTGAAAGCCAACTGCATACCAGGCACTGGGTCATGCCTACAAAGATGAATAGAACGTAATCCCTGCTCCTGAGAAGTTCCCGGCATGGCTGGAGTGCTGAAGCTGGGGCAGGCAACCTTGCGTCTACTTTGGTTCAATCATCTGCAAAATGAGGATGTGTGAGGAAGTGACTCCTTAGGTTCCTACTTCATCTAATGATGAATAATTTCACACCCACTGGACTAAGAGATCATGCCACCTACTGAAAATCCCCAAGCCTTTTAAGTTTTTCCACTCAGTAACCACTTGTGCTAAATGACAGTGTAGACGATCAGTACTGCAGTATTTGGGGAGGTCTTTGAGGCCAAGTTATTTGGATTGGGCTGCTGGAATGCTCTGTCAGAAGCATCAGCCCTCTAGAGAGTGAGATCTCACATGGTCAAGGCGAAGTTCAAAAGACAAAACTGTAGTGTTCAAACCGGAAGATACCTTGCAGTCCTCAAGGACACCTGCTTCAATGCATTCATTTCTTTACTGAGCCCCAGAGGGAAAAGGTGATGTAGTTCATGGCCCACTAGGTGTCCAGTTCCTTGACACTTGCGCTAGGGCTTTCTGCACTGCCCCACACGATACGTCACACAGATGAATAAACCAGGCTCCACACTCAGACTGCTTGGATTCAAATCTCTACTCTGCCACTTTTTAGCTATGTAATCCCAAATCCAGTTATTGAGCCTCTCTCCTCCCTGTGAAGTTGGTATCACAATAACACCTAGCCACATAAGGATTAAGTTAGGTAATACTTATAAGTTGCTATGGCATAGAGTCTGGTGCAAAACGAGCCTTCAGTAAATTATGATGATGATGGTGATGGTGATGATGACGATGATAATGGCAAACACTAACATAAGGCACTTACTGTGTGCCAAGCTCCACTTCTAAGCACTTTACACGCATCACCTCATTTATCCTTCATAACAATCCTGTGAACAGGTCGGTATTGCTATTAATCCCAGTATATTGCAGCACAGAGAGGTTGTGAAATTTGCCAACGTAAGTAGCAGAACCAAGAGCATGCGTCCAGAGTCTGAGCCCCTAACCACTGCCATGTGGTATGGGGTCTCGCATGACTTTCTGTTGCCGGCATGGACTCTTCCTATGGGTGAGTGGCTGCTATACGTACACGCTTAACGTGCATTAACTCATGGAGTCTACACACCAACCTGTGCCACAGATAGTATTATTAAGTTTATATTAAATGTTTACATAAACATAACAAGGGGCTAAAACAGAAGGTGAAGGCAGTGAAGGGAGAGGGTCATCGGCTGCAGTGCAAAGAGAACTGAGTTAAGGACTGAACAGCCAGAACTACTGCAAACTACTCCAGGCAGGAAATGTCAGTGGATGTCTCGGCTGAGGGAGGGAAATGTGTGATCGGAGGACACGGGGTGGGTAACAAAGACGATGAACCATTCTGGCAGCTTCAGAGTTTTGTTGAAAAGCCAGGTCATCGCAGCAGTTATCAGGAGCAGGTAAAGCGTGGTGGAAAGGGATGGGCTTTGAAGTCAAGCACCCGTTCTTTTACTTACTATCTGTGTCTTCTAGGAAGTCACTCAACTTCTCTGAACCTTGGGTTTTATTTTACTAAAATGGAGATTATAATACCTAATTTGAGGAGTTGTTTGGAAAATTAAAAGAGAGATTTTTTTTAACTGCCAAGCACAATGACTGGCACAGAACACACTTAATAAATTCTAGTCCTCTTGTAAAGTACAGTGTGTGATAAACTAGGTTAACTTACAGGTGTTTATAACACAGGTAAACCAAACACTCCTCCAAGTAGGGAAAAATAATAAAGAGTAGGAGAGAATAATGCTGTCCTGATTAATAATGAACACCAGAATAATCTGCTAAAAGCAGAGGAGAGGAAATTCATTTTTCTTCTGATTTACATTTGGGACAAAGAAAACTTGGTTGGACGTTTTTCCAGATTGCTATAATGTAAGGACTCTTCCAGCATATACCCCTGGGGATGGCAGAAAATGCAAGTCTGACAGAAAAGAAAATTCTGGATGTCCAATCTTGGATAAATTGCCAAGTCCTCAGAAACACTTTCAGATGACATCACTGTCTTGGTTTGTCATTACTCAGAGGGTTTGATTACAGTGTGAGCGTTTCCAAATGCCAAATTATCAAACATTCCAGGTGTACAAAATAATCACCGTTTCCTATTGACAATCCTTGCATAAAGTGCTTAACTGTTATCACATTGATTTCCTATGTTCGTTCACCCCACCATCACCAATGTAACATTGGTTAATACCGCATTCTTTCTCAAGATCTTCACTGTCAGTAAATTATTGTTTGTGGAAAAGAATTATAATTCTAAAAGAATGTGTATTATACTGTAATTGATAGAGAATATGCTTTTAACGTACAGGGAAAGACCAATTTTCTGACACTTCAGCTCTATCTGCTTAAAAGCATTACTGCTATAAAGCACCAATTATGGCTAACCATGGCATTATTCTCACTTTAGTAAGTAGTTGGTTTCGTAAAGCTTTAAGAACTCTCAACTATGGCAATCAATTTAGTTAACTACAGGAAATGGCCTATTTCATATAGATTATTACCTTAACATCATATTGCTCCCCAAGGTCGCATACATTCAGAGTGAACTGTCACTCAATATACATTTACATAGACCTCTCACTATTAAGCCTGCCAGATAAAGCAAACTCGAGAAGCCATATTTATATAATATCACGGTTATCAGGGTTTGAGTTCATATTCTCCACCACATCCACCCTCAAATCTTTCCGGTTCTATAAATTAACTTTACCCCAAACTAGCTAAAAATAATAAAAATAGCCCCAAACAGGGAATTAGGGGGATTCGCGAGTCCCAGCTAAGTTCCAGTGGGCAGGTAATGAATTCTATCCTGTTTTATTTTGGTCCTACCATCCAACCATCTCACCAGCCAGAACCCGGGGGTATTCCAGAATGTCTTCCAATCCCTCAACTCTTACATCCAAGCAGTAGTTGAGGTGTGTTGCTTCCATCTTTTAAATGTCTTTTGAATCTTTACTCTCCATTCTACTGCCCTAACTACAGTCTTCTCCTATTTTATATTACAATACAGAAGGTTTTCTACTTTAAAATTTTTGAAATACAAAATAAAAACGTCACAGAACATGCATATCGACAAAGGACAACTATGGTCCCTTGGATTTAAGACCGAACAAGACTCAGGACACCTTTCAGAGCCCCAAACTCTGAGAAACTTTCTCCATTATATTGCATCCTCACTTGAGCAAGTATCTAGACTACAAATCTGATCACATCTTTCTCTCTCTGCTGCTTAAAATACTTGTCTGAAGTCTGCTTGTCTATAAAGTAAGTCCAAGTTCAAAAAGTGTTTACCTACTCTGATTCAGAAGTAGAAGCTAATGTGCTCCAATATTCTAGAACATATTATCTTAGACCCCTACAATCCCATGGAAACTGACCTGTATCATCTTCCAAACTTAATATTGCAATACAGAAGCTTAGTTTCCTAGCGTTTACTGCAAGTATTAAAAAGTGAGCCATTCTCCATCATTAAAAAGCCTACAAATAATAAATGCTGGAGAGGGTGTGGAGAAAAGGAAACCCTCCTATACTGTTGGTGGGAATGTAAGTTGGTACAGACACTATGGAGAACAGTATGGAGGTCCAGCAAAAAATTAAAAATAGGGTCACCATAAGATCCAGCAATCCCACTCCTGGGCATATATCCAGACAAAACTATAATTCAAAAAGATACGTGTGCCCCTATGTTCATAGCAGCACTATTTAAAATAGCTAAGACATGGAAACAACCTACATGTCCACTAACAGATGAATGGATAAATAAGATGCACATATATACAATGGAATACTACCAAACCTTAAAAAAGAATGAAAGAATGTCATTTGCAGCAACATGGACGGACCTAGAGATTATAATACTAAGTGAAGTCAGAAAGAGAAAGACAAATACCATATATTATCACTTATATGTGGAATTTAAAATATGATGGAAATGAACCTATCTATGAAACAGAAAAAGACTCACAGACATAGAGAACAGACTTGTGGTTGTCAAGGGGAAGGGAGTCGGGGACGGATGGATTGGGAGTTTGGAGTTAGCAGATGCAAACTAGTATATACAGAATGTATACAGGATGGATACAAAACAAGGTCCTACTGTATAGCATAGGGAACTATATTCATATCCTGTGATAAACCACAATGGAAAAGAATGGAAAAGAGAACATATATATGTATAACTGAATCTCTTTGCTCTACTGCAGAAATTAACACAACATTGTAAATCAACCATACTTCAATAAAAAAAATGAGCCATTCTGATGCATTGTTTCTAACCATGGTTTACAGAATCCTCAGGAGTCAAGTACCAATAGCTCCTCCCACAAGTGAAGAATGGAGGCCCACGGAAAAGAGATGCAGCCCTTGCTATTCTCAAAGTTCACTCTGCCTGGGAAACACACATAAAAAGTATTATCTGGAGTGATCAGTATAATAATAAATACATAAATGGGGCTACAGAAGCATGAAGGAGGGGTTGTACCAGGCACAAAAGATGGAGAAAAGCAGCCCAAGAAGGAGAAATGGCCTGAATAAAGGCAGGAAAGTTTATCTATGCACAGGGTGTTAAGGATAAAAATAAACTTTATAATTCAGGAAAGGCATATATTTGGATTTTCTATTCTATTTTGAATTTTCACATGAAAACCTTACTCTTAATTGTGTTATAGTCACGTTTCCTTATCAAACAGGAGTTCTTTTTATTGCCAATGTAATTACTTACTTCTGCCATCACAAGAGGAAAGGCAAGTGTTTTCAGGGCAGCAGATTACTGCCCACTATGCCATCACTAATAAGAGAAATTATAATATTTATACTGTTATAATCTCCAGGAAAGCTCTAGGGAAAAACCTCAGAATAACTCCAGAAATCATTTTGCCAGGATTTTCTTTTCATTTGATCTTCAACAAGTAAATGTCCAATCTGTAGAGTGGTCCTAAGTGCAAGAAATTCTTCAAAGCAGCATAAACACAAATTCTTTTTTAAAAAATGTAACATGGCTACACTCTCGTTTCCATTCTACGCAAGCAGTAGGAAAGAGAACTGCCATCCTGAAAATTGAGGAACTGCTCCATTAACCATAGTAATGAGCTACCAGGTGTAAACAGACAGTGAAAATTCCAAAGACTAATTTTACTCTGATGTTTCAACCCCTAGCTCACAAAAACTTTCTTAATCACTACTAAAATTTGGGAAAACTTACTACTTTGGACTCTATCCCATCTTTCTCCTTGGATTATTTACTCAAAGTACTCATAAGCTACAGATTACAGAAACACAGTTATCAAAATAGAAGGAAAGCATACATGATGGATCATAAAGGAAGGAAAATGCCACAAAAGTGGATTACCAGCCTCTGAAGAATTGAGATTTAAAAGAAGTCAATCCCCACATGTAATCTGAACAGCAATGTTTTCTCACCAAGATACCAGCTTGCAGGTTATTTTGAATCCTATTGCCATCACTTTCCACATTTCTTTTTCTTGCCCCATGCTTTCCCTTCCCCCAAGGAAAGCTAAAGAAAACCATGTGGTTTTACTTACAATCGTGAAGTTCATGACTTTGAGAATCCAGATGGTCATGGCCAAGTTCACCAGTATTAAAATCATCAGGAGTAGGACAAAGAAATACAGGCATCTTTTCCGCCAGCCATAAATCCCCACTTTGTATACCTGTGGCCCCTCGGAGCTGGACATGGTGCCCCGGTGGTGGGTGTACTGTTCCTGAGGCATCTGAAATAAACGAGGTGAGAGAGAAGCACTCACATTAAACTGCTCAGAGAGAGAGAGAGAAAAAAAAAAGAATGGAAAAAAATCAACTGATGAAGAGAAATGGCTGACTGCTGTCTGTATGTTTCCACCCTCCTGACAACTCTAAAAAAAATCTGTTTCCCCTGGACAAAAGTGGCTCCTCTGCACGCTTGCATGAGCTCTCCCGTTTCATGCAGACATCTCTCATGATATGTACTGAGACAGCCACATACATATCACGGGAGGAGAGGGACCCGTAGGAAGCCATTTTCCAAATGATTATTAGAATTCCAACATCTTTGTGAGGGAGACACTCGAAGTCCTCAGGGTAAAATTTAGAATTCACCTGAGAAAATAAATTAACCCCAGCACTTCTTCATGGTGGTATAATACTACTAATTAGGCAACTGATTTGGGGGAGGGGGAAGGTAAAATTATCTCAAACGCAATCATTCTGTACTGCCAAAAAGTTAGTGGCAAAAGTAACAAATTTGATCTTCCCTCCATTCCAGAGTTCAAAGGGGTGCTGATGGGCACATAGATTAAGCCTCATTTGACTCAGGGATCTTCAAAAGGTGATAGCCTGTGCTTAAATGCTTCCCTTGACAGAGATCTCACTACCCTTTCAAGTAGTCCTTATGAGTTAGACAATTCTAATTATTATCAACACATTTATTTAATAAACATAAAAGAGGCTTAAAGTCAAGTAAGGCGTGAACATGCCTTCCAGGAGCTTGCAGGCTAATGGGGAGAACAAACTAGTCAAACAGTGATAATAGCAGAGTGAGATAAATTAGAAAAAAATATCTGCCAATATTAAGTAATATTCGAATCCCCTTTAAAGTAAGGAAGCTTTCCCAAACCCCCGCTGTTGACACAAATTATCTTTATACTAGCACTGCTAATTAGGTACCAAAACAAATCTAAGTAAACTTATCACTTCTATAAAATTCTCCAACCAAAACAAGTTTTAAAATTAAATACAAACAAAGCTGCCGACGCGTATCATTCAAAATGGGAAATAACTGACTACTGAGAAGAATGATGACTTGCAAAACTAAACAGCATAACGTGGTACCAAGCGCTTTAGCACAGCATCTTCTGAGCAGAGCATCCCTACTCTGCCATGAGCCACGTGACAACGTGGCCTCTACTGCTTTTCTCCAAATGACTGCACGAGCTTTATTTTGGGATTTTTACCTCATTTGGCCCTCACGTAGGCAGACTGCATTCTCTAGGAATAAGGCCTGTCTCTGCTTATTTTCATCTTAGTCAATAGCACTTACATTAGCGATACATGGTGCCAAAGTGACCATGGTGACAAACAAAATGTAGGCCCTAAAATCATATCCTTGGTTATGAGGCCATCTTCCAGATGGTTCAGAATATACTTATTGTACGTTTTTTAGGTAATCACTAAAATGCACACATAAAATCTAAAAATCCCCCAGAGAACTCATGGCCTTTAGGCATCAGTGGAATCCCATTTGAAAAACCAAGTAAATTCTTACTTAAGGTCAACTCAAATGCTCAGTGAAGATCTACATACATCTATGTCATTCTGAACACTCTCCTAGCACCAAAATCAGGCCCTAATATGAGTATATGTTCAAACATACGTGAGTGGAATGAATATGTGAAAACAATGAATGCATAAATGATGAATGAATGAATGATTTCCTTTCCCCTGTGAAATCTGCTGCCATCTGGGTGTGTACAAAAGTCCAAGCTAAACACCAGGGGGAACTTCTTGTTTGTATCCTTGCAAATTTCCACTTCAGTCTCCCAAAGCCCTGGCTTCCCAACCAAGCAGTGAGCTTCACACTATGAAGGGATCTCAGTTGTATTACTCAGCCCCTTACAATTCTGCAGATCAGGGCTGTGTTGTAACAACATGGGAACACAGCAATGTCATCTCTCACTGACCTTTTCACACACCAAGATCAATAAGAAGGGAAAATAAATGTCTCACAAGTCTGAAGGAAATTAGGCCTTTCTTTTCCATTAAATCATATTCTGTAAATTAAGGAAATAATCACAAAATCTTAGAATCCTATTTGCAAGATCCTTTGATTCTAATCAATTAATTCTATGAGTCAGCTGACTTAAGACTAGAGAAGTTGACACACTTGTGCACGGCTCCAGGGTTTGTGGCAGGGCAAGGACAAGAATTGCAGTCTTTGACCCTTGCAGGTGTGAAGACCAGTGAGCAATTCTTGACAAATGAGTGTACAGAAGCTAGCGATATTGCCAGCACACCAGGTGCCTTTTCTCTGACATTTATCCCAACCAATGGGGGTATTACATAATTTAGCAATAAAATGGAAATGACATGGTCAATAAATATTTATCAGGCTGTGGATATGGACATCATACGTGTGATTTTTTTTCATACACAGATTATTTGAACTTGACAGATGCAATGATTATCTCCACTCCGATTTTGCGATCCTGATGTACATCAAAGGAACCTGTGGAGCTTTTAAACCATCTACACTCAGGTTAACTAAATAATAATCACAAGGAATTTTTAAAAAAGTCCCCAAGATAATCCTAAAGTGTAGACAAGGTTGCATACCACTGATCTAGAATAATGTCTCAACCCTGACAATGCAGCAGAACCCAAAACAAACTTTTAACAGATACAGAATCAAATTCTGAGCTCTACAATGGAATTGGAAAGCTCCCCAGGTCATTCCAGGCATTTGGGACAGCTTATCTTAAAATGCCTTTTTTGCTGTTGTTGTTATTAAGCCAGATACTTCCCTGGCTGCTGCTGCTGCTTTTTTTTTAATTGACTTTTATTGAAGTATAGTTGATTTACAATGTTGTGTTAGTTTCTGTTGGACAGCAAAATGAATCAGTTATACCTTTTTTTTTTTTTCATAATACAACCATTTCAAGGCAAAAATCTTGAAATAAATTCTAGAGTATAAAGCAGACCAGCAGAGCTCCTTTGCTTAAAGCAAGAGTGAGGGCTTGGCCACCCTTGAAGCACTTCTACAGAACCTTCGGACTCTTAGAAACCACTGACTTTTCCCCCCATGTTAACTGACAAGCTGAGGAGCTCAAAGACAGTAAGGGGAAGTAGTGACCTTTCAAGCCACACAGTGAATTAGAGGCTGAGCGGGGATCAGAACCCAGATCGTCTGATACATGGTGTAGTGGCTGATTCTGTATGTCATGAGGGCCCTTGCACCTGCACCATACTTCCTGCCTACTTTAAGGAGTCACATAAAACAAAACATTCCAGTCTGCAATTCAAGGAAGGAAGGAAAGACAGAAGGAGGGAGGGAGGGAGGGAAGGAGGGAGGGAGGAAGGGAGGAAGGAGACCATTTTGTACAAATGATTATAATACAAAGTGTTGACATCACTTATATGTGGAATCTAAAAAAAAATGGTGCAAATGAACTTATTTACAAAACAGACATAGAGTCACAGATGTAGAAAACAAACTTATGGTTATCGGGGGCGGGGGGGAAAGGAATAAATTGGGAGATTGGGATTGATATATACACACTACTGTATATAAAATAGATAACTAATAAGGAACTAATGTAAAGCAAAGTAGTCTATTACTCAATAGTCTGTAATAACCTATATGGGAAAAGAATCTAAGAAAGACTGGATATATGTATATGTATAACTAATTCACTTTGCTTTACACCTAAAATTAACACAACATTGTAAGTCAACTATACTCCAATAAAATTATTTTTTAAAAAAAGAAAAAATAATACAAAGTGTTGCCAGCCAAACAGTATGGTAACAGATACATCTGTTATAAATAATCCTTCTTGGAAAAAGAAAATTTAGATAAGCTGAGTACATTAATTTTTCTAGTCAAAAACAGAAACATGTTGAAATAATAAAAACTTAAGAGGAAAGACAGACTCCAATCTGTGTTTCTTTTTGGTCCTTCCTGGGAGAAATCTGCTGTATAGGGAATAAAGTTGAAGTTTCAGGTCCTCCCTCATCCAAGTCCCTTCCATGGCCCCGGAAGGGGCCCTAGTAGTGTATTAACAGCATCATACATTTTTGTAAAACTCAACTAAAGTAAGATGAAAAAGACCTTTTCACCTTCCCCTTATGTCGCGTGGTTTTGGAGGATTTACACGCATTTTGAAGGTCCGAATAAGAGGAAGTTGAATTGGGGGTTCACATAGTTTGGGTGCAGTGGTATGTATTTACATGGTTTGCAGACACTTCCCTGTAGAGGTACATTATGCTAGCTCCCCTCGTATAAGAATGTCTTCCAGGAATTCTCCTTCCATCCTTGGCGCCAACTCACCAAGCATGCTGTCATGAAGGTACACGACCAAAGGACACATTGCCATGTAAACATGTCCTATGATGGCCAGCACCAGAAATACGTGGGTACTAGAGGAGCCAGAAGCTAGGTGGAAATTTTTTTTCTAATCATCAGTTACATAAAATTTCAAGTGTAGAATTCAATTCTCATTGACACCCAGTCAAAACAGAAATTCTCTCCTGTCAAGAATATACTCAATGCAGCACAGAAAATAAATGTTCCCCACAGTTTTTCTTTTCCTATGGAGATCATGGAAAAGAGAATTAATCAGAATTCTTGTGTTTTCAGGTTGTGTGCACCGTGTGTCTGAATTCTGTACATAAAATTGCATGCTTTATGCTTCACAACTATCAATAATTTTAAAAAAAGTTTTACTGAAATCGGCATAGGAGACAATTAACTTTCTATTGTCTACAGAGAAAGTGGTAGCACCAAAGAGCGGTCATATGAAGAGGCAATCAAAGGATATGCCATCAAAAACTGTAGGAAAAGTATGTCAGATAGTTAATTGTTAATATTATTTTTTCTGGATTTTATGATAGGTCAGCTTTTAAAAATTAATAATTTAATTTCCTCATTCTAAGTACACAGTCATGTTTTTTTAGCTTGAGTTTGTATTTCTAATTTTTTTAGTTTTTTCCTTAAATCAGCCCCACAACTTGTTCAAGCTTCGGGCTTCACCAAACCTCGAGAGTCCTCTGGTCCCTCCCATAAAGAACCCCAAGTGTACATCAAAACCTCAGTGGAATATCATCATAAGACGTCACTGCCTAGCTGAGCTCAATGAGAGGTACACTTATCTATGTTCCACTGGGAGGGATTTTCAGACTTTTGAATGTGTCAGAACCACCCTGGCAAACAATAAGTGCAATAAATGCAGATTCCTAGGCTTCACACCAAGGAATAATTCAGTAAGTCTGGGGTGCATCCGAGAAATCTGTATTTTTAACAAGCACCAAAATTGATTCTGGATATAAAAGGCCCAAGGACCACGTTTTAAGAACGTGAATTTACATCCAACACAAAAAAAGCATCCTTGGTCCATCTTTGCCTCTACTTGTGTTATTTCTCACAGGATTACCCATCTTCCTCCCATACCCTAAATGGATGCTTTGCCATCCCTCACGTTTTCACTGCATTCCTACCCTGGAGCTTTCATTTCCATTATCCTCTTTCAGCAGTATATTGAATATTATGCTCTTTGCAGCCTTTGGTACTTGGTTTTTAAACCTCTTTGGCATTAAACAGAATCTCAGCTTACCTTTATAATCCTCTCCACATGCTGCCTAACTTTACTCTTATTGATGCCCAGGGTTTCCAGGTCCTTGGCAAATGCTAGAGACCTCAAACTCTCATCTATCTACTGAAACGGCCCATTCAAAAATCACTAGTGATGTCCCTGATCAAAACTCAATGTACTCTTCTTAACACCCATTTTCCTTGGAACTTCTGAAGCTTTGCTCATTGCCAACTTGCCCTCCTCCCCTGGAAATTTTGTCCTTCTTTGATATTCATGACACTTCTGGCTTCTTCCCTCTATCTTAGATTACTGTCTGTCTTTCCAAACTCTCCTCTCTGCCTCTTTCTCCCAAGTTCACATTATGAGTTAACGTTCTCTTTCTCCCATCTCAGAGACAATGCCCAGTGTCATACTTTCATTTTGTACTTCTATGAGAATTAAACTCAACTTACCACTTTTACTCCAGTTTCCATCTCAAAGTGGACCTATCTAAATGTTTTTCATCCGTCTACTCTCTCATTGAATAATTATTGATTGTCAATCAAATTCCATATACTGCGTGAAGGGTCTCAAGATACCACAGGGAAGAAGAGCTAACCTGCCTTTATGAAGCTCACAGGCTGGGTGGTGGGGGACTATGTACAGTAAATGCTTAGAGACAAAATGAAACATGTGAAGTATCTACACTGAAATATATCTGGTAATGTTAAAGAGCATCACAGGATGAAAAGTATTTTATATACACTCATCTAGAGAGAACTTTATAAGGATATAACATTTATGCTGAGACTCGAAGGACGAGAAAAAGACAGGAAGGTGAAGGTAGGGGCAAAAACCAAAACTATCTCAGGCAGAAGAAGGAAAGCAAAGGCAGGTGCCCCAATGCAGACAAGGCCTGTGTGACTGGTTGTAATGAGTGAAGCAGAGATGGGAGTGAGATGAGGCTGAAAAGTTGACTTGAGTCAGATGATGCTGGGCCTTGGAGATTGTAGTAAGAAGTTCAGATGTTATTGAAAAGTCATTGAAAACCCACGGCAGAATCTGAAGCAAGGGAGTGATAATCTGATTTATAAGAGTATAGCAATGCCTAGACCACAATAGGTGCAGAATAAATATCTGTCGTTTGATGTGATTAACGCTCTTATTTTTTCCCTCCCTCTATACCAATCATGCATCAAAACATTCTCAAAAATTGAATAATTTAGCAAAAGTGAACCTTGATCAGTATAATATACTCCCTAAGACGCTTACTTTTATCTGTGGCGGTGCACCAGGCAGGTAAATTTGAAAACAGAATCTTTCTAAGCAAATACACCCTCTTCTTGAGAATCACAAGACAACAGTATTTTCCATCAGTCATTGGGAACTTCTTACAGTGTCATACAACATATTTTACAGTGATATATGCCACCTCTCTGAATATATCCCAAACTCTTCCAAGTATTTAAAACTTCTTTGAACTCTAGTAGCACCTAAACAACGGATGTGTGTGTGTGTGTATGCATCTATGTAAGTATATGTAATTACGCATGTGTATGTATAATTATATATATATATATATATATATAATATATATATATATATATATATACACACACACACAATTGCATGTATTTGTTCAGTGAATGAATACAAATCAAGCCAATGCTAAATTGCAAAGCATATCCTCCAGTAATAAGTAAACAGCTATAAGATCAGAAGCAAAGGAATGAAAACTTACACACCTTGCCTCCGTTTCCTAAGGCACATGCAACTATGATATATTGATGTTAAGTAGGCTTAACTACAAAGCATTACTCTGCTCCTTTATGAGGCTATTTTCAGTGTTCACCTGTTCATAAACAAATCCAGTTGACTTAAAGATAATCTGGTTTTTTTGCACACAAAATGCAATAGGATTATATTTCCCAGAGAATGAATGTAGTGAAACTTTCTGTTGCTTTGCCATTAATACGGAGGAACCACCAATCATCAAGGCAATGTCATAATATAATAACCACCCATAACCATGGCTAATTAAATAGTTGCCACGTATAACACACATGGGATTTCCAAAGAAGGTCATGCTGGATGGGCATTTTAAAAGCATGGTTTTGAGCTGTAACCTCATGGTCTCACGCATCCAAATGTTCATACTTGGGATCATGCAGCATTACAGAATCAAGGCCTTGACACTAATTTAATATGACAATCTCAAGGAGAGGATCCATTTTTATGACTTGGACTTGTGAAGAACTTCCTCCTAGGCTGTGTAGCCTGGTTTCACTTCTGTCTCTGCTCACACCACCAAGACCTCAATGACTCTGCTACCTGAAGGTTTCTCCAACGGCCTCACAAATGTCCAACATCAGTCACAGAAGCCATACGATTTGCACAAAGCCCATGCTCGCTATAAAGTGTTTACAAAGATCCTTGAGCCAAGCCCAGCCTAAGTGGTACCTGGACCCTGTAGCTGTTGCCCCTCTAATTTAGGAAGTCACATTAAATGCCCAGCTTAAGGCTCTCCCACACTGACCTTCAAAATGTTAAATCCCACTACTTTGACACGCCTTTGACATCTTAACACAGAAACCAGCCTCATCATATTCAAGTGGTCATACCCATGTTCACTCCCCTTCCTAAATCTGGTTAGGTACCAAATAGTTACTGGAAAATCTTATAGTGCCCTCCTTCCTACATTTTATCAGTTGATATTAGGATGATGGAAGGTCTTGGGGCAGAAACATACACAGCTGGCACATTTCATGAGGCTGAACACCTATTCTAGAATAATACTGTTAGAAATCATCACTTTCTGTCTGCATTGTGTTTTTGTTTCAGCTGGATTCTTCTTCAGGAGAAGAACAGATGTTTTATTTCCTCCCCAAATAAAAGAGATATCTAGAAACAGTTACAGTATCTGCATTATCAGTCTGCTGTGCAAGAATGCATTATGTTTTGAGGGATGATTAAAAAACAATCAGTAAACCTTCTAAAGACACATCAATGTTATCAAGTTTCTTGATGATTTTTCTCTGGAGCCTATAAAATTTTATGGGCCATGATCCACTCTACTAATAGGGCTGAGGACAAGGAGGCATTGGCAGGCATTTTATTAAGGCGTGCTAGACTGTTCTACCCACTAGGCTTCATAATGTCTTGTTCCATAAGGGGACTTATGGGAGTGATAATGAGTGCAATTCTCTGTACAGTTACGTACCGTGGGGCAAAGAAACGTGGCAAAGCACAGACTTGGCTGTGGAGGAAACCCCAATCGCAAGCTCTTTTTTAAACAGAAAAAAAAACTCTGACCATCTACTATGTGCCAGGTACCACAGCAGATCCTGGATATATCTAGGTCTTCAAAAGGAAGAGTAAGATATTTCTGTTTTCATCAAGCTTGTATATTAATGAGAGAAATGGACAGTAAACAAGTAAATGGATGAAACCATTAGAACTAAAGTTAGGTGGGAGGAAGGAAACAAAGAAGGTTCCATTAACAGAGAGTAGAGGGTGACCCACACTGGTCATGGAAGGCCATTCTGACCAAATGACAATTAAGGTGAGACCTAGAGGTAGAACAGGTTTTCCAGCAGAGGACAGAGCAAGCACTTCGGCCTTAAGATCATCCTCAGGTTTAAGCAGGATGGCCAGCAGGGTGGGCACTGAATGAGCTCAGAGGAAAGGGTAAAGGAGGGCTTTGCAGAGAGAAGCTGTGGACTAACTACACTCTGCCTTACAGGTTGTGGTAAGAGTACAGAATTAACATGGCTAGACTAATAAATACATTCACTTACTTAGAAATAAGACAAGTGATACAAACCAAGTGAGCTAGGGTTTGTTAACGCTGCTGCGGCATCTTACAACTTCCAGAACATTTAAAAGTAAACATGAATGACATCACTGTTTACAACTGTAACCAGTGTATATAAATAGCAGGAATACGTTCTCTCCCAGGTTCATTACAGTTTCTAGAGTTTGTTGTAAATCTGAGTCATTTCGGATTATCTTGGCACGTAAATAGTTTTCCATTACCGGGTTAATTTTGAGGTCTCGGATTTAAAATGACCTGCTTTCAAGGGTTGTTTTCATTCAGCCATCCATACAAGGCTTCAGTCTTGGATTGCTAATGTTTGGCACAATTTTGACAACGGTACTAAACTCCTCACTTTTAGCTCTGATATAACAATCAACATTTTTTCCTTGTAAAATTCATCCAGAAAAGTAAATGCCTATTTGTATGAAATGGTCCACAAATGGCATGTTCTACTTAAACAAATATTTGGACAAATTTAAAAGTTAGGTATTCCATCTTTTAGTTTTTTAAGAATTGGAATATGTAAGTGTTGAAGAGTTTTTACTGCAAAAAATTAGACAAGTGCATGTATTTAAAAGAGCTGAAGAAGATACAGTTAAGAAAACCTTTTTCATTTACACTTTCAGCCTTTCTCCATAGAGGCAACTATTACCAGTCTTCTTCTTATCCCTAAAGAAATGTTCAATACACATATAGCCTTTATCCAATATATACATTCAAAACATACATACACATATTTAAATTTTTCTTTTTCACAGAAAGAAGGGCATATTTTCACTCTTTATTGTTCTTAATCTAACTTGGTCCATTTACATAGCTCAGTGATAGTCCCAGAAAAAATACAGAAATCTGTTTTTTTTTTAAAGTTAGTTTTAAATTGTATGTGTACATGATATTTAACTTAATCAACTCTTTAGTGGTGAACACAGGTTGTTCCCACTAATTTTCTGATACCAATGTTCATTTAAACAAATGAATACTTACTGGGTATTACCATGGGCTGGCACTAGTCATTCAGTGGTAAAAGACAGATTCCCTGCCTCTTGGACCTTACATTTTAGTGGAGGAAATGATAAACAGATAAACAAACATCTAGTTTGTCATACTTATTCTTGGGATAAGTCTTATGAATAAAAAAGTAAAGCCAGAGAAGGGGACAGGCAATGACCAGGGAGGCTCCCATCTGTAGGACGGTCATGGAAAGCCTCTCTGTGGTGGAGATATTTGAGAAAAAAACATGAACGAGCAAGACGGTAAAGCATGAGGACATCTGGGAGTAGCACTCCAGTCAGAGGAAACAGCACCAGCAAGTGCAAAGGCCCTGAGGTAGGGGCTCACTTGGCATGTTCAAAGAACGGTGTGGCTAGATCAGAGCACACAAGGGGGAGAGTGTTTGAAAATAAGCTTGGAAGTGCAGGCAGAAGGAATGCACATTGGGTCTTATACGCCACAGTAAAACCACAGGTATGACACTGACTGTGACAGTAACTATCAGAGAACCAAGGTGCAGGAGTGATCAGATTTTCACTTTGGAATCACTCTCACTGCTCTGTAAGGAATAGACTGCAGGGGACAAGAATGCCAGTAGAGAAACCAGGGGCCTGGGACTCCTGAAGTCACCCAAAGAGAGGTGACAGTAGCCCAGATTTGGGTAGAGGGTGAGTGAGAAGGTGGCCAGCTGCTGTGTTTGGAATCTATTTGGAAAGTAGAGCTAACAGGATTCGCTGAGCCCCTAGACCTAGGGTGTGTGCAGGACAGGAGTCACGGAGAATGCCAGTGTTCTGGCATGAGCAGCAGGGCGAATGACGGTGCTATTTATCAGGATGGGGAACACCGGGAGGATAGTGGCTCATGAGGCAGGAGGCAAATGGAGTGTGAGGAGGGGAGAGAGAGAGCTCTGTTAAGTCACACTGATTTTGAAATGCACAGAAGAATCCATGGGGGTGGTGTCACAAAGGCACACAGAAATGAATCTGGAATTCAGGGGGAAGACTGGGCTTAGAAATGAAATGTGTAAGTCTTCTGCATATGAGTATTATTTAAAGCCACAGGAATGGGGCATACAAGTTTCACATATGTCCAAACAGAGCGCTCAGAGAAGCCCTGAGACGCTGAATTGCTAGGTTAAGGTATGCATGAGTGTGTGTGTGTGTGTGTGTGTGTGTGTGTGTGTGTGTTTTATAGATATTATTATCAAAGTTCTCCTCCAAAGTTCAATACGCCTTCTACTTAAATTCAAAATATTTATCTCTGATGAATTAGAAGATATTTCAATATAATTACAAACATTAATTCTCACTGTCCTAGAGATTTAGATGTGTGAGATGTCAGCTGAAGTCATTTCAGACAGAAATATCTTTGTGAAACACACATACATATTTGTTCTAGGCATTTTCAGATACATTAGCTCATACATTCCTGACAGCACTCTGGGGGATCAATCTTATTAAAACTATTTCATAAATTAAGATACCGAGGTACTAAGGAATGAAGGGATGTTCTCAAGGGCTCCTAACTAGTAAGTTGGTTAGGGTCTGGACTCAAATTCAGGCCCAATTTTCCTTCCAGTAGACACAGAATGAGGCAAAGACTTAGCTTTCGTTGAATAAGATGCAAGGTATTTACCACAATGTTCACTGCAGCACTGTTTACAATAGCCAGGACATGGAAGCAACATAAGTGTCCATCAACAGATGAATGGATAAAGAAGATGTGGTACATATATACAATGGAATATTACTCAGCCATAAAAAGAAACGAAATTGAGTTATTTGCATTGAGGTGGATGGACCTAGAGACTGTCATACAGAGTGAAGTAAGTCAGAAAGAGAAAAACAAATACTGTATGCTAACACATATATATGGAATCTAAAAAAAAAAAAAAAAAAAAAAAAAAAAAGGTTCTGAAGAACCTAGGGACAGCACAGGAATAAAAACACAGACCAGACATAGAGAATGGACTTGAGGACACAGGAAGGGGAAAGGGTAAGCTGGGATGAAGTGAGAGAGTGGCATGGACATATATACACTACCAAATGTAAAATAGATAGCTAGTGGGAAGCAGCCGCATAGCACAGGGAGATCAGCTCGGTGCTTTGTGACCACCTAGAGGGGTGGAATAGGGAAGGTGGGAGGGAGACGCAAGAGGGAAGAGATATGGGGATATATGTATATGTATAGCTGATTTACTTTGTTATACAGCAGAAATTAACACAACATTGTAAAGCAATTATATTCCAATAAAGATGTTTAAAAAAAAAGATGCAAAGTACTTAGAATGACCATTTAGGGGCTTCCCTGGTGGTGCAGTGGTTGAGAATCTGCCTGCCAATGCAGGGGACGCGGGTTCGAGCCCTGTTCTGGGAAGATCCCACATGCCGCGGAGCAACTAAGCCCGTGAGCCACAACTACTGAGCCTGCGCGTCTGGAGCGTGTGCTCAGCAACGGGAGAGGCCGCGACAGTGAGGGGCCTGCGCACCGCAATGAAGAGTGGCCCCTGCTTGCTGCAACTGGAGAAAGCCCTCGCACAGAAACGAAGACCCAACACAGCCAAAATAAATAAATAAATAAATTTATAGAATGACCATTTAGGTATATTTAGTGTGAGATGCATTTAAAAAGGGCATATACACTGCCACCACCCGACAAATCTGTTTTCTTCAGGTCCTCGCATGGCACTATTTCAGGCATTTGGACACATCAAAGAGCAAAGCCACCGGTCCCTAATCTCATGGCAGTGGCAGGAGGCAGCGATGGGAGAGACAGATAATCAACATGAAAACTATGTTTGAAACTTCTGTCATAAGACAATGGGGGCTACGGGTAAAAGAGCAAAAAAAAAAAAAAGACAGGAAAAGGCAGATCAGCAGTGGTAGGGGGTGAAGAGCTGGGCAGGTTCCACCTTTAAAAGCATGAGAAAGGCTGACCTCATGGAGAAAGTACAATAATATCTGAGCAAAGACTGGAAGGAACCTGGAGAGTCAGGGAGATCTGGCTTTGCATAACACTCAGACATGATTCTAAACGTGGTCCTTGCCACTGTAAGTTGAAAACCACGAAAGAATGTAAACTGAACACCCTGAACAGGAAAAATAATTTCAAACACTGAGAGCAAATTTAATAGTGTCACTTTCACATGCAAAGGGCACTGCAGCTACCCACTGTGGCCTCGTCTATAAACAGCTTTCTTAATAGGAGCGACAGATTGTTTTCAGCTACCCTGTGTTGTACAAATCCAGGGCTTCTTACATCCCCATGGATGATTCTGCCCAGAACCAGATGATGACGATCGTAGTCGGGCCTCTACGGTACGTCTGTGACTTGGGGACCAAGCTGTGTAATAAAATAATAATGAACACGACTCAAACACTTAAGATCAGAGAATGAGACACAAAGCTTGAAGAGGACATGGACAGTATCAAGTCATGATTTAACAGATGAGAAAACTAGGTTCAGGGAGGTGAAGTGACTTCATCAGGGTCACAGAGGAAGTTAGTCACAAGACCAAAGTCCGCTAAAACTGAAAAACAGCATGTTTCCCACGAATTCCAGGCTTCAGTCTTTTCAACTGAAACTCCTGCTTGACACCACTTTCATCAACCACCATACACATGCCTTTTGAACAATACCCAAAGGCAAATCACAACAAAACCACGTTTCCTAACACAAAGAATACAAAACTGTTGATAAATACTTGCGTAATGGTTACCATGTGACAGACCCTGCTCTAAACACTATACTGAACTTATTTAATTGTCACAGACATATAATTATGAGGCAGGTGCTAGTACTATCCTGATTTTACAGTTGAGGCAACTGAGAAACAGAAAAGTTAAGCAACCTACCTGAAGTCATTCAGCTTGTTAAAGACATAGCAAGAATTTGAACCCAGAGTGCCTGGGTGAAAACTCTGTTCCAATTCTTGTGTTAAATGTTTCCAGATATGCGTATATACTTAGAATAGTGTGATTACTAATTAGGAACATGTTTTGGTAACAGTTTCAGCTAGAATTTCTCAATATGGATAGTAATTTTAAGACAATTCTTCATATATTTATTGAGGGACTACTATATTTCAGCCAGGGTACATGTTACTCTAAGCATAGGCATTTTTTCCCAGGTAATAAACCATCTTTGATATGTCTCTGAAACCCCAAAATTTTTACAGCATCATGAAAAACAGTTACAAGAAATTAGGCACTTCCTTCTATAGTGATTCAATAGTTCCACAAAATTAGCATTGATCCAGCAGATTCTCCTTTGACAACTGTGTTTGGCAAGGATCTTTAGCTATTACCTGTGCTCTCAAATGCTTGCAGGGAAATCTGTGGTCTGAAAGGAAAATCTCTTCATCTCATTTTTAGTCATGTTATTTCTTTAAAAAAAAAAATTAAAGTGTCCAGAAAGAAGCAGGAAAACAATAACAGCTGAAAGTTATTATGCACTTTGCATGCCTTCACATATGTCTGTATGTACACATGAACATATGTATATATGTTTATTGAGGTATAAGTTACTCCTACTGAAATACACAGATATTCACTACACAGCTCGAGTTTTACAAATCTGTACATCTGTGTAAAAAATATTCAGTCAAGATAGGGAACCGTTCCATCACCCTAGAAAGTTCCCTCATGCCCCTTCCTCATCAATCCCCATCCCCAAAGGCAGTGACTGTTCTGATTTCTATCACATTTGAAAATTTTAATCCTAAGTACAATTCTATGAGGTGCTGATTCCAAGGAACGTCTAACTCTGAGACCCATGCTCTTGGCCACCATGCTGTTCTACTGCATTTCTTCCTGGTGGACACTTAGCCCATCTCAACAGTGTCCTCTGAGAGAATTAAGTCATGATGTCCTAACTTCTCTCTTATGCATCTAGAATGGTACTATACGTACCACCCTTGAAAGAATTGAAAAAATGGTCACTCGAATCATTTTCTATATTCTGTGGTTCAGATGAGAAACCCTACTGAGAGCTTACTGATGTCAGATCAGGTAGGTGGGGGTCACTGAGTGAAGCAGACATGTGCCCTCTTAAAGCAACAGGCGCTACCCAAATCCCCCCAGCTGCTACACTATGAGAAATCAGACCAGGGATACCCTTCTGAAGTTTTTTCTAGATAATCTAGATATCTAAATTTGTACATAATATCTCAGTACATGTAAATGCTTTGTAACTAAGTCGATTTTTAAAAAACACTTCATGAGTCAAAATGTGTCCACAGGCCAGCCCTGGATTGCCAGTTTGTGACCTGGTGTTTGCATCCTCGGCCTGGGAAACACCAGGATTAGCTTCATCAGCAACAGAAGGGAGGCTACAAACCTCCGAAGGTCACAGCCAGCCGAGGAGGTAATGTCTATCATCGCATGGTAAAAGTTCTGCTGTCCAGACTCTGGTCTACTGCCAACCTTCCTGCCCACTGAGGGAAGCCGATGACTTTGGTAAACATCTTGAACAAATATAAGAGAAAAAAGAAACTGGCAACAGGAGGAGGGAATGGAATAAAAACACAGAAGGAAAAGAGCTAGAAAGAGTAGAGAACACTAGAGAGGAGAGAAGACAACTACAGGTAAGAAAAGGTAGCAAAGGACAGGCATCTCTAGGCTTGAAGCCCCTTCTTTCATTGACTACACTGACCTAGGACCACAAACCCAGTTGGAGTGGAGACAACAGGGTGGTGTGGAATGACTTGCTTGGAGAAAGGAGCTCGCTCTGATGTTTATTTATTTACTTATCTATTTACTCTGAGCTTTATGAGAGCAGTTTCAGTGCTTAAATATTTTGACCCTGGGAAATAACGGCAGGGTTTCCAGGAATTCCGAAATATATTATTTAGAAGTCAGGGAAATCACTAGAGAGTCCGATCCTGTCACCCTGGCAAAGGACCGTGGTCTGAACAAGGAGGAAATTTCGAATCCCCAGCAAAATGGTTTTTATCAGGAAACTGTGCTCACTGTAATAGGTGCCACTGCATTACTGGATTAAAAAGAAGAATAAAACCATCGCTTCTGTATCCACCTACGCATCCGGAGCTCCATTAGGACAACCACCAGCAAAGATTTTGAGCAAATCAGTCTCACAGGATTTATACGCTTAGTGAACCGTGGTGACACGTCCCTCCCCCAGTCCTGCAGACCTGTTCAATAGGCCACAGCTTACATCGTTTTCTTTACAGAAGGCAGTTCACACTTCACAAAAGGAATCTGAAACCATAAGAAAGATGACCACCTTTCTGTGTGGCAGCAAAGGTGAAAGAAAAAGGACAGTGGAATCTTCAGAGAAATTAAGGCAACAAAGAAAAAGTAACCTGGATCACTCAGCATAAAACCCTCCTCTGCTGACTGTCTCAATGTTTCATTTTATCATTTGATCTGCCTATTTCATGCTTTGTCAGTTTGCCTCATGCTGAGATAATGTTAAGCATATACAGCTGACATACTTAAGTCCTGACTGTGTGCAAGGCACCATGCTAAGGGCAGTCTAAGCACAAGCTCACAACATACTACGAGGTAGATGCCACCATGTTCACTTTAAAGATGATACAATTGTGGCTCACCAAGAGGATGTAATGCGTCCAAGGTCACACAGCCAGGGTCACAGTTCAGGTCTGTATGCCTCGCAGCCTGGGCTCACTGCACAATGTAATCGCTCTCCTTCTGCTACAAGATCATCCCACCTTCCACTCTTCTTTCTTACTGGGCTGCTTCTCACTTACAATCACCCTCTGCCCCTTTGGTTCACAGATGTAGCGTGTCCTGTTCATGGAACATGCCCTTGTCAGATGAGTGGAATTGAATTCAGGGAACAGTATTTTTGTCAGGAGGAGGTTACTTGGAATGTGTTCAGAGAAGGGTAAAAAGAAAAGTGCAGGAAAAGATAAGGGAGAGATGAAATAGTTCAAGACATTCAAAGAAACGGGAGAGCTTGAGAATAACAAAAACCATAGAAAATGAGAAAGAGAAAACACTTTACAGGCATCTCATCCTATTTTACAGATGGAAAAACTGAGATCCAGCTCTTAGTGGACTCAGAGCCTATCTCAAGACTTCTGACCCCCGTTACCCTTACTCCCTCTCTCTTTGTCTCACTTCTGTACCAGGTCCTCCAACCACCCTCAAATGTGCCTTAAGAGAATATGACAATGGCCATGGATTACAAAGTACAGAGATGCAAATTTGGCCCAATCTGAGGAGGCTGGAGATGAGAAACAATGCCCCAAGCTGTCTCGCAGCACAGTGAGGTTCTCCATCACTGAACGAATTACTGACACATCTGGCTGACAGCTGTCAGTGATGCTATAAATGGCACTGTTGTAGTAAATAATGATTTAGCTCCAACAGTATTAAACCAACTCAGTTCTGTGGACCACTGTCTGGTTGGCTTCAACAGAATAACTTGGGGAGTTTTTAAAAATAGAGGGATTCCCCAACTCTAATCTCAGATATTCTGATTCAGGAGGTTTTGAGAAACCATGGAACCAGGTGATTTCTGAGGGACCTTCTAATACTAAGACTTTATTACGTTACTTTCTCTAGCATGGCTTCCAAAGTATCACTCAGCTCTCATTATTAAGCCAACACACATAACAAGTAGTCCACTCCAGACTCAGAGTCAAGGAACAAGAAGCACTGCCATTGTCTCTGAACGCCTGTGTTCTCTAGGCAGGTGACACATCTTTTCTAGTCTCAGTGTTCACTTCTTTAAAATAGAAGCAATGGACTCTTAGAACAGTGCTAGAACTCTTGATCTGGATCTGTGGGCTCCTATTCCATACCCAGAGGACCTCCACCCATCCTGGTAATGAAACTGCATGGGGCCAGTAGGCACATGACCCAGTTCTGGGTGTGGATTCTGAGAAGTGAGGGGAAGTTTATGTGGGAGGGTGTCCCTTCCTGATTAAAGGGGCAAAGGCTCATGAGGAGAAGTATTTTTCCCCTTCGTGTCCTGCCACCTTTGTCCTGACTTGAACATGACACATGGAGATGAACAAATGGACAGTGGAGCAGGAAGGAAACTGTGGTCTTCAGGGACACTGCTCAGCTGCCACAGCAGTCCTGGACTGTCCAGGTGTAGTCTACATCTACATGCACGAAAGGTAAGGCTTTATATTATCCGACTCTATGAGCAGGGTTTCTATTACTTGCAGCCAAATGCAATCTTTACTGATACAGCATTAAAACTCTCTTTTCCAATGAAATCTCTTGCAAAATCCCAATATATGAAACAAATAAAAGTGGCTGTGCTATTTAGAAAAATGGATGGAGTGTTTCCAGAGCCATTCCTTCCTCTTTCCTGCAGAGGTTCTTCCATGGAACCAGAACTGGCCAAAATCGGTACCTCTTAAGGTAGAGTCTCCAAGGCACCAGGGATTCTCAGATTTTCTCAGGACTCTGAGAGTTCTCTGCCAAATTTGCTCTTGTGCTTTTCTTTTGATGTACTTATTTTATTTACCCAAATTTTGTCCTAGGAAACGCAGATCCAATTCATGACCTATGGCTACTACCATGCAGTTCTGGTGTCTGCATTTGTATTCAGTGTACAGTCATGTTGGCGATAAGTGATTTGATTCTAATTGTCATGAATAGAAAAAGGAGCAGAGTGTAATATAATACAAAATGAAACATTCCTTCAAGGTGCAGATCAAAGGACCTCGTGGCATGCAAATGATGGTACATTTGAAGAGAAAAAAAGTCATGGAAGAATCAAGTGTATATCCAGGATATAAGAGTATGAGTGTCTAGAATCAAAATAATCTCCAGAGAACTGTCAGCCCCATGTTCATGGTGAGGCCTTATTAAATTCCAGTAAAGCATCCTCTACCTAAAATAACAATGTTGATAACCTGAATACTATTACTTTACTTTGTATTTAATTCATAAATTTATTTTAGTCTTATAGATGCTAAAGAATGATTAAAATAGAGAGGTGATTACCTAGGTGGGTATTTTTGGTTTGTACATATTTAAATAGCAGTATAATAAAAGCAGTTAAATCAACAATGGGGGCATGGATCTTTTCCCTCACCCTGTTAAAAGGAGTCTTTATATTACCCAACTCAAGAAATTCTGGACTACAGGATGGCCCTAATCCCTTCCAGATGGTCAAATCCATAATTCCATGAACGTCCTCACCTTATGAAACTGATATTAAATACTTTCACCAACAATGAGGTACGTGCCCCTGGAGGTTTTTAAAAATTAAAAAAAAGAAATAAAATTAAATAAATTCATGCCTTAAAATAAAGCATATGCATCATTCTATATTCCTTTTCAAAAGTTTGTCTTAAGGATGAAGTGTATGCCGGTAGGGCTTAGAACAAGCTATGCTCACTGCCATCCCTCCCCCATCTCCACCTGGTCCCTTCACTCATCACTCCCAGCAGAAATATCTCTGGACAGAACAAATATGGGTTAAAAATAAGGCCTTAGTAGCCTGCTCCCTCCTCACTTAGGAAATCTGAACCCTTGGGCGATGCCATTCTTACAAAATGTGCTTTCTGATTGCTTCCAGAAGGCACAGTGGGGCAGACTGACCGTGGGGTCTTCTATTGTGAAGAGGGAAAAACAATTCTCCTCACTGAGGCCATGGTTTAGCCACACACTTCAAGGTGAACCAATCAGTGCCCGCTGGGCTTTGCTATTCTAGTATGTATGTTTCATTCCTGTGCACAGATCTCCCTCTGCCCCTGCTGCCCAGTTTGTGGTGTGGCCACTCCTCCCTCCCTGTAGCCTGCACCTCTGCCCTGGATTTCTTCTTCTCTACCCTCCCACACCCCTCTTTTTTTTTCCTTTTCAAATGTCCAGGGAACTTGATTTTCCCCTCCTATACTTCTAAAAGAGGGAAACCGTGGAGTTTCTTCCAAGTTTCAGGCAATGCTGTTCGTACCCCTGCAACCTGACGTTGCTATTTCACG